>NC_134207.1:238612486-238943875 GCF_965140235.1 Caretta caretta | reverse complement strand
TGAATTCCACCCTAAGTCATTAATGATTCCTGCATTTGCTAGGTTCTAATGCTGGCTGAAATGACTGGGTGAAATTCCCCCCTGTATAGAGGGACCATTGCAGGATCAGGATCTAAACCTTCTTTCCAGGTTTTCCTTATGTTTTCAAATTTCAGATGCATAAGGTATGCAAGTGAGCATGTGATAGATCTAATCATTAATGAGAAACATTTACTCCCCTCCACTGCTGGGTTGTGTGCAGGGCTCCTATTCACTTTTAAAAAATATTTTATATGGTATCGTTTGTAACAGCTGGAAACGTTTTGTGTGCATGTTAAACAAAAGAAGGTCACAACATGAAAAGGAAAAAGATGGGCACTGTTTTTGGAACTTGGGTCTGAAGGGGATATATAATATGAGAGATTAAGTGGAGGAAGCTAGAGATCTTCTAGCCACAAGACTATTGCAGTGTGGGTGGGCTCAGCAAGGGTCTCTGCACATCCTGTCCTACCAGTAATCCTCTGACCCTGGGTGAGAGCTTTCACAACGTTGTGGAGCAAGACGGTGTGAGTGGGTGTTCAGTGCTAGGCTGAGCCAAGGGCAGTAACAGATAATTGTGTGATATGGCTAAATATAATGAGGCATTGTTTAAAATGGGCCTTGAAAGTCTTGGGTTGAAATATTGGGGGAAAAAATAAACAGGAATACATTTTGTGAGCTCTCTGCATAGCAAATGGTTCCCTTTGGCATGATCTGACGGACTATTTCATTTTGCCTTAGCTGAATCAGCTTGATGGAGAAACCCAAAACTCATTGCCAAGCTCTTATGGCAATCTCCTTTTACCACAACGGTCATAAACAGATGTTGTTATCCTCTATACTGGGAGCCAAATATTCTTTGGAGCAGGTTTGTGTACGACGTGAAGACTGTTCTCCAAAAATAGTAAAGAGATGAGGAGTGAGCTGTAGAAGCAAACATTTGTGTTTGACAGATTGGTTGTGTGTGTTTGATCAAAACATAAAGTGCAGGATATCTGCCAATGTGTGACATTAAAGCACATCTGTGTCTACATTAAAGCAAAAGTATAGCTATGAGACAGGTCTCGGCTGAAAAGCAGAAAGAGAATATTTTCAAAAGGAAAACAAGTAAATGCAGTATATGTATAATTTTTCCAGGCTTGTGCTAAATTCAGCTCAGAAGAGCAACTGCAGAAATTCGCACAGAAATGTGCATGATTAAAAAGAAAATTTTGCAAGCCCTGTCTCACTTCTGTTCCCTTTTTCTGTGTCACACTATGCCCTTGGACTACAAAAGAAACATGATTTTTTTGTAACCTTGGATTCAAGCTAGCATATTTATTTTAATAAGATTGTACATGTACTATATATAGGGCTTTAATCCTAAAGGAGCCTAAATCAACGTAGACAATATAGTATGTATAATGCAATCAGTACAACACTGCTGAAAATGTAGCCTCCTCTGGAGTGGAAGGCAGCAGGCAGGTGGACAACCAGTGCACAGAAGAATGCATTACAGTACCTGCGAACAGAAATTTTCATGCAACCTCTTAAGTGTCTGCAATTGCACCTTGAAAATTGGTCATTAAGAATGTAAAAATGGATACAATTTGAAATAAATGGCTTTGCATGTACAGATGGGTGTATTTGCAAGTACTACAGTAGCCTTTTTGGGGGTGGGAAGAGACAAAGTAAAATGTACTGGCCTGCTCCATGAGGGTAGGGAACAGTCTTGCAGCAGCTGGATTGGAGGCTGGAGTCTCTACACAAGAACAATTTCATTCAGATGATGATCTGTGTCAGAACAAATCCATTTTACAAAGAGCCAGTCAGGGCTCCCTCTCAGATGAGGACAATGCTGCACTACACTTCCCATACAACCTTTTGTTTTCCAGAATATACGTGTCTAGTTCTCCCAACATTCTTAATGTGGTTGACTTTCCAAACTTGTATATTTTTGGGTATTCTCTGAACTCTCCAATTTAGGTGCCTTTTTAAAGCATGGTGTTTCAAGCTGCATGCAAATATGCCCTAATCAGTTCTGAGAAGGGTTTAATAACTACTAATTACATAGTAATTAAATAATCAAATACAGCTTTTGCCTGTGTGATAGTATCACATTACTGAGTCATACTGAGCTGATGTATTATAAACCTCAGACAGCAAAATAATCTCCTAAAATGCATGTGTAAAATTCCCATTGACTTTGGTGGGAATGTCCCCTTGTGTGATCAAATATTAGAGCTGGGGGAACTTTACAAAAGATGACCTGTTGTACCTCTTCCCACTAGAGACGAGCCAAAACTTTAGATCCCAGTACCCCACAGCTGTGGAATGCTTCAGAACCTCTTCCCCACCAATGCATCCCACCCTCCCCTCCACACACACTTTGAATTTGGGAAAAGTTCCGTTCTAGATCTGCATGCAGAGCCTACCTTTGTGATAGGCATTTCTCATGATAATATGCCCAACAAAAATTATAGATCACAACATTCCTGAACTTTGACTTGGGGCTATCTCTACTTTGTTCTGTTCTAGATGGGAATAATACCTGCAGCAAATTGCTACCCTTTGGTCTCCTGAAGCCGGGGGGGGGGGGGATCAGGGAGGGAATTGTACAACAGAGGAGTCTCTCTGAGGCGTGATGCTTCTCGGGCTACTCCAGAATGGTGCATTTGATGCACTACAGCTTGCTCAGGCCCATGCCTAAATGCATAATCTAGCCCAAAGAGTGTAGGAGCAGAGAGCCACCACCAACATGGGACATCCACTGACATCTATGGCTCTTCACAATCAGGCTTTACACCATGACATGGCATGGAGATGGCCCCAGGAGTTATAATGGATTACCTCGTAGCAGTGGACAGAGGCCAAATCTCGGTGCCTAGCTATTGGAGGATATTTGACTAAGCCAAACTCCGACCAACTTCATAGCTCCCAATAAGGCCAAATATTTGTTTCCTTGAACCTGAGAATCTATAAGGAGACTTCTCTTCAGACCTCATTTACTTGCTCCCCTAGATATTAGTGATGGACACACCTACGACCAATACAGAAATCTTCCTGTAGCTGAGGAGAACATGCTGCAAAGAGTGGCTTCTCCAAAACTCTGCCCTTTCCTCCACCTTGCTGTATCCCCTGGGACAATTAATTCACATCCATTTATCTCATTCTTCCTTTGTCTCCCTCTTTCAGGAGCTTCCTAACAGCACTGTCCTTTTCAGCAGAGCTGTCTTCTGCAGCAAACCTGTAAAACTGTTCAAAAATTATTTGATTTTAATAGATCCATACATTCCCTATGCCTGCACGCATTCCATAATTTATGTGCAACAACAGGGACATGTTCTCTGAAGAAAGTAATACTTGACTAAATTGTTCTCCTGACGTAAACCTGTAATTTAAAAATTATATATATTTAGAGTACAAGTCAAAACAGGAAGTGCATTCCCAAAGTGAATAAAGCTATTTCTGAGCCTAAATACTGACTGATTCAAAACTATCTTGAAATGTCTCTCCCTTTATCCCACCTAACAAAACCAAAGAGCTTACCAAATGGGCTTACTATTTATGGGAAAGCTTTACTGTCCAGGCAGGTTAGTTATAGCTATATTTTTGTTAATGGCAAGGCAGAGAATGCTTGTGGTTCCATGTAGTCCAAAGGGAATTTTACCACTAGAGTGCAGGAAAAAAATAAGCAAATCAAAAAGTAAAATGACATAATAGTAACAAAGAAATATTTTCAAAAGATCAGGTGTAATAAAGACCAAATGTAAGGGAGAAATCAATGTAGATCAGCACTGGGCTAACCAGCAAGTGTAAATTTGAACTGAAGAGGAGCCACATTAATAATAAAATAAAACAAGTCGTGAGCTATAGGGGGGAAAAAACAGATAAAATAGTAACTGACATAAAGTGATGCACTTCTCAAGTGAAGCAGCCACTTATAGCACCTGATTTCTTAGCCTAAATTGTGCAATGGGTTTTATAGGAACAGATCCCTGTTCCTGGGCAGAAACCCACTGAAATCAAAGGGACTCCCACAAGGGACCAGAGTCCAGCTATCCATAATGCATTGTAAGATTTGCATCTTTTGTTCTCCCCCATCATATGTATGCCTGCAATAGGGCCCATAGTCAGTACCATATGTGAGTTACATCCGACGAAGTGAGCTGTAGCTCACGAAAGCTTATGCTCAAATAAATTGGTTAGTCTCTAAGTTGCCACAAGTACTCCTTTTCTTATTAAGAATAGTATTAGTTGTTGTTGTTATAACCATCCATAAAATTAGACTATTCTATCATCTATGAAAACACTGGTTTTTTACTTGTGACTTCACAAGGTAGCCACACCTACGTATTTTACATTTATTTATAACTTAAGATTTTTGCGTAGGAACTTGCATTACAAATGTTACTGCAAGCTTCATAAAACATGTTGCAACAAAGAAAGAAAAGCCTTTCATGTTAGCAATTATATACAATAACACCAATTTTGTTAAAGGACTGAACTCCCACAGGAATGACATGTAATTTCTCATTTATAAAATCCAAACGTACTATAACTATAGTAGTTATATAAAATCTTCTCAGCTGTTGCCTCAGTGCTACAGTGCTCATAGTGAACCTCTGATTTTGCTATTTTATGAAGCACAAATTGGCGTTACTATATAGTCTGTAATTAATTCCATGGTAAATTCATGTTAGTACCTCTTCTGTGCAATTGCATAATAGAACTTCTGCTATGTTCCCAAAAAAGCTATTAAAAGCTGTGATTTGACTACAGGTTGCTTTCTGGTTTGGTGTCCTGACTCCTTCTCTTCACAAAATTAGTCACACAAGACAAGCCGCACATTTTCAAACTTTATTCAAACCGTAGCTGCTGAAACAGAACAATATATTTCTAGTTAGTTGTGGCAAATAATGCTATTTTAAAGCATTATGTTCAGATCAGTTGGAAATGAGGCTCACCGTGAAGTAAGGGCCTGTTGACTGCATGCAACACAAGGAAGCAAATCTGGTTAGGAGTAGAGCCACTTAAGAAATTTCCCCAACTTTTCATTAAAAAACCTTGTTTTGATGGGTGAAAATAATTCACTAATGTCCTCCCCTACTCTGCCCCTCCCCCTCACTAACACTCTTTCTGTCCAATTCTAGACTGGAGTGACTAGAAGGTTCATAAGGTAGCAGAATACTATTGTTTTGGGACATCGTGGGGAGAAGGAAGATACCAAGCTAGGAACAAATTACCCAGTGTCTAGATGAGTTGGGGTCTTGGATGAGAGCTAGCTGGCTGCAGCTTGATCCAGTCACGACTGAGATAATGCTGGTGCACTGGGGGAAGCAGCAGATGAGTTGGCACCCCTCAGAGCAAGTGCAACCGCCACGCACAAAACAGGAGTGCAACTTGGGGTTTTTGTTAAATCCTGGGCTGCTGTTGGATGCTCAGATGGAACTTTTCTCCAGATGTGCCTGGGAAGCCAAGTGCCACCTTTTCTCTCCAAAGAGAACCCTGCCACAATTATCCATGCCTTTGCCACCTCAGTATTAGATCACCGTAATGCCCTCTACATAGGGCTACACAGGACCCTTTGGAAGCCAAAGGTAGTACAGATTGCAGCACCATGGGAGCACAATAAGCAAACACTCCAAGAGCTGCACTGGTTTCCAGGTGGAACTCCAAGTGTTGGTTTTAACCCATCAAATCCTAAATGGTTTGGGACCTGGTCCTCTGAGAAATCACCTCTCTTTCTGACATGCTGCCATAACTGAGGTGAACAGAGGCACTGAAGCTGGTGCTCCTTTAATATAAACAAGAGGAATCCGTTAGCTGGGTGTTCTCTATGAGGGGTCCTTATTTTGGAACTCCCTCCCTTGGTTTGCCAGAGCCTAGATGTGTTAATCTGGGCATGGCACAAAGCCTAACTCTTCCCCTTCTTTGTCAAGGCTGTTGAGGAGGGTCTGGGTTCAGGTGGATAGACTTATGGGTGATCCTTTGCCCCTGTTTATGTTGTGATTTTCAAGGTCTGGGATAAACACCCACAGTACTAGGAGGGAGCCTAAGGAGGTATTTCAAAATCTTGAGTATATAAATAAAATGTGTTTGAGTCCTGTAAAGTAGCATAGCCCTAATGGTACCTTAAATAGAGTTTTGCAATCGTAGTGCATTGTAGGAGGATAAAGGGATAGCGCGACAGTAATAACCAGATCATTATTATAGTAATAATATTGCTACATATGAGAAATGGTCATAGGTGACCAAACTATGGATTTGGAGGGTGTATTACAGCACACTGCACTGAATAGCTTTTTAAAGAGAGATGCCTCGTTAAATGGCTTGCCTTTTGGTGTGCCCTGCATTCAGACTAAAAGAATTACAAAGCCAATTATTTCTATTGCCTCTGGATTTCCTTCACATGATCAGCAGAATTTTAGAATGGTCACTTGTGCTTGTGGTCTCAGTACATATCACATCATTGTAACTGGCACTAACAAGCATCCTTGTCAATGCACAGTAGCGGAAGAGAGGCCAAGGATGAAATGAGTATGATGACACATCTTCCTTTTGCCTTCAAAGGTGGTCCCATTAGACCAAGAACAAGGCACATTTTGAGGGCAGTGGGGGAGGGCTTGTGATGCCCCTGTTCATACAGTATCTGTTTTTTTTGTCCTTAAATAGGGGACTGCAAGTCTCCTGAACTCTCAATCCAGCCCTTCCCTTAAGCATTGTAATTTTAATAAAGGAAAGAGCTGGATACTTCCTCTTTGATCTTTGCAACTAATCTCCTGACATTCATAAAAGGATTAAATCTTTAATAATCATTTTAGGAACAGTTGATTTATAGAGCCTCCATTCTCTACTCTGATTTACATGTAATGATGAGTATAGATGTTTAGCATTTGTTTAAAGTTTTTTAAATAAATACCAATCACACAGAGAAAACATTTGTTGCACTCTCAGGACCTCCCCTTACTGCTAAAGAGAATTCTATTCATGAAACCACCCAGTTACAAGTCTTTGATCTAGGAACAAATCATTCATCCTGTTTAAAATTGTTAGTACTAGTTACCAGAATACAGGTATCTCTCTCTCTCCTTTTCTTCTCTTCCTCCCCCCGTCCCCTGTCTCTCCAAAAGGTGCACATCAAAAAAACCTTTGGTTTGCAAAAAGGGTGACTCATCCAGGCTAAGTGCTTTTTTCAGTGTACTCAAAAAATATATCTGCAAAAAACTGAGTTTCAAGATCAGACCATTTATCTCAAATGTACACTAGTGGGTGCTCTATTTGCTGAATTAGATCCTGATTGTGTAAACACTTGTTTAGCGTCACACTGAGGTCTGGTCTGAACACAGTTGTCATACTGGGATAACTTTTTTTTTAAAACAAAATGGTCATACCTATACTAGTACAACTCCTAGCATGGAAGTAGTTGTGCTGGCATAAAGGTGCCTTATACTGGTACAATTTAGTCTCCTTCCTTTGTGAAGATATAAATGTGCTTATTTAGCTACATCTACCAGTATAACTGAGCCCAGGCCAGAGGGGTGGTACCACTTTAAATATACTGGCATCATTAAAATAATACAATTGTTGTGGGATAAAGTAAAGATAAGCATGTATATGTGTGTGTGCAGGATTGCAGTCTGCCTAACTGTACAAGGGTCACAGTAAAACTGACCGTACACAAAGGCCTAGATCCTCAGAGGTACGTAAGCACCTAACTCCCATTGAATCTTTGAGGATCTGGGCTAAAGCACTGTTGATGAAAATTAAAAAATGGGGGAAATATTTCCCCCTAACTTTTCTACTACAGTAATTGTAACTACAGCAGATATAAAAATCTCAGCCAGATCTGTGATTTTTGAAGTTGATTGTTTCTAACGATTTCTGTTGAAGATGCACATGCTAGAATGGAATCCAGCTAACTCTCTCCCAGAGCTGTATTGTCTCTGAAGTACACACATGACTATTAAGTACGCAGAACTGGTTGTCAGCAAGGAAATCAGCAAATATTCTGGATACACGCAGAGAGCAGGCTGGCTGTGTAAGAAGGTGCCATTTTTGTATGGCTACTTTTCAGAGTACCCTGCACTATACATTTAAACAAAACCTGTTTCCATTGCAGTAAAGAATAATAATGAAAACATTGCTATTCTAGCTTGACAATCTTGTTATTTGCAAAACAATGTGGGGAAAAGAGGATTAAATGAATTAACAATTTCTTTTCACATTTGTCATCAATAGTCAAGAAATTATAACATCTGAAGCTTCTTTTCTTCAGAATTTATTTGAATATTTGATTTGTCTTTTGATACACCGAAACTGTAAGACTGTGGCATAGATACAGTGTACATTACAAAACAGTCTTTAAGTGGACTTGTAATCGCAGTTAAGTTCTGTTTTAGAAAATGTGAAGCATTCAATTACAGTCCACATACTCCACTGCAGGTAATAGGTTTTTGACTTCAGGCATATTACTGAGTTGGTTTGTACTGAGAAGGGAACGCCCTTGTCTGATGGTTTTACAGTACATTGCACAATAACCTGTTATTATGTGATTTTTACAATATTCTCCAAAGGCAACATGAGCTCTTATAATTGAAGTGAAATACTGAAACAGAATTTTCTATTAACTCTGCTACCATTATGAATGATACCAATCTGCAGCTCTCTGCTCTTAGTTCAATTGCAAGGGAAACAATTAAACTATCCCTACTACCTTGGTAGATTTATGTCACAAAGCAGAAGATGCTCAGACCAAGGCCAGGAGGATCTGTGGCTGTTTTCATTTCCACAGTACTAGCCTGCAGTAAAACCTGTCAGAATGTAGTCTCCTGCGTCTCATTATCTGTTTAATTTTCTCTCTGTAAAGTGCTTCTCTTGAATGCAAAGGTTGTGGACTATAGAGCTAAATGTATTAAGAGAAAAGGTTCCATGTTTCCTCTTCAGTCTTTTTTTGTCAGGTTCTGGTGAAACCCCCAGGCAGTGGTGCTTGCAAAAGTGGTCCTGAGGCCTGTGTTTGCACAAACTAAGGCCCTATCTACGCTACAAAGTAGTCGCCTTTATGTAACTAGACATTGAGCCTCTGATTTAAGCAAGTCAATCTTGCGTGTCCACAATACGCTCATTGTGTCAGAGGAGTGCATCTTCACTAGCAGGGCTTGCATTGATGCACAGAGCGCTGCAATGTGGGTAGCTATCCCACAGTGCACATAGCCAAGTGGAATTTTGGGTTGGGCTTACAATGCCTTATGGGACCAAAGCATTGGCACGGGTGGTTATGGAAAAATGGCGTTAGCCTCCCATGATGCACTTACCTCCTTCCCTGAAATAAACAGCAAACAAACCAAGCCTTTTTTGTGCCTTTTTTCATAAGCCTGGGTTACCTTCATGGATGCCATCGCACAATAAGCCTGGATCCCACTCAGCTGTACACTGTTGTGAGCATTACAAACACCTCACGCCTTTTCCTGCAGTATTTACACAGCCAGTACAGGAGCCTCCCCACAGAACAATGTGGTGCCACGCAAGCAGCCCTGCTGGAGGCCATGGAGCAAAGCAATTCTCAGTTGCTGGCAACAGTCCTGCATCATCTTGACACAGTTGAGCACCATTTCTGGGTCTGGGAAACAAGCATTGACTGGTGGGACCGCATCATTATGCAGCTATGGGATGATGAGCAGTGGCTGCCAAACTTTTGAATGCACAATGCCACTTTCCAGGAACTGTGTGAACAGCTTTCCCCAGCCCTGAAGTGCAGCAATATTAAAATGATTGCTGCTCTGACAGTGGAGAAGCAAGTGACAATAGCTCTGTGGAAGCTTGCAATGCCAGACTGCTACCAGTCAGTGGGGCATCAATGTGGAGTGAGTAAGTCTACCATGGGATCTGTTGTGATCCAAGTTTGCAGGGTATGACATTCCCCTCTGGTGTTATCTGGACTGGTGATCTGCTAGGTCACGCCACTCTTACACAGCTCTGCTGTGAGAACCCCCACTCCTAGGCTGTTCATGCACAAACTCTGGCATGTAAACTGCTTGGATTGTGCAACCAAATGACACTAGCCAATATCTCCAGTCCCAGACACAACCTTAGGGATATCCGTCTTGCAGTGACCAGTTATGCCCACTGGACACTGCAAGCTTACATGAGTTCATCAATTTAACAAAGAAATTGCTATGTACCAGGCTTGTTATCCCAAGGGGAGTCTCTGACACGCTTCAAACCAAACACACTGCTTCAGGTAAAATAAACAGATTTATTCACTATAAAGATAGATTTTAAGTGATTATAAGTCAAAACATAACAAGTCAGATTTGGTCAAATGAAATAAAAGCAAAACACATTCTAAGCTGCTCTTAACACTTTCAGTGCCCTTACAAACTTAGATGCGTCTTGCCACAGGCTGGCTGGTTGCCCTTCAGCCAGGCTCTCCCCTTTGATCAGCGCTTCAGTCGCTTGGTAGTGGTGTCTGTAGATGGAGGTGGAAGAGAAAGGAAGAGCATGGCAAACGTCTCTCCCTTTTATCATATTCGTTCTTCCCTCTTGGCTTTTCCCACCCACCCCTACACCCTTCAGAGTCAGGTGAGCATTACCTCATCGCAGTCCCAAACTGACCAAAGAAAGGGGCGTGACTCACTAAAGAGTCCAACAGATCCTTTTGTTGCTGCATAGGCCAGCATCCTTTGTTCCTGTGAGGCGGGGCTGGGTTTGTCCCATACATGCCCTGATGAGGTGTGAACTGCCTCTCTGCTCTTAGAGTTTTTGCCTGGGCTTATTTTAAGCCATGAAGACACATTTTCAGCCTCATAACTATATACATGAAATTTTAACCTATAACAATGCTCAGTGCATCATGAGCCTTCTGAAGACACCCAACATGATCAAGTTTGCATTGGATACCACCCAATCATTTTATAAAGATGAACATGGGGGTGTAGGGTGTTCCCATGAGGTACAGAATGTGACATGGGGCCATTAACAGACTTCTGCTAAGAAGGGATGCTGAGCAACGTGCAGGACATAGTGAATGGTTTTGCTGCAATGGGGTTCCCTAACTGCGGTGGGATTATAGGGATATGCATTCTATCTATCTTGGCACCAGACCACCTTGCCAAAGAGTAAATAAACTGAAAGGGGTACTTCTCAATGGTGTTGCAAGCACTGGTGAATCACAGGCGCTGTTTCCCAAGCATCCCACATTGATGTTTGGTGAAAGGTGCATGAAGCATGCATCTTTAGGAGCACAGGTCTTTTCAGAAAGCTGCAAGCACGGACTTCCTTTCCAGACTGCAAAATAACCATTGCTGATGTTGAAATGCCAATCATGATCCTGGGAGACCCAGCCTACCCCTTGCTCCCATAGCTCATGAAGCTGTACATTGGCAGCCTGGCAAGCAGTAAGGAGCAGTTCACCCATAGGCTGAGCAAGTGCCTTTGGATGTTTAAAAGGTCGCTGGCGTAGTTTGCTTACTAGGTTAGACCGCAGTGAAAGCAATATCCCCACTGTTATTGCTGCCTGCTGGTGCTCCATAATATCTGTAAAACAAAGGGAGAAAAGTTTCTTGCTAATTTTGAGCAGCCAAAAACCAGGGCAATAAGAAGAGAACATTGAGGGGCTCTTTTCCATGAGGTTTTTGAAAACTAGCAATGAGCTAGAGTAATGTGACACTTATCTGTGGTGTTCCTTACCAAACTGTCCTCTCCATTGCATTTTCTCCCCTGTAAACTCCACCCCCACCAGCCACCATGTGTTGAATGAATAAAGAGCCTTTTCTCCTCAATCCATTAAGTTTTTTATTATGCACACAAAAACACAGAGACAGCAAAGAAAAGTAAGATAACCTGGGGCAAAAGGGCTGTTAACACTTTGGGGGGAGACACAAGGAAAGCTTGTTTACAGATGCACTGCAATAACAATCAGAGTTGTGGGAATGGGTGCCTTCTGGTCCTTGTACCCTCCCCTGGTGTTGAGTGAAAGGGATACCAAACTTTCCCTCTCCCCTTCCCCTCCACCCCCGTCTCATACGACATTTCGGGGAGGAGGATGTACAACTGGGCGATGATGGCAGCAGGTTCAGCATAGGCTACAGAGGGACTCTAGCATCCAGCTGCCTTTTTCAACCTCAACCAGATGCCTCAACATGTCTGATTGCTCCTTCATAATCCACAGTATCTCTTCCTGAACAGCATGCTCTTGTTCCCTGCATGCTGTCCTGTCCTCCCTGTCCACGTCCAAGTTCTCGGACGATGTAATCCTCCATGGTCTGAGCTCTGTCTTCTAACTCTTGGAAGCACACATTAACTCATTGAACATGCCCTCCCAAGGCTTCTTTTTCCACATTCTAATCTGGGAAAGTATCTATCTGTCCTGGTGTGGAGGATGTGCCAATAGACAAGGTTTCAGCTGCAAGGAATACAAATCACAAGGGTAGCATTGACAGTGCATACATTGTTTCTGGTGCAAGATTAACTTTTTTTATGTAAAAAACCACCCCCTCAATACACTTCACTGCAACTCACAATGTAATCACATCTGCTGGCTATTACAAGAGTTGGTTTGCTGCTCCAGCCATGGTGAGTAAGGCCACAAGGCATGGGTGAGAGGTCTTGTGCTGCTGCTTTTATGAAGACATCCTTGAGATCACAGGTGGGGATTTAAGAAAAGCCCCCTTTCCCCTAGCAACCTGGAGAGTGCTTGAGGACAGGCACCAGTGTAAAGCCCCCCCCAATTTTTGCGGCACCCCTGCTACACAACCCCAACCTATGTGTGCAGGTGACAGTCTTCCTCGGTGTGCCAGAGGTTGGTCCTGGCAGAAACCACCTGGGTTGGAGACCTCCTGGACTATGACAGGGGAAACTGGGTGGATCCCCAGGCGCTCGGTCGGCGCATGGGGCTCTCCACCCTTCCGACCCCCTTGCACGTATTCCAGGAGGTGAGGGCTGCCTTGTCGCCCACTTCAATCGTTTTCCTGCAGCGGGCCCTGTGAGAGGGAGCTCCCCACCCACCCCTCACCTTGGGCCCTTTGGGCCTTCTTATCAGGCCTCTGTTCTGCGAGCCCCCCACCACCAGCTTCCCACTCCCGTACTTCAAGCCGGCTGTGTGCCCTGCAGCCGGTTCGCTTCCAAACCACACTCAGGGACCAATTGTACATGCTCGTGCTCCATACGTTGCATTTCCTCACCCTCATGTCCTGCCCCGACACCAAATGGCTGGACTACTTACCACCTGTGGAGGGTGAGGAGCCCCGGTGGGCCAGTATCTATTCCACCCTGGTCCCACGGTCCACCAGGAATATCGATTGGTGGCTCCTTCACGGTGCAGTTCACCCCCATTCCCAAGGCCTGCCCCTTCTGTGGCATGAGGGAGAACCTGGCACATGCCTACCTCGAATGTGCCAGGTTGCAGCCCCTATTCCAGCTCCTCCACAACCTCTTGCTGAGGTTCTGGCTGCACTTTTAGCCACACCTGTTCATTTTTGCACACCCTGTCCATGGCCCCACAAAGTCACTAGACCTCCTCGTCAACCTCCTCCTGGCTCTGGCCAAAGTCACCATCTATAATACCAGGAGGAGGATGCTGGAGGACGGGGTGCTCTGCGACTGTGGGACCTATTTCCGGTCCTCCCTGGTCTCACACCTCCGGGCAGAGTTCCACTGGGCAGCGTCCGCTGGCTTCCTTGACAGCTTTGAGGAGCAGTGGGCACTGTCTGGGGTTCTCTGCTTGGTGTCCCCCTCTGGATCCCTCATTTTGAACCTCTGACCAACACTCCTGACCCTGTTTTTCATTAGTTGTCCCCCATATTTATTTGGTTCCTGGGTCCAGTGGTCCTTCCCACTAGGCTGGGGGAGGGGCCTTTAGAAGTGGGCAGGCTTGCGCCCACCCACCTCCCAAGAGTTCCAATAAGGCCCAATCATTTGTTTTTTATAAAAGCAGCACCGGGTTGTGGGGGGAAGGGAGACAAACAAGAAACAGCCGTCCTCCACCTTTTTTTCAAGGCTGCTTGCAATTCACAGTGATCCCTTCCACCCACAACAGCAGCATGTTTGGGAAAGTGTGGTTGTGTGACCCAGACTTCACCAAACAGGGGTGGATTACTTGTTGAATTGTTTGTGGTTTAAGGGCTAGCAGTGAAAGCTTTCCTCATTTTCCTTAGGTGACCCTATGCAAATCACTCTCCTGAAGGTAACAGAGGCAGCCAGGGAGCAGATGCTGCGAGCGTCTGGGTACAGACCTGGTCCTTATACTGCAATGACGCTTGTGCTGCAACGATGCCAGCAGAGTTAATACTGGAGTGGCGCGGGAAAGTGTCCTACCTTGGTGGATGAAATAAGTCATCCCTTGCCAGAAACCTTCTGCAAAGGATTCCAGAGTACCTCCATGAAAGCTTCCTAGAGATCTCCATGGAGGATTCCCAGGCCATCCCTGGGCACATAAACAGTTTTTTTCGGAGAGCACCCTCTGCGTAGCTGGTGTGGACACCGATACCCACTACACCTACCTTTTTGTTCAGATTAAACATAAAAAATAATAGCATGTAACCCCTTCAGTTTGATTGGAAATTGGAACTCACCAGAGGTGTCTTCCCCGGCATCATGCTCCGCCACCAACTGGTCCTGTGAAGGGATGGCCTCCAGGGTTAAAAACAGTTCTTGGCTGTCGGGGAGAATGGATCCTTCACTTGCCTGTCTCACATTTTCCTCCTCCTCTTCCAACAATGTCTTCCTCGTTGTTGCTGGAGATAGCCCGGGGCTCCTGGGAGGTATCCATGGAGCCTTTTTGGGGTAGTAGTGGGGTCACTGCTGAGAACTGCATGCAGCTCCTCATAAAAGCAGCATGCCTGGGTGATGGAACCAGAATGACTGTTTTCCTCCCTTGTCTTCTGGTACACTTGTCAAAGCTCCTTTATTTTCACGCGGCACTGCTACATGTCCCTGGTGTAGCCCTTCTCCCCCATCCCCCGCACGATCTTAGCATAGATGTCAGTGTTTCTTCTGCTGGATCGGAGCTCTGCCTGAACAGACTCTTCTCCCCACACAGCAGTAAGATCCAGCACCTCCTGTGTACTCCATGCTGGAGCGCGTTTGCCACCTTGAGTTTTCATGATCAGCTGGGCTGGTGAACTCTCCACATTGATCAAACAGGAAATGAAAATTCAAAAGTTCCCAGGGCTTTAACAAGGAAGTGGCTGTTTCCTGTGTAAGTGGCTGACGTACCAGTTGAAAGGAGTTGAAAGTGCTCTCCAGAGTGGTTACAGCAGAGCACCGTGGGACACCTCCTGGAGGCCAATTCATTCGAATTAGACAATGCAGTGTCTACACTATCCCCATGTCGACCCATGGATGTTGAATCAAGTGCTACACCTCTTGTGGAGCTGGAGTACAGGAGTCGACTTTACGGGCCACTTTAGATTGGCAGAAGGGACTTGATAGTGTAGACACATATATTATTAGATCAATTTAATGCGGTTTATGTCAACCTAAATTTGTAGTGTAGATCAGGCTTCAGTAAAATTAAGTATGTGGGGAGCGGGGACAGGGGGAGAATAGGGAAAGTGTAGAGAGTTACAGTGTCACAGATTATTGTTATATCATCAGAACCTTTGGAATACAATTCTATTGAGCAGGGCTATGTGTAAAACTAGTGTTTTGTACAGGTCAACTTGTTCTCACTTTCAAGGCCCTTCATGGCTGTCCCCACCCTAGCTATCATCTCATGCGCTATTGAATTGTTCACTCCCATCTCTGTTCTGCCAATAATGCCAGACTTCATCACTTACTTGTTAAATTTTCAACCAAGCACCTTTGTGCTTTCTCCCCTGCTGCCCCTCAAATATGGGAGACACTCCCCATAAACATCTGCAAGGCCACCTTGTTCAAATCCCTCCTTAAAAACTCTCTCCTTTAACATGATGTCTACAAAAAAACCTAGATAACAGCTAGACCTGTATTGTCTCATTGCTTTCTTGTGCTCCCCCTATCAGCCTGTTGTATCCACTGCTGTCTCTTACTTAGCTTGTAAGCTCTTTAGAGCAGGGACTTTTTTGTTGTTGTTCTGCCTGTACTGTGCCTAGCACGGAGAGGCCCTGATCTTTGACTGGAGCTCCTTGGTGCTATGGTAATACAAATAATAATAGATAATAAAAAGGATCTGGAATTTTAGTGGGGCTGTGATATTCTGATCCAAATAGTCAGATATGTAAATGTCACCACTGTACTGAGAATGGCATTTTACTATCTAAGGCAGAAGTGGGCAAACTACTGCCCGTGGGCCGCATCTGGCCCTCCAGCCATTTTAATTCGGCCCTCAAGCTCCCACTCGGTAGTGGGGTCTGGGGCTTGCCCTGCTCCGGAGCTCCAGCTGGGGAGCAGGGTCAGGGGCTGCTCTGTGCAGCTCCCGGAAGCAGCAACATGTCCTCCCTCCGGCTCCCATGCATAGGGCAGCCGGGGGCTCCGCACTCTGCCCCCGGCCCAAGTGCCACCCTTGCAGCTCCCATTGGCCGGGAATCATGGCCAATGGGAGCTGCAGGGGTGGTGCCTGAGGACGGGGTAGCATGCAGCAGAGCCGCCTGGCCGTACCTCCACATAGGAGCGAGAGGGGGGACAGGCTGTTGCTTCTGGAAGCTGCTTGAGGTAAGCGCCACCCGGAGCCTGCACCCCTGAGCCACCTCCCCGCCATGCCGCAGTTCTGATCCCCCTCCTGCCCTCCAAACCTCTCATCCCCAGTCCCACCCCAGAGTCTGCATACCAAGACAGAGCCCTCCTCCACCGCCATGCCCCAATCCCCTGCCCCAGCCCTGACACCCCATCCTGCCCTCCGAACACTTTGGTCCTAGCCCATAGCACCCTCCTACACCCCAAACCCCTCAGCCCCACCCCGGAGCCCGCACCCCAACCCCAATGTTGTGAGCATTCATGGCACGCCATACAATTTCCGTTCCCAGATGTGGCCCTCGGGCCAAAAGGTTTGCCCACCCCTGGTCTAAGGAGACTGTGATATGCTGGGAAAGGATGAGGTGGATATTACTTTACTTTAATAGCACCTAATCTGATTTCTAAGGAGACACTATTGCCGACTCCTTGCAAGCCCCCAGGCAACGCTGCCTGGGAATGAATGTGCTAGCTATACGTATGTCCCAGGTACCCCTCAACAGGTACAGTTAAAAATAGTATATGCTTACCCCATAGCACATGCATGGGGAAAAAACTATTACTGCTCCCAGATATGTTGGGCAGTCCTGTGCTCCTGGGGGCTAACTTTACCTTCAGGAATGCTGCACTTCCTCCCTCAGCCCCATGGCTGTAGGGAGGAGTCTACTGCGGTTTTGTGCCTCTGAGGTGTTGTGTGGGGTTCTCCCACTGGAGTCCGGGTCCATGGGGATGTCATGGGGTCTTGTCCCCTATCCTGTGGCTGCCCCCAGCTATTGCTGGGCAGTCTCCTGTAAACATGGCTCTCACTTACATGGGACCAGGATTTGGCTCAATGAAAAAAGTCTTAAAATCAACAGGCCAGTGTCTGCAAATGACAAGCAAAGTCAGGAGTGATTGAAGCAATTCTGAAAGCCGTGGCCAACATTTCAGGGAACTTGTAGAGAAATTCCAGAAAAAACATTTTAGAGCTGCCAATGTATTTGCTGTTCAAACAGGCCAATTATTTCATTAGACTCTCAATACATCTGGCTGCCCTGAAATCCTTCTGTTCCCCAGACTAACTACTGCAACATCTAGTGGTAGGTCCTCGGCCCTTGTGCACCACCCGAGTGGTGCAAAGGAACCATAACCAAGTCCCAAATGTGCTGCTGTGGATTCTCTGGGCTAGAAGGCAGGGAGGAGGCATGTTAGAGGTGGAAGAGGATGGGGCCAGAGAGAGGGCAGAGAACTCTGGCTGATCCTTGACAGTAGAGCATTTCCTATGGCCCCTCGCAGCCCCAGGATTGGGAAATAGAAAAGTGGCTTAGGTGGTGTAAGGTTGGTGAAGCTAAGGATTTGTCTCCTAGCCTTCCATATGGTTATTTAACATAGACTTCAAGAGGCATATTGTCCAACCAAACAATTCTACAAACACACAGTAGACAGGAAATCTCTTTAGATTAAAGGAGAAAGCACTTTGCTGCCAGAGAGTACCGACTGAAATTAACTCACAGCGGAGGGACTTCTACCCAGTTTGCCATGGGTGGTGGGTATAATAGACCAGGGGAAGCTCAGCCTCCCCGGCGCTGTCGCCAGACCCCTGGTTGTGGGGTTTGGAGGGGAAGTTTTTGTTTTGTTATGTCTAGGGCTCTACCAAATTCGTGGCCATGAAAAATCCATCACGGACCGTGAAATCTGGTCTCCCCCTGTGAAATCTGGTCTTTTGTGTGCTTTTACCCTATACTATACCAATTTCACAGAGGAAACCAGTGTTTCTCAAATTGGGGCCCTGACCCAAAAGGGAGCTGCAGGGGGGTCACAAGGTTATTTTAGCGTGGATTGCGGTACTGCCACCCTTACTTCTCTGCTGCCTTCAGAGCTGGGTGGCTGGAGAGCAGCGGCTGATGGCCGGATGCCAAGCTCTGAAGGCAGTGCCCCACCAGCAGCACTGCAGAAGTCAGGGTGGCAAGATCACACCACGCCATCCTGGCTTTTGCGCTGCTGGTGCCGGCGGCTCTGCCTTTAGAGCAGGGCTCCTGGCCAGCAGCCGCCACTCTCTGGCCACCCAGCTCTGAAGGCAGCGCCGCTGCCAGCAGCAGTGTAGAAGTAAGGATAGCAGTACCACAACCCACCCTATAATAACCATGCAATGCCCTCCCCCCCCCCCACAACTCCTTTTTGGGCCAGGACCCCTACAATTACAACAATGTGTAATTTAAATAGCTGGAATCATGAAACTTACTATTTTGAAAATCCTATGACTGTGAAATTGACCAAAATGGACCATGAATTTGGTAGGGCCCTAATTATGTCCCATGCAGGATCAGGGGTAGCTGAGGAGGCGATATGTGCTATTTAGCTTCCTGGGTTCATCAGTAATCTCCCTGGGCTCCAGAGAGATTACTGATGAACCCAGGAAGCTCAGTAGCACATACCACCTCCTCAGCCACCCTAGAAGAAAAGCTTCCCCAGGGCAGCTTGGGGCTTTGGGGAGGGGAGGTGCAGTGTGGCTGTGGTTGGCCCAGGGCTCCTCCGGGCAGGTGTGGGGTGGGGGTTTATGGCACTGGCTACAGGGAAGTGGGGGCAGTGGGTCTTAGGACTCCGGCTGTGGGGGGGCTCGGGGCTCCGGCCACGGGGGAGGAAGGTGTGAGTAGAAGGGGTGCTCCACCCATGCAGTTAGCTTTAATAAGGAAACAAAAGAGTGATAGTTCTTTAGGGTAACATAACCAGAAATAAATAGTATAAAAATAGAATACAACATATACAGAGATACTGACAGAGGGCCTCGTTCTCCTCTTGCTTCCACCACTGGAAACCAAGAGTAACTGTCAAGTCAATGGCTTCATCTGCATGTAGATGTAGTGTGATAGAATCAGGAACAGAAGACAATAGTTACCTGTAAATGACGACAATGTCTCTTAACAAAGAGGTTGCAGGAGGATCCTCCAGTTCTAATCAGATGCTTTGAAACTGTGCAAAAATAACCTCTTGTTGTTGTTAAATAGGAGCCTGTTTTGTGCTTGTTTTTCCTGCACTACAACTTGCCAGATTGTCGTCGCCACCGAGTAATTTATACAAAACCACATGGGGATTAGGTCAGTGGGCTTTTATGAACACCTCAGTGTCCATCACAAGATGTTGTGGTTCTAATAGACCTGACAGCATGGAGATGATCCAAACGGAACTCCACCAGAAAACACACAACTGACTGCACTCTTGTCTAAAATGGTTTGCAGGGCTGCTAACCTATTTGAACTTTCCGTATTGTCTGAAAATGCTAGACGAGTTTGATGCTAATATGCTCCTGAGTTTGGAAAAAATGACTGCAAAATGACCTTTTACTTTTCCTGCAGCTATACTGCCCCATGTTGGGATCTTGTCAGATCTCATTAACGAATCAGGCTTGGGTCAGTCTTGAAGGGCAAAATCCAAGGAACACCTAGTTGCTGCAGGAAGTAATGTTTGTGGAGCCTCTGAGATGGGAAGCAAGAAGCAGCAACATCTTGTCTTCCCTCTCCCCTGGAAAGGACAACATAAATCATTAGAAATATTCTAGGGGTTATATACAGCAAGATACTGAAACACTAGGTATGCTGTAGTCTGGGAGGGAGAAATGTTATCTGGGGACTGGGCTGAGCTTTTTCACTTTACGAAGCGTGCAGCCTAACCAACTTCTCCTTTTTATGTAATCCCTCACGAGGAAAGGAAGGAAGGAAATACTATTTTATGCAGAGTAGCCGGTGATAATTCACTGATGGCTGAAGCAGATTTTAGGATAACTTATTTAACTAGCATAATATTGATGTTGCTCTAACCTAGCCTGGTTGTAACCCTCTGTCTCAGTCTCTGTGACTGGTTCCTACATCTCTCTGTGTGTGAGAGTCAATAGGAAATATGCCATTGTACAGCCTCTTCCAAGATGTGTGGCAACTTTAAACTGCCTGCTGAAATTTAACCCTTGAGAGCACTGTCAGCCTCTTTAACGGATAGAGATGGGAGCTGGGGTCCAGTGATGTGTCCAGCGTATAAAAAGAGACCATTTAGGGGCAATTGCATCTCACATTTCAGGGTCTGTGTTGACTTCTTGCCTATGCAACAGCATTGCACAATTGACATGGTGCTATGGAGCTAAAAGTGCAGAAACAAAATCTTCAGCCTAATGCTGGACATTTTCAGGCTGTCAGGAAGCACAAACCCCTGCTCAGTACAGCTGCTTTCATTTTTGCCCCTTTTCTTTCCCAGAGAGATTAGGGCAGGAATGGAGAGGAAACAAAGTGCAACATAATGCACTTAATATTGTATCTGTGCTCTCCATTTTGTCGTGTTCTTCTACAGGAAGAGATCGGGTAATAGGACAAAGACTCTCCTCTAAGTAATTAGTCTGAACCCTGCCAGCGTCAGAGGCCACCAAACCCCGATAAAGTGGTGTCAGATCTGAAATAAGCTGGAGGTATCAGTCCAGTTCCTCATAGACAGGTGCCCTGATCAACCAAACTGTTACTGCCGTCACTAAAATGGATGGTCTCAGCAGCGAAACCAAGAATTGAATGGACATGGAGGCTGAGAGCAGCAAAGACAAGGAGAGAGACTATCCTTATCAGCTCAGAGCTGGGGCAACTTTGTAGAGTGATGAAAGATTACATTATTACTGCTGTTCTGAGGAAACTCCGGATTTCAGTCTCCAGGGAAATCGCTGGCAACTTTCTTCCATCTCCTCCAAAAACAATTACCGAAGTTTTGGCTGCACTTTCCCCCACGCTTGTTCCCTTATGCATTCCCCAACCATTGTCCCATAAACTCCTGTGGCCTCCTTGTCAACCTCCTCTTGACACTGGCCCAGTTGACCAGCCATCAGTCCAGGAGGAGGAAGCTGGATGGTGGAGTTCTCAGACTCTGTGCATGTGGGGTCTATTTCCTGTCCCTTGACTGAGCACACATCCAGGCAGAGTTCCTCTGTGTGATGCTCACTGACCCCTTGGGATCCTTCTCAGAGTGAGGGACACTCCTCAGGGCTCCCTGTTCACAGCCCCCCTTTGGATTTCTTATTTAGACCCTGTGGCTTGTCCCCTCCGCCCCTTGTTTTATTCATTATTTGTCCCAGGCAATTAGTTGATTTTCTAGGATCTGTGCAGGGGCGGCTCTACCAATTTTGCCACCCCAAGCAGTCACCGCCGAATTGCTGCCGCGGGACACGGACTGCCGCCCCATTCTAAATGCCGCCCCAAACACCTGCTTGGAAAGCTGGTGGCTGGAGCCGGCCCTGGATCTGTGACCCCTCCTCTCACTTGCTGGGTCAGGCTTTTATTGTCTGGTGGCCCATTCACCAGCCGGGAAATCTGACAGGCCAGCAGCTTTCACTAACAAGACATTCACTTTATTTGCTTAATTTATTTATTTAAGATTTCTTTTACAGCAAAGCCACAATTTAATTTGATGCCATGTCCTCATTTGACAAAATGGGTCATGTCAGTGGTCGCTGCACTCCACTGCTTACTGTAGTCTGTGCATGTAAAGCTCAACCTGAGATCAAGCTGAGATGAGGCTGGCAGTGTGAAGTAACACAAGTGACAGGGGTACGTGATATGCCCAGTACTATTTCTGAAATCCTTCCCAGACTCCAATAATGTGATTATCAGTTCTCCAATGTAGCCCTGGGTTTGATTTGCAACTGCCAAATTGCTGCCATGCTGGTAAAATAAAGGTTCGAACTCTCCACTGCCTTGTACCATGTGAAGTCATTTCATGCTGCCACCATTGTAAAAGTGGAAAATTCTGCTTTGGCAGCATTTTGCACCCACTTCACCCTCTGTGCAGTTATTTTCACCTGGGCAATGTAGTGGAGAATCTGGCCATCAGTCAGCAAAGACACCAGCATTTAGAAAGTGGTTACGTGACTTTGGGTCTGTCCCCGGCCATCATAACTGAAAAGAGTCCATGAGTATGTATGTTATAATCTTTGAAGCTGACAGAGATGAAGACACCTTGTCTTGTTGTTTTCTACTGTGCCTCTAACTTCAGCATTGTCACTAGCCAGGAATAGCCCTGTCTCTGAAACACCTGAACCTTCAGAATTTTGCGCTTGGAGCTGAACTTCATGCCTGGGACCCCCATCTGTCTCAAACCTTTAA
Organism: Caretta caretta; assembly: GCF_965140235.1. Classification (NCBI taxonomy): domain Eukaryota; kingdom Metazoa; phylum Chordata; order Testudines; family Cheloniidae; genus Caretta; species Caretta caretta. The sequence continues at coordinate 238,921,124 of NC_134207.1, read as the reverse complement.
TTCTGATAAAAAGGGGGAGTTTGGAGCACACAAAAGGCAAGCCTGAAATGCAGGCTTAATAGAAGGAGAGGGCCTGAGGAGAAGGGACTATTGTGGGGCAAGAAATATAGAGGTGCCAGGTACAAAGTGGAAATGGCAGGTTGGGATAATGTGGGATTGGGGTGGCACTGGTGCACACAGCCAGAGAGCAACTATGGATCTCTTGATAGTGCTTGGAAAGTAGAGGAAGTGTGTAGAGGTGATGGGGGAGTGCCCACGTGGGTCCTGAAACCAAAGAGAGAACATGATCCTTGGGCGCTGTTGATAGTATTAGAGTTGCTGAAGAGGTAACCGTTTATGAAGCGTTTCCCTGTGAAATGTTTCCAGTTAGCAGGCCTCACAGAGTCAGATAATTTATTTTATTCATGCCATGAGATGTGCAATAACATTTGTCAGGGGGGAAATGTTTATTTTATGATGAGTAATTTTTCCTGGTACAACATGTTAGGGCCAGATCCTCAGCTGCTGTCAGTCATGTAGCTGCACTGAAGTCACTGGAGAATGCTGCTTTACACAAGGGGAGGACCCGACCAGCAGTGTTTCACAGAGATGTCCACAGTGTGTGTTGAAATGTCGTGCTGCTGACTCTCATCCAGCATTCAGTCTAGTCCCCACCCCCCCCACACACACACTCACCCCTGTGATTCCAGTGAGACATGGCAGAGAAGGGCTGTAAGCCTGGGACAGTCTTCTTTTTGTCTTCCCCAGGGTTGTTTTCCTCCTCTGCCTTAGACACAGACTCTCAAGTGAGGCTAATGTTAATTTACGTCCTATTTTACACAAGTAGCTACGTCAGTTTTGTTGTGTAAGTGTGTCTTTTATTCCACATTTGTAATGCTTTGTGAAACAACTATCTTTTCAGTTAGAATGAGGACAGGACTTTGGGTTTTTATAGGTATAGGTTGAAATCAAAATTTCCATAGCTATTTTGGATTTTAAACCTAACCTTTCTGTTTTGTAAACATCCAGGCAACTGAAAGTCTGTCTTCCCTTCCCTCTCCCACCAGGCTTTTCTGAGGCATCAGCTGAAAGTGTTTCTTTGCCTTACGTCCCTCTACCCTCACCATCCCTTTCTGGTTTGGAAATCGTCCTGAAAATTATACAACAAAGCCTGTGTGGATGGCAACTGAAAATGACTAGGAAAGCAGGGCCTGGGCTTTGAAAAGAAAATAAGAATGTGGGAGTGAAAGATGCTATGAAGGATTCCAAAGAGACTCCTCTTGTCTTGCTATGAAACGTTAAATTGAGGGTTTAAAGATTTTGTAGCCCTGCTGGATATAACTCCCTCCTTTTGGACACCTTCCTCTTACTGTGCTAACTTTCCCAACCCCATATAACCACTTTCTGGCTTCTCTGTGGTAAAACTTCTCACTAGACCAGACTGGGGCCTTTCCTGGAGAGGGAGAACTAGTTAGATCATGAAATCCACAGGCTGATTAACAGATGCTACACCTTTATGAAGGACTTCTTTTTCCCTGTCAATAACCACCATACTCCTGTCTACAGACCTGTGACCAGCGTGAGCGCTTCCAGAGCTCCCCTAGGGGCACTCTGGACCGACCAGCAGAGTCCCTGTGTGGGCTGTGAGGCTCCCTGACTCTTAGCACTCTCTCCACACTCCCAGCCACTGCTGGCCTGAAGATGAGACAAAGACAGGGACATGAATACAGGTTTCTTGCTTGGAAGAGTGGCACTAGCTCTAGACCACAGAGCTAACTCTTCATAACAGGTAGGCCAAATATCTTAAACTTTGGTGTCCAATGTTAAATCAAAGTGGTCTGATTTTCTGAGATATGCTGAGCTCCCACAAATACTACTGAAGTCACTGGAAGCTGTGGGTGCTCAGCACTTCTGAAAATCAGTTAGCATAGGGAGGGGTCTACAAATATGGATGTAGGTGCTTAACTTTGGCAGTTTTGGCCTTAAAGTTACTGCAGAATACAGGATAACACAGCACCTGCAACACCATTGACACTGGATTTGGAAATGTATTTTGTGCTTTATTTTCATCCAAAAATATTCTAGTTTAGGCAGTAACTGAAAAATAGTGCTCCAGTCTCAGTGCTTTTTGTCTGTGGCCATTACAGATGGGATTCTCTGCTCAGCCCACTTTGTCTTGCATAAATGGTGCAAAGTGGCATTAAACTGGCTGGAGAATTTCCCCTACACAAGGGAACTTTGCCAGAGGCAGCTCCTGCTCCAGTTCCCTCTGCCCCCAAAAAAGTGAGGGAGGGGGTGCAGTGAGGACATACCAGGGCAGGGCCATGGGTGGGATGGGGAGGAAAGAGGCATGGGGGAGCAGAGTGCTGATATTCTCCTCCTTTTACTGGTCCTAACTTGCCCTGGGGCAAGGTGATCCTCGTCAGGGAAGCACGATCAGCTCCCTCCAGTCCCCTGCCGCATCCAAGGGCAGGTGGATGGAACGCAGAACCCAGGGCTATGTTCTTTCCAATGGAATTTTCAAGTAGGGATTTGGTTTCCACTCTTGTTCTAATTCCAGGAAGACAAAAGTTCAGTGTCTGTATGGTACAGTATCCTGGAGGTGAGGTTAACTTGGGTGCATCTTGTTATTAGACATGGCCCCACCAGATTAAGGTAGTACCAGCCATTCAGACAAAGTTGCCCTCACTGGGAACTTTGCTTTTGTGGTAGATTCTTCTGACTTAAATGAAACCATGGTTATTTTTCACCCCTGGAGTCATAAGTCTTATATTTGTGGTTAAGGAACATTATCATTTTTATTAATCGCTTATTCAGCATGAACTGTGCTTAGCGGCGTATAAGACATAAAATTAAGAGAAACCTTCCCCTGAAATGCTTACAGTCTGAAAGACAAAACCAGAATTGACAGGACACATTGGAAAGCCCAGAGGCGGGAATCATTTGGAGCTTTATTATACAGGCATTTCTCCCCTTTGACCCATTTATGAAGTGAGTCTTTAGGAGATGCTTGAATGTGGACAAGAGAGTGCTCTGGTGGCCCAGGCTGGGGAGAGCCATCTATGTGTAAGGGACAGTGTGGAAAAAGGCCAAAAGAAAGGAGGAGGAGGAAATAAAGCTACTGGGGGTGGTAACGAGGCTAGCACTGTTGGCAGGGGGCAGGATTTAAAGCAGTAAGAGAAAAGTTCAGAGGTGCAGGTCAGGACAGTTGTGGTGGGACCTGCAGGCAGATGAACCTGTCTATAACCTTATGACCTGACCTTATAGACGATACTGAAACTACATTCAGCTCTTTTGGAGGCTCATCTATTCTGCTCATTTACCATCCTCACCACTTCGGAATTCTAGGAAAGAGCTGATATGGAAGTGCTGAAAAGCTAAAGGTATCCTCAGAGTTTTTCCAGCCCCATCAGAAGCATAAAGAAGTGGAAGTCCCAAGAGGCAGACTGTTCTTATTACATTGCAAGTTATTTTTATTTCCAGCCAAAGATAACTGTATAAATAAGAAAAGGAGTACTTGTGGCACCTTAGAGACTAACCAATTTATTTGAGCATGAGCTTTCGTGAGCCACAGCTCACTTCATCAGAGATCTGATGAAGTGAGCTGTGGCTCACGAAAGCTCATGCTCAAATAAATTGGTTAGTCTCTAAGGTGCCACAAGTACTCCTTTTCTTTTTGCGAATACAGACTAACACGGCTGTTCCTCTGAAACCTGTATAAATAAGCTCCTCCAACTGCTTATTGGAACCTTATCACTGTATCTCACATTTCCAAAAATTCAAATTCTGAATTCATCATGACTATGAAGATGATCAATTCATAGAAATAGATATTTTCCATCTTTTATTAGGTGTTCAAATGAATCCTTCATGGGCCATGACAGGATTGTCCCAGAGAGTGATGGTATGTTGTCCCAGAGAGGGTCTAGCCTGTCTGATCTGAACTGTACCTACTGCTACACCAATCTATATGATTTATACATTTGTTGGTCTGTGGTATCAGAGAGGCTGCCAGAAGGAACTGGCTCCATCTGCATGATAATGACACCTTCGCTGGAAAGGTGTTTAAGTTGATCCATAATGGAGCTAGCGGGAGTTTATGCAAACCACCTAAAGCTATATACTGGTAGCACCCCTTAGAGAAAAAACACCTGTTCAAAGTGGGGAAAGGCTTTCCTTAAATGCACCCCAGTGTCCATGTACTCATGAAAACGGCAGTCTCACCAGTACAAAGAAAGCAAATAAGTTGTGTATAAAAGGTTACACAATCAAGTTACTGGTATAAGAGGAAAAAGGTTGATTGTATTACTGTACATTGACCCCATAACAATGAGGTTCCCTGTCAGGATTCCCTCCCCACTCTGAACTCTAGGGTACAGATGTAGGGACCCTCATGAAAGACCCCCTAAGCTTATTTTTACCAGCTTAGGTTAAAACTTCCCCAAGGCACAAATTCTTTGCCCTTGGAGGGTACTCTGCCATCACCAAGTGATTTAACAATGAATCAGGGAAAGGACCACTTGGAGTTCCTATTCCCCCAAAATATCCCCCCAAGCCCTTACACCCCCTTTCCCGGGGAGGCTTGAGAATAATATCCTAACCGATTGGTTACAAAGTGATCACAGACCCAAACTCCTGGGTCTTAGGACAATAGAGAAATCAGTCAGGTTCTTAAAAGAAGGATTTTATTTTAAAAAAAGGTAAAAATCACTTCTGTAAAATCAGGATGGAAAATAACTTTACAGGGTAACAAAAGATGTAAAAACACAGCAGAACTTCCTCTAGGCTTAGTTTCAAAGTTACAAAAAACAGGAATAAACCTCCCTCCAGCAAAGGAAAAATTCACAAGCAGAACAAAAGAGAATCTAACATGCCTTGCCTGGCTTTTACTTACAATTTTTGTAATATGAGAGACTTTTAGGATGGTTTATAGGAGAAGGAGTTTTCTGACCTGATGCTTCTCTGCTTCCCAAGAGAACACATACAAACAAAGCCCTCTCCCCACCCAAGATTTGAAAGTATCTTCTTTCCCCACTGGTCCTTTTGGTCAGGTGCCAACCAGGTTATTTGAGCTTAACTCCTTACAGGTAAGAAGGAATTCTAGGCTACCCTTAGCTGTATGGTTATGACATCCCCCCACATTAAATGGCAAAAGCAGACCCCTGTGCGAACCAGGAGCCGATGGCATGATGTTAAACATGACAGTTCTTGCCTGCAATGCCTCAAAAGTGCTCAGCTTGGGCCTAACTCTGCTTCCTTTGAAATCAGTGGGAATGTCACCCTGGCCTCCAATGAGAGCCTAGCCCAGCCAACGCAGAGTGCTTTTGAAGAGCCGACCCTGAGTGTTTCACATTGTGTTAGTCAAAACACGTTATTTAACTTATGTTCTAACATGATGTAATTTTCCAAGCTCGTAGAGATCCACTTCTGCCACTCTGTCTGCAATGAATAAAGTCAACTTGTATTGAAATTGCCTATAGTGGTTCCCAAACCTCGGTCTGCTTGTCGGTCTGGCTTTCCTTAGATTGTGAGCTTCTCAGAGCAGGGACTCTGAATATTTGCAAAGCACTTAGAACATCATGGGTGGTACCAGAAGCCAAAATAATCTATATAGTAAGATTCCAGGATTGTCACTGTCTGTGTCACTCTGAAGCCTACAATGTCTGAAAAGTCAGTGTGAAGTGATGGAAGTAACTTCAAGCATGGTTGAGGGCTCTTTGTTCAGGATATCATCATACTGAATAGTCACTGGGTTTCATTGTCTTTTACTGTCTAGTTTAAGTTCTCTGCCATTTTGACTTTATGAATGACCCTTGTGCAGTATACTGCAATAGTAAGGCATGTATCTATGGCATGCCAAGAATCCTAGACTATTGTGATATCAGAGGTAACTCAACCAATCACTACCCTTATTCTACAGCTAATTTCCATGCAGCAGTTTAATTGGTTGTATGAGGAAGACTTCACAGATGGTGAATTATTCGCCCAACTGCCACACCATCTCACACACCCCTCATTCACCACCCAACAAATTCATACAATGTGCCCAGCACAACACAACAACCAGGGCACACAATAATCCCAAATACACTTAGCCCTTCACTGAAGCACTCGTCCACATTCACCACCCACACAAATCCACACAACTCTCACAGCACAATACAACCCACTTAGAGATCAAAACAGCTACCCACAAAATAACACAACCAGCATATACAATAACAAATACAATGGGATAAGAGGGAAGGCCTGCTCATGGATCAGTAACTGGTTAAAAGATAGGAAACAAAGGGTAGGAATAAATGCTCAGTTTTCAGAATAGAGAGAGGTAAATAGTGGTGTTCCCCAGGGGTCTGTACTGGGACAAGTCCTATTCAATGTATTCATAAATGATCTAGGAAAAGGGGTAAACGGTAAGGTGACAACATTTGCAAATGATACAAAACTACTCAAGATAATTAAGTCCAAAGCAGATTGTGAAGAGTTACAAAAGGATCTCTTAGAACCGGGTGACTGGGCAACAAAATGGCAGATGATATTCATAGTTGATAAATGCAAAATAATGCACATTATTGGAAAATATAATCCCAACTATACATATAAAATGGGGTCTAAATTAGCTGTTACCACTCAAGAAAGAGATCTTGGAGTCATTGTGGATAGATCTCTGAAAACATCCACTCAATGTGCAGCGGCAGTCAAAAAAGCTAACAGAATGTTGGGAATCATTAGGAAAGGGATAGATAATAAGCCAGAAAATTATCATATTGCCTCTATATCAATCCATGGTATGCCCACATCTTGAATACTGCTTCCAGATCTGGTTGCCTCATCTCAGAAAAGATATATTGGAATTGAAAAAGGTACAGAAAAAGGCAACAAATTATGAGGGGTATGGAACAGCTTCCGTATGAGGAGAAATTAATAAGGCTAGGACTCTTCAGCTTAGAAAAGAGACGACTAAGGGGAGATATGATAGAGGTCTATAAAATCATGACTGGTTTGGAGAAAGTAAATAAGGAAGTGTTATTTACTCCTTCTCATAACACAAAAACTAGGGGTTACCAAATGAAATGAATAGGCAGCAGGTTTAAAACAAACCAAAGGACGTATTTGCCAGAGGATGTTATGAAAGCCACGACTATACCAGGGTTCAAAAAAGAACTAGATAAATTCATGGAGGATAGGTCCATCAATGGCTATTAGCCAGGTTGGGCAGTGATGCAAAACCATGCTCTGAAGTGTCACTTGCCTTTGACTGCTAGAAGCTGGGAATGGGTGACAGGGGATTGATCACTTGATGATTACCTGTCTGTTCATTCCATCTGGGGCACCTGGCATTGGCCACTGTTGAAAGACACCATACTGGGCTAGATGGACCATTGGTCAGACCCAGTATGGCTGTTCTTATATTCTTAGCCCCAAACATCACTCTGAAGCCTAGAATGTCTGCTGAGTCAGTGTAATATGATGGAAATAGCTGCAAGCAATGGGATTTGATTTAGAATATCACCAGGTTGAACCATTGCTCGGATTCATGGGTCTGTTACTGTCCAATTTCTAAGTTTTCATCCACTTCTGGCTTTTTTACATGTCACTTTACAAATTACCCACAGGTGACAGCACAGGCTTTCAGCTACTAGTAATAAATGCATTTCTGTGCTAATCCCCTCTGACTCCAACATTGAAAAGAATGTTTACACTGTGAAAAATAACAGAGCAAATCAGTCACAATTCAGAGCCAGACTTCAAAGTCACATCACAGAGACCTAAAAAAAAAAATTCATTACAGGACATGCAGAGCAGTGACGTTTTCAAGATACCTACTGATGAGTACACAGCTATGGAACAATAACTACGACTAAGGTCTTACCAAATTCACGGTCCATTTTGGTCAATTTCACGGTGATAGGATTTTTAAAATAATAAATTTCATTATTTCAGCCATTTAAATCTGAAATTTCACGGTGTTGTAATTGTAGGGATCCTGACCTACAAAGGCATTGTGTGTGTGTGTGGGGGGGGTGTCGCAAGGTTATTATGGGGGGGGTTAAGGTGCTGCTACCCTTACTTCTGTGAGGCTGCTGGTGGCAGTGTTGCCTTCAGAGCTGGGCAGCTGGAGAGCGGCAGCTGCTGACTGGGAGCCCAGCTCTGAAGGCAGAGCCACCGCCAGCAACCCCACAGAAGTAAGGATGGCATGGTATGGTATTGCTTCTGTGCGGCTGCTGGTGGGTCGCTGCCTTCAGAGCTGGGCAACCGGTCAGCAGCTGCCGCTCTCCAGCTGCCCAGCTCTGAAGGCAGTGTAGGGTGGCAATACTGTGACCTCCCTAAAATAATCTTGCGACACACCCCCCCCTCCCCCCCGCAACTCCTTTTTGGGTTAGGACCCCCAATTTGAAAAATGCTGGTCTCCCCCGTGAAAGCTGTGTAGCATAGGGTAAAAGCACCCAGAAGACCAGATTTCATGGGGGAAGACCAGATTTCACCGTCCATGATGCGTTTTTCATGGCTGTGAATTTGATAGGGCCCTAACTGTGACATGTAGCTAGGTGATTCTCAGCACAGGTGTTCATGAACACTGAAATGTATTCTGGGTACTGTGAGAAAAAAATATTCTGCTTCTCATCAATGATGCTTCGTTTGATGAAAAACATAAAGTGATATGTAGCCCTTTTCCCCAGGATTAGCTGTGGCCTGGGAAAGCTAAAATTCTGTGGTTATGGCTTGGACTTTTGTTTTGCTTTGTCCCTGTCTCACTTACAAGTGTGTATCAAATAATGAAAAGCACTGTGCTGAAGAAGAGTGAAGATGTGTTGACTAGGAAGTGCTAAATATAAGAGTTGCTAAAAGCCCATTTCGTGATCTCAGCTGTCTGTGTCATAGGAAAAACAACATCTAAGTTCAGCTGTTTGGGCTCAACAACCGAAGCTTAAAATGACTCTGAGTGGGCTAAAACAGCTCGAAGCCCTGAAAAAGTCAGTTGTGTCACTGCGATTATACTTAATTGGCATTGTGGGAAGCCTTCCTTTCTACAAATCAGCCCACACTGTCCCCTTGTGCAAAGAGCCTTTTCATGAGCTCCTGTGGACGTGCAGCCAAACATCCCAGCAAATACCAGCATTGTAATGTGATCTCAAAGGGGAACAAAGAAGTCCAGAGCTATTCAAGTATTCCCGCTTTCTTCACAGACTCCTGACAGTCCCTAGTGTGGACTTCCTGATCTTCTCTCAGTACCCCACAAAGGGACTTTTCCTCCTTGTGCTCTTTCACCAGACAGACACTTCTCCCCTGTACTCCCGGAATTCCTCCTCCAGCAGGTTGGCTCAGTAACCTTTCGCTCAGCTGCCTCCTGTTGCAGGATTATAAATAGTAAGTGCAATGGTTTCTTCTAGGAAGGGATTTAAATCTAGTCCAGGGTCACTTGTGTCTTTCTATGAGAGATGAAAAGATAGTGTTGTCTCTGGTAGACTGAGACTTGAAGGCTGCTCGCATAGCTCAAACTATGAGGCCATTGCCCTCTGTTTCACAGGATCACAGTCCTTTCGTGTATGCAACAGAACTATAGCCTTGGGTTTACCCAGGGTGGCTCAGAAAAAAACTCCACTGTGTTTTTATTGGCTCCATTGGTATTTGTGTTTGTTTTGACCAAAGTATGTGTTCCCTTATCTTGGCATCGGTTAGTCTACTCCCATCGCAGCTGTATGCTCAGTAAACATTATCTGTACAGTCCAGGGACCCATGGTGCACGCATTTATTCAAGTCTCTACAGTACTTTTGCTTTGGCTGTGATAAGCAGAGTTTACCACTAAACAAAACAACTACAAAGAACAAGAAAGCACAAAGACTCCTTTCAAGCCATGTTTCTGGAAGGAGTAATACCTTTTAACTTTCTTCCGTCATTCTAAAGGGCAAATTCTACCCTGTATGTGCATGCTTTCCTGGTCAGTGGGAACCGCGTGCATGGATCTGACAGCAAAATTTGGTCATAATTACTACAAAGCCTTTATATAGTGCTCAAAGTATTTTATGGAGGATATAAAGACATATAAATAATGACACCCCCTCTCCAGGCTAAAGGGCAGACGCCATTCTCCACGTTTATGAAGGGCACTTGCAGCTTCACTACCATGGAAAGCCCACCAATGTAAGTAAGATAGATGGTCTTTCCTAAGATTTACTAATGAAGCTTAATAAATGGTCAGGGCAAATATCTATGGGTAATCAGGGAAACTTGACCCATCTGACTGCCCTCCATTACTTGGCAATAAATCCAGAGAGCTCCACGGAAGAGAATGGAATTATTCCAAATTTTACACCATGAGAAGAGAGATCAGAGTCATGCCCTCTTCAGTCTCTTCTTTTGTATCCAAAGGAATTGCTTGGAAAGTGACCACCAGGATCTAAATTGCCTCAGTGGCATCCAATACCACCAGTAATACGCAAGGGGAAAAAATCCATTGGAAGAATGAGACTCAAAGGAAGAGAGAGAAGAGGCCTGAGAAGATAAAGATGTTCCTTAACGGAGCTAGAGAGAAGGAAACATAGGGCTTTGCATGCCCAATCTGCTGCATGACAACACCAAGCCCACATACACAGACGCTGTTTTTAAAACAGGAAGCCTGTAACATTGTGCTGAAATGCAGTTCAAAACGTCCACCCACCCTAACAGGCTTGGGAGAACTAAAGGATATGCCCTTCCCCCACCCAATTCCCTGCTGCCAGGTGAAAGTTTCCCACAGGAAAATGAATAAATCTGTGTCAAATGTAGTTATTCATAAAAATGTGTTCCGTTTGTTTTCTTTTTCTCTCTTTCATGCACCCTCTGGGGCAGGTAGCCAGTTGGAAAAGAGAGAGCCCTTCAAACATAACCCTTCCCCACCCCACAGTGAACCTCATCAGGGCTTCCATCTCATGTCACAAGAATGATGTTCCCTTTACGAGTAGTAGACATGACCTGAAAGGGCGGACAGCAGTGCCAAAATGTCAGAGTGCTCATGTTATACAAGCGAGGACTTTGGAGCCAAGGGAAACTTCATCGAATGCTGACATATCAAGACGGGTTTGTCCCAAATATGACCCCTTTTTTTCTTTGTTTTTATATCTATTTGCAAGGTCTATGTAATTCTTCATGGATTTCCTTCTGGCCCCAAAACAATTACTTGTTGGCTCCTTCTGTGGCCTTGGGCACAGAGATTTTATACATACATTATTTATAGATGTACAAATGGCAATGGGTCTAGCTAAGTTCATGACCAAATACCTGATTATTGCAAGTATGGATTAAGCACTCAACTGAGCGCAGCACAGGCCTATAAGCTTGGTCAGGCCTTACCTGCCACATGGGTGGTTCAGTTCATGCAGTGAGGTTTTTTATTATTATGATTCTCAGAGCAAACCATTTTCTATTTCTGGTTTGTTTTCTCACTGTGACGCTTCAGTCTAAACCTCCTTTTCCTAAGCATGCTTTTAGACTGAAAAGATTTAGGGCCAGAGTCTCAGTGTGTGACAATCAGTGTAGCTCCATTGATTTAGTATGAACTTTTCTTCCTTTAAATTTTGTTTCATAAAGCTTACTCGTTCATGCAATTTTTGCATCTTAAAATTGTGCTGGAATAAGGGACAGTAGAATACTGAGTTAATCAATGACCCACATTCCATGGGCTAATTTTGCTTGAGTTTATTGGTCATGTATGGCAAATACATCGGTGTAAAAGGTAGATTACTTTTTCTGGCTGACATCCCCACAAACATATTATGCAATTCTGCCCTTAAATTAAATGAAGGAGCTACTACAAATAGTCTTATGTGCCAGGTGGATAATATTGAGCGTATTATGAGAAAAGGTAGCCTGGACAAAATAGTCCTTTCCTCTTCCTGTATCATTTTCAGTGTTCCCACAGTAGTTTGCATTTTGAGTTCAGCCATATTAGCTTCAAGCAAATTGACAAGTTCAAGCATGACTCTAATTTAAGCTTTGAATAAAACCCATCCATGACAACTCTAATTATTATTGCTTTCACATTGATTTATTACTTAGAAACAATTACAGCCATTCTTCTCTGCATTCATTCATATTTCAATGACTTAGTATGCAGGCTACTTTATCATCAAAACTTGGATCAAAACCCAGGTCTGCTGCTTACCAATAAATTGCTTCTGTGCCTGGATTCTGACGACAGCATCCTATACCTGGATTTGCGTGGATGTGCCTAACAATTTCTTTGCACTTTAAGTAGAAATGACTCCGGGTACAGTGACTGGTTGTCCTATGAAACATGACAGAGCCCTCACTAATAGATCAAGCACCACTAAAGGAAAATACAACAAGGATGATATCTGCCCTTTCATTGATAGTCCGTGTACATCATTTGTTGTTTGGTTTTGCCATGTGGGATACCTTTGGATCTCCAGCTGCTGTTAGATGATCGTATAGCAGCAATGACCCAACAGCTGGCCGGGAGGTGGCAATCATTTCTTTCAGATGTGACCTTGCTGCCATTACTCACACCTTTGTCACCTGCCCAGTACTCTATTGCAACGTGGTCTATATTGCACATGACATTGTGGTGCAGAACATGGTGACTTGCTTGCTAAGTGGAGTTCCTCACTGTCAGCACTTTGCAGCATTCCATGATCTGCACTGGCTGACTGGCCATTTCCAGCTGTAGTCTAAGGTGGTGTTTTTGACTCACATTATGATAAAGGGCCTGCTGGATTGTCTTTCTCCCTGGGCAACACTGCTGCAGTCCTGATCAGCGGAGGTGCTTGAGCTGGGACCCTCTTGCTATAGGAGACAGAGTTCCTAGCCGGGTATCTCCATGATGGGCCTTCAGGTATGGAATTTACTTCACCCACTTGGTCCAGAACAAACCTGTTGACCTTCCGACTCCATCTCTCTTCACAAGCATTTGAGGAGGAAGGGCTGCACTAAAGGCTGAGATTGGAGCCCTGAGGTTCAGCCTATGTGGCCATAGTAGTTCCCCGTCAGCCAGGTTTTGTTTCTAGGGAGGTTCCTGCATTAATATTTGTTTGTAGAGGGTGCCCTGTGTTTTTAACATAGGGCAAAGGTCCCTTGAAGCCTAGATAGGGAGTTTTTAATGTTTTGTGTATATCTAAATAAATAAATATTTGCAGAATCCTTTAGACCATAGCTACGCTAGAAAAAGGGGTGATTTTTAACCTGTGTTAACTGGTCAAGGTAAGCCCAAGGGAAAGCCTAGCATTCACCTTGACTAGCTAGCATGTGTTAACACTACAGTTTGCATTGTCCACACTAGGGTTTTAACAAATGAGTTCACATGTATTAGCTAACCATGGTAAAAACACACCTCTTTCTTACTCAGGACAAAGCCTTACTGGGAGCGGGGGAAGTACCACCTTCTCTAATGCATCTGGAAGTGATCTTATAAGACAAACTTCATGCCAGTTCAAAGCCGCGCATCGAGTCCTATGCCCCACTGAAGTTCTGTGATAAGGGCAAGAAGTGGTCAATAAGCCCTGTCCAGGCCCTCAGCGCTAGGGTGATTTTCATTTTCAAGGCATTAAGTGGCTATATGAAATACATGATGCGTGGCCAATGGCAATCTGTTTCCATCTGTTGGTGGTGACAATGAACAGTGGCCACATTTTAGAAAAGTAACTGGCCTACTCTTCTTTGAAGAAGCAACAGGTGTCAAATTAAGCAAACAGCTAGTTCATATCATTGCTAATCTTAATTAATTCATTTTTACTATTTGCTCCCCTTTATACCTTCCTCTCATTTCAAGATCTTGCTAGTCAAGCTGATCGCAGCTACACCTTGCAAAACACACCATGTTCCCTTATGCTGCTGAGAATATAGAACATTAAGTGGACTCACCGCAGCCTGTGCTACAAGTGGCCATTATTTTTCCCACAGTTCTTTACATATTATCACATAGCAAAAAGTCAGAAAAAGTCTAGTCACACACAGCTGTTCAGATGCAGTGCAGTAGTAGTTCCACGCGAGGGAGATCATGCTTTTAAGTAGCTAGAGTAAAACACTAACATAAAGAATGTGAAAGGTAAAAACCACTCATTGCTGGGATGGATAGAAGAGAAACTGGAAAGCAGACAGGAGTTCTTTACCTGCTGTCTGCAGGGTGTCCTGTGAGTAATAAAGAGTGCCCAGCCACGACAGGCAATGAGTGCTCTAGGAATGCTAATAATTACAATAATGACTAATAGGACCACCTTCCTCAAAAACTTGGGGCCTGATTCGCCATTCTGGTAGACTAGACTCCACATATGAATAGAGATGCATGTGCAAAATTGTTTTATGCCACCTTTTGTTCTGGAGCTGTCCAGGGGCCTGCCCAACTTTGGCATAAGTAAGAGCAGTCTTGAAGATGCTCTGACTTGATCTATGGCTGTCCCGGACTCCTAGGGGCCATTGCAGCAGTCAAGGAACACAGCATGCTCTAGCAATGGACCTTCCCATAGCACATCTCATAGGCTAGTGGTTGGAGGAGGGAGACATGTAGAGCCAGCTATACCAGCTCTCTACCCTCTCAGGAAGCCCCTACACACCAAGGACATTCCCCAGTGAGTAGATTCACTGCTTTTAGGAGCAATGGAACAACACAAAGCCTATGTCTGCTCTGCACACAACTGGTGGCAGTGCATAGGGTATGTGTAGCTACACACCGCAGTGAAGAGCAGGCTACGTCCACACTGCAGTGTGCAGCTACCCGTGTCCATGAAAAGTTCTGGTTCAGGGAGGCAGCAGGGAAAAGTTTCAGCAGCTCCCTGCTGCCAGAGCCTTTCACTGTGGTGAGAAGAAGGCTCTGGCAGGGAGGAGGCTGTGGGGAAGGGCTGAATTGCAGGGAAAGGCCCCAGCAACTGGGCACTGGCAGAGCCTTTCCCTACTAGCTCCCCTCTGCCAGAGCTTCGGGGAAAAATCTCCAGCAGTGGGGAAAGGCTCCAACAGTGGGACACTACATTGCTTGAAATAGCAGCGTAGAGAGCCGTGTAGGGTGTGGACTTGTACCCACCGAGACCACTGAACAGTGAAAAACTGGGCTCCCGGTGCCTAGGAGTAACCTTCTTTTTTCACACACCTGCAGAAATTAACACTGGCTTTTACGAGATGATGCCGCTGTGAGGGGATGTGACATACCATGGTGGCACTCCGTATCACACGGCACAGGAGAGGGTCAGCATGTCCCAAAGGAAAGACATTTGAAGACGGTTGACTCTATACTAAGGGTGAGGTTGAGGAGGGGTGTTATTTTAGCCTGTACAAAAGCCGTTGTCTCCAATGTACATGCTGCCCAATAGTGAGAGAGAGAGAGCAATGAAAATGTCAAACCATTATTAGATGCATGCCCTGTACCAGCCTCCCTACACCTATCAGGGGAAATGAATGACACAAAGAATACAACCAAAGTGGTCAGCTAGAAATGAGCTCCCCACTTCCCCTCAGTCAAAGGGGACCTTGGCATGCAAAACTCCCTGCAGTGAGAAGCTCTTGGAGAAGAGTGACTGGATAGATCCATACCTAGCTTCATTAGAGACAGTTAAGCTTGATTCATCCTGTCTCCTACCACTCCCTGCCTTGGCTCCCTAACAGGGAGAATACCAGGGCGTTTCCCATTCAGGGTCAGTTGTCAAAGACAGATCCGCATGAAATTCAGCATCTACAGGGTGTTTGTGTGAGTCAGAGTCATTTCAGAATGGCTCCCAGCTGCTGGAAAAGCAACTCCCAAAGTAGCTGGGGTGGTTCCCAAGCTAATAGACGTCCACTGGAAAAGAGGGAAGCTAATAAAAGCTCGGGGTAAGAAATTAGAAGGTCCTGAAAATAATTCCAAGCTGCATCATAATACTTATCATTTTATATCTTCAACGCACTCTACAAATATTATCTGATGAATCCTCTCGACACTCTGGGGAGAGATCATCCTCCCTATTTGGCAGCTATGGAAACCGCGGCTCAGAGTTTGGTGACTTGCCTAGAACCAGAGAAGGGAGTGTCAGAGCCTGGCTTTGAATTCAGGAGTTCCTGGCTCCCACTCCTGTGTTCAGACCATTAAGTAATGTGGCTTCTCTGCAGAGAAGATAATAATAAACTCTCAACTTACCCATACACATTCTCAGTAACTGGGCTAACCTGTATTTATAACACTAGTGTCAATTCTAATTCACAACAAGCAGGCCCATGGTTTAGATGCATACATACACTGGTTGTCTCTCAGTAGTGAGCCAGACCTTCCAATCAGTGCTAGTATTTCCTCAGAGAGTATCAGGAAATATAACCCCAGCCAATTCGGTGATATCGTCACACTTGTAGCATCACCAATATGTTATTCCACATATAGGCACAGCTTTAGGGGTGGTGCAGGCAGGCCCCAAGTAAAGGGGGGAAATGCAGGTCTCCGGCACATCTAGGAGAGCTCAGGGGCTACTCTGCTGCCAGCAGACAGACTCCCTCTCTAGGCATCCTGGTGTGGAGGGGGACCCTTTCATGGCTCTTCCCCTCCACTGCACCAGCCCTGCTCTGTGGGTTAGCACAGGGGAGGGTCCATAGCCCCATCTTCTCCCTGCCTCTTTGGGCTCCTCTGCATCTCCATGGATCTAGGGAGTGAGCGACCAGTCACCGTGCTCCCCTGCACGCAGGCCCCCAGTGCTGGGCTCCGAGAACTACACCAAGCTGCCTTTCTCACCTTCAGCCACCAACATCCCTCACAAACGTCCACCAAAATCCCAACATGTGGCCTCCGCGAGAAGCCCCCGAACAGCACTGCTGTAATCAGAATTTTTAGTTTTAAATTTATAAAAAGATTATAATAAAGTCCCCTTCCGGGCTGTGCTACACAGCCATGAAGGTGAGATAATCTACGTTTTGAAACTCACTTGGGATGACTCAGCGCTGCAGAATTGTTCCGCTCTCACTCTGTCCTTCTATCTTGCTATGTTCTTATGCCACGTGCATCCCAGTAATAGCTGAGTGCTGCCCACGTCAGCTAAGAGGATCATGCCGAATGCTTGATGGTAAAAAGGCATTGCCCGGATGATGTTGTACCTAAAATCAAGTGGTGTTGGTGATGGGCAGACTAGCTGCACAGAACAAAGGAGTTCTCATCTAAACCAAGAAGGCCAGGTATTCGGAGCATCCTCCAAAGCCTTATCCTTGATAGGGTTAAGTCCTTACCTGATGGTGGTTTTCTAGACACTTGGCACTGGTCCATCATTTCTCAACTGGATTGTATGGTACATAAGTGTGCTCTGCCTTCTGTAGTAACAGATGGGCTCCTTTCCCCTGCTTTTTAACCAGCCAGTGCCAATTCTTCATGTTCTTCGATTATTGTTATTAATATCACTTCTTGTTATGTACAGTAACCTAAAAAGAGCCTGACTGCTGCTCTGGACACCTCTGACATTATTTAAAACAAAGCAGCAAGCTCTCACTCCAGCAAAAGTCCAACCCCAACCCAGCAGGGGGACTTTCCCCTCCAGACTCTTCAGGTGCTTGAGCAAACAGAAGGCCAGGCCTTGCTGCATGCTCTGTAGGTCACCGCACGTAGACTATTTTGGACCACAGTTGGATGCTTGTGTCACTGTTACAGGGCTAGCTGCATCTCAGTCCCCTCTCTGGTCTCTCTGAGTGCACCCACAGGCTGTCACTCCCCAGGCCTTTCCCTCTCCTGGGTGGAATGCCACAATTCTCCCACTCTCAGACCAGGCCCTGGATACAGTACTCCGTGTACTGACTATCTGCTGCGTTTGTACGCCTATGGTTCTTCCCTCCAGCAGTCTGTGACCTGTGGTGTGTATAGTGACCAGACAGCCTTCTCCTGAAGCCAAAGTATTGTTTATTTTGCGGTAGGAAAAAAAGCCTTAGTGAGAAAAACAACAGCCTACATGCTGTTCTTTCTTAGCAGCAGCTTGCAGGACGGAGTCCCAAAGAGCAATTCTCAGGAGATGGAAGTCAGCATCTCATCCTTCTTATGCAAACGAACTGGGGAGAACAGTCCACCACAACAATGACAGAAAAGCTGACTATTGAAGCCTTTCCAGGACTAGGTCAAAGGGTCAGTGTGTAATCCAGGAGCTGCTTACAGTAAGCATTTAGAATGACTTAAAATGTGTGCCTTTGTATTACAGTTGTTGGTATATAATAATGCGACTATAGTTAAGGTCGCATTATGCCGTCTTTTGGAAGGTCGACACTTCTAACTCCTGTAAAATTGACATGCTTGATCACATGCTTGGTCAGAATAGGGTTGCCACCTTTCTAATTGCTGGTAACTGGACCCCCGAGGTCCTGCCCCTTGTCCCCTGCCCTGCTTCTTCCCCCCAAGGCTCTGCTCTCTACCCTGCCTCTTCCCCTAAGGCCCCACCCCTGCTCCACCTCTTTCCCCCTAAGGCCCGTCCTGTTGTTCTCTCTTCTCCTCCCTCCCTCCAACACTCGCTGAATCGTCTCAAGGAGCCTGCCTGTGGGTAGGAGGTGGCCCCAGCTGAGCAGGGGCTGGCACAGGTTAATAACATGGCCCCTCCCTCCACACCATGGTAACTGGACTTTTGGTTCGGGTCCCATTTAGGGTTGCCAGGTCCCCTTTTCACCCAGACTCTCTGGTTGAAAACTGGGCATCTGGCATCCCTAAATGGCACCTGGACACAGATGGTAAAACCCAGATGGGTGGCAACCTAATTTGACATTTGGGTGGCCTTAGGAAGATGCAGGGTAGGATAAGTGACTAAACTCTGGGGTCTTTGAGCCAGAGGTTATGGAGATATATGCACCCCCCCTCCCCCCGCCCAAACAGCCATTTTAATAAAAGGTTCTAGGTGGCTGGGTGGGAAGGGGAGTTTGCACAGAATTACAGATCAAACTCTTGATGTGATGAGGGTCAAAATGGTCTCAATCTGTCGAGTTTTACCCAAAGCAGAGTGAATGGCACCAGGAATTCTTTGGGGGACCTAAACTGAGAGAAGCCTTTAAGAAAAAATACATTTTTTCCATGCGCCACTACAGAAAACCAGCTCGAACGTTTCCTTACCTCCCATTTTATATGCCTTAAAGCTCCATGATTGTGAGTGATCTAACATCTGAATGGTTCATCGGATTGCTTTGAAAGTGGTGTGCCTCTCGAAGGTGCAGGGTAGCGTTAGTGATCCAAATGTGGGGTCCTTTGACTGAGGGGTTCCCAAGTTACACCCCCGCCCCCAACGGTTTCCTTCTGCTACCTTGTGCTGTTAAACTGGAAGGTACTCCTGAAATGGATGGCTGTAAAGTCACCCTTAATTAACATAATTAAGGATACATT
Source organism: Caretta caretta (assembly GCF_965140235.1). Classification (NCBI taxonomy): domain Eukaryota; kingdom Metazoa; phylum Chordata; order Testudines; family Cheloniidae; genus Caretta; species Caretta caretta. Next base: position 238,901,862 of record NC_134207.1, on the reverse strand, counting down.
ACTCTAAGCTGTCAGTGCACCCCAAACCCCTGCACCCCCAGCTCTTCCAGTGCACCCCAAACCTCTGTCCCCAGCTCTGCCAGTGCACCCCAAACACCTGCACCCCCAGCTGTCAGTGCACCCCAAACCCCTTCCCCACAGCTCTGTCACTGCACCCCAAACACCTGCATCCACAATTCTGTCAGTGAACCTCAAATCCCTCCACCCCAGCTCTCTCAGGGCACCCTAAACCCCTGCACCTCCCTGCTCTGCCAGTGCACCCCAAATCCCTCCACTACAGCTCTTTCAGTGCACCCCAAATCTCTCTACCCCAGATCTTTCAGTACACGCCAATCCCCTGCACCTGCCAACTCTGCCAGTGCACCCCAAACCCCTGCACCCCCCAGCTGTCAGTGCACCCCAACCATCTGCACCCTCAGATACACCAGTGCACCCCAATCCCCTTCATCCCCAGCAGTGACAGTACACCCCAACCCTCTGAACTCCCCAGCACTGCCAGTGGACCCCAACCCCCTGTGCCCCCAGCTCCGTCATCCATACGTCGCCATATCCCAAACACAACTGTACCAAGGAGGCCCGAGTACTCCACCACTGAGTGTAGGGTCACCTAACACACTGACAGCAGATGGAGTGTATGGAAATAATTCCCATTGGTGATTTCCAATGGAAAGGAATACAAAGCAATGTAGACAAGAAAAATACACACTAAATAGGCAGCTAATGCAAATCTTCAAAAAAATAACAGGAAATAGAGTTCATTGTTCAGGGCCAGCTAGTCCGAAGAATTTAGCACTTACAATTGGGCCAGATTGTCAAAATATCCAGTTTAGGTTCTGAAATGAAATGGCTGGATTTTGAACATTGACAACAATGGGAGCTGTGGCAATCTAGCCACTTCCTTTAGGTACCTCAGTAAGAGATGCTGGATACGGAGCTCTTCTGAAAATCTAACTCTCTTTTGTCTTTTGGGATCCCTTTGATTTTATAATGATTTTTATTTTGGAGATCCAAAGTTGTCATAACAAATTAAAAATAGTTTTTGTATGGTAAAATATTTTGATGAGCTGTATTGAAACTGGAATGTTGTATATGCACCCATGCACAGACACGCACCTGGCAACCCCTTGCGCATCTGAGCAAATTTATGCTAAGTAGTCCAGTTGGTTTTAATGGAACTACACACCACTGTACAATTATTCACGTACCAAGCACTTGCATGATCAAAGCTTCATATCATAATCCTGTTTTCCTGGTAATAATTTCCAGTATGGGCAGAGTAGCCTTTTGTTGGCTCTCTCATCTATATACTGAAATATAACAAGAAATAAGTAGAAAGTATATATTGCCAAGAATGCAAATCTTTGTTTACACGGAGACACATAGACAGCTAGGAGTTAAATTATTGTAGGGACTACTACTAGCCATAAAACAAAACACTTTTCCCATGAACGGAAGGGTTTAATGACACAAATTGATAGTATGAAATGGCATGTTAGAGACTTATCAGGGACTGACAGCTGTAAGCTACTTCGTGCTACTGTACTATAGACAAAAGATAAAAAATATCACTGTTTAAAAAGAAAGGAATGAAAAACTGAGAGCTCAATGCAACTGTCAAATCCAATTCTGTGTCTACTAAATACTGAAACCGGGGGAGATAAAAGTCCTCCTGGTTTCAGTGTAGTACACATAGCATGGCTCTAGTCTGATCTTTAGGATTTAGGCACACTGTGTCTTCAGTTATCCATTGTATCTACTACATGGTTTGTGGGACATGTGCTTTACTTCATATCACACCCTCTTGTGTATAAAATGTGAGCCTGCAGGCATACATCTCGCAAGCATTGGAGGAAATTCTAGTGCTGATTTCATATGGGATATGACCTAGCACATTTTTCATCCCACATGATCAAGTTAAGATTTAGACATGTATAGTTCACTGGCTGCAAAGAAAGACTAAAATGCTTGCTTGAGATATTCTGCAGTAACAGGGAAATACATGTGGAGTCAATCACCCAAAATCCAGATGCTGCTACTGTTTGGCTTCTGCTTTCTGCTGTTTCTAATTTTTTTCTTCCTGAAGTCAAGCTGCTTTACCTTCAGTGTCCACTGCTACCAGGTGCTGTGTTACAGTCCAAGGAAACCAAAAGAATGAGGCCAATTGGTCTTCTATGCCAAATAACAGAAAACTAGAAACTAAACTGAACTCACAAAATACTTCAACCAGCAAGGGAACAGACAAGGGATTCTGAAGGTGTTCAAAATAATCCTGAGCACTCTTGGCCATTGCAAATGGGAGATGAGAGAACTCAAGGGGAAGATTTCCTAAAGGGACAAAGGAAGAACCCCAGAGAGAGCTTAAACTGAAAGAGAACCAGAAGGGAGTAATTTAGGTTCCCTTGTTAAATAAATGAATTAGCTGCATAGATGGAGGCTGATTTTGCTACCCTACTGGAAGCAAAACCGCCACTGAAGCTTCGTCAGGTCACAGAAATAAACAGAGAGCTGGAGAAAAAATTACTGTCTTTTAAAATTTCAATGAAAATATTTGGGACTTTTTTATGGAATTTTTGTTTGTTTTTGGTTTTTCAGCCAGCTGACACAGCATTTGAAAATGTGAAATTTCAACCAAAAATATTGAGAAAAAATTTCAAAACTGTTTTTGCAAAAGTAGCTCCGCATTTTCAACCAGCTCTAGATAGATGAATTACTTTGGTTCAGAAATCAAGCCCTGAAATTATCACCAGAACAGCTGCTCTTCCACAGTTTCTATTCAGCTACTCTCCCTGTGACTGAAATACTGCAAGGGAAACCTCTCTTGTGGTATTGCAGGATTTTTACTTCTGGTCAAAACCTAGAAGTGAGGCAAAGTACAATAAAGGGGGAAATATAGCCTCCCAAAAAGAAAAGTTAATCAGATATTTTCAAACCACAGGAAAATTTCTTTTTGGCACTGGGTCAAGGTGTTTGGGTTGGTTATTCAAACTAGCTCCTCCCTCTGTAGGTGTAAACCATACATTAAAAATGAGACCAAGAGCTGGCGTTCAGAATGGGATCCAGATCATGAATAAACTATGGTTCAGGTTTGAGGCTGAATCTTGGCCAGGGTTTAAACTTGCATTCAACAGTGCCAAAATCCTATGGATTATTCTCTTGAGATTTTGGCTGCACGTGAACTGGCACCAGAATACTGGCTCATCTGCTTCTGGATCTGACCCCAAATGAAAGGGTAGCTTCAGATCTGAGTGTTCCCGTTCCACTTATACACATGTGCAATAAATCTGAAGAGGGTCAGATTCAAATTTCTGTTTTTTTATAATCTTTGTGGACTAAAGAGATTTAAATATTGCCTGTCTTAACAAAAGCCCTGGCTGAAATAAGTTAGCTGGGGTTGGTCCTGGTTTGAGCAGGGGATTGGACTAGATGACCTCCTGAGGTCTCTTCCAACCCTGATATTCTATGATTCTAAGGCCCCCTCAGTGGTAATGGACCTTAGGCAAAAAGATCATTAAGATTGTTACCATGGGTAAATGTTTCAAAACCACCCAGGTTCCATTTTAAAAAGTGACTTTTGGTTTGTCTATACGAACATTTAGTTCATAGCAAACTAGGGTGTAAACCTGCCTTGGACTAGCCTGCTACACACTAACTGTCCATGTGGACCCTGATGTCATGCACTAAACGTTCCCTAGTGTGCTTTTATCTACCCCATTTTGAACCTTTAGTGTGTGGTAACAGGATCCACCTGAACACTTAGTATGTGGCAGACAAGTGCAAGATGATTCCTGGCAAGTTGCAGTGTAAATCAAAGTGTTCACATAGACAAGCCCTTCGGAACCTAGGACTCAAGCACCTAAATAACTTAGGCACTTTTGAAAATTGTGCCTGACATCTAAGTGCTTATCTGCCTGAGCCAAAGCCCACCAACGTCAGTGAAAGTGTTTCCATTGACATCAGCAGGCCCTGGACCAGGCCCCAGTTGAATTGCTAAACCTAGGTGATGCTTTTGATATGAACAGACACACTTTGCTGTACCTCCAGTGATAAGCAGGAATATAGGCCCAAATAGATTCCCTGGAGCGATTCAGCTCCACGCTCACAGGGAAGCCCAGCTGCCCAGACCAGTCATTTGGCACACGTGGATTCTGCATGCGCTCTTCACACTCTCTAGGGAAACCTCTGACTTGTGCCCTGAACTAAGACCTCACAAAGAGATTTGTGCATGAGCAAACGTCTGAAAATTTGGCTAACTAAGTCTCACATTAATAAGGACTGTTCACGCCTACATAGTAAAAGGCTACACAGAGGATAAAGAAAGGGGTAGAAACAAAAGAAAGGAAGCCTTCAGTGACTCAAGTATGTCTCACTAAACCAAAGACACCCTGGAACTGACAGTCTATCAGGCTGAAGGCTGGACCACATGATCTCCAAGGAACGAGCCTCCAACTTAAATCACAAGACTGGAGCTACACTTTTAGCCTAGCTAAGTGAGGTTTTGCATAGTCTTTGAATGGGTGTGCTGCATTCTGCATCCATGTTAATTTTTAAAAAAAGCCTCTCTTTCCAAGTTAAATAAACCTTTTTTTATTTAAGATAATTGCTGATCACTGGGTTGGGTTTGGGGCTAAATGCTGCAAGTTGGTCCTAGGGAGAAGAATTTTGAAACCTTAGATTCAGAGGACTCTGAGATGGGACAAAGGGGCCCATCTGAAGCATCCTTCCAAGGGTATTGGCACAGAAAGCCCCACTTGACAGGTGCTGCCAGGACACGGGCTGTGGGTATTTGGGGCATGAGGGAAACCTAAAGACCATGGACATGATTTTGTACCCTAGAGCTAATGGGAGCTTTGGTACGGATTTCAGTGGGCACAGGGTCAAGCCCAAAGAAAGGTGGGAAGGTCCAGGGGTAACCATGAGTTTTCCATCAGTTGTGAGGGCATGGAAGGAGCAGTTTTGGTTTTTTTAGAGTTGGGAAATTCTATTTCAGGCTAACTCTACTGCCCATTAGGTTGACCAGCCATGAAGACAAGGTCTGTGGAAACCCTGGAGTTAGCTTGCAAGACCAGCCCCAAGTGGACAGGCAGATCTTTCGGGCTAAAACTAGCATCCTTCTTTTGTAAATTCTGTAGGAAGTTCATGAAGTCTCAGATGTGCCTTTGCAAAGTAACATCATTTACTCTGTTGACCATAGGCAAGAAGAAAAAAGTTATAAGAAAACGTTTTCATTACTGAGAAAACTTACAATTACAAAGTCACAGCTTAAACGCTGAATTTATGGTGTTGCTGTTGTTCCTTTCATCTCTTCTACTTCAGTAATAAAGTCAATAAGTGTGGTCACTCACACAGTAAGTGTGGCAGGTACACAATGCCAAACGGAGATGTATCATTTGCAGCAGGGGCTGTGTTTGTGGCTGGATTTAGGGCTAACTCCTTGGCAAATTCCACTGCTGACTCTACTGGCACGACTTCAGAGACAGCTTCTGGGGCTGTTTTGGATTCAGACGATTGATGGTTTGGCCTCTCTCACATGTCCTCTTGAACACAGCTCCTCTTTGTCTTTTTCTTCATGACATGCAATCCCTTTGGTACAATTAGGACCTTCGTAAACTCTTTGTTTCTAACTTTGGGTAGTTGAACACAAAGTATATTTATGTTAATTGCATATTTAAAGAGCACACAGCAGGGCTTTTCTTTCCCCCTGGGACAGGCCTTCCAAATGAAATTTGTCATTACTAAGGAGGTGGGAGCCCTCGGAACTTAGAAAATTGAACACCCCCTGCAATTTGGTGGCTTTGAGTATTGACAGCTTGAGGTTTTTCCAACTCTCACTCTATTTTAAAAAATCAGCTCTGCTTTAAAATACTATGTTCCCCATCCAAGTGAGCGGGTCTGCTAGGGGCCCGGATACTGCAGCACACCAGTGTGCCAGGTACCCCATCTCTGACTGAGCAGGAACAAAAGCATTGTGACACCACTTGGAAAAAGACTCAGCACTCCTCTGCCAGGCACACGTTTTGGAGGAAGGCGCCTCGTCCACCTCACTCTTGTAAGGAGCCTCAGCTCAGTGTGTGCAGGAAGGAACAACTAGAGGAATAAGTGGAGAAAAAGACACAAAGATTATTTCCTTGCATAGCTCAAAGCAATACTCTAGTGATAAAGAACAGCTCATTGCAGCCGAGTGCCCCAGGCCACTCCGGGCTGCTTTCCCACATCATCATCATTCACAAACCTTCTTCCAAGGCACATTTCCAATATCCATATCGACGTATCAGCATAGCATCTTGTTTCCTCTCTCCCAGCCCTATGAGGAGAGGGAGGGGGAAAGGAGAGCAGAAGAGGAATTTGGAGAAAGCTCTAGAGAAGATGGTGGCAAATCTCCCCACCTTCGCTCAAATGTTCCCCTCAGAAAACTAAACTATTAACTAAAGGCCCTGACCCTGCAAACACTTAAGTACCAGCTTAACTTTATTCACAAGGACTCTTCTTGGAGTCATTCGTGTGAGTAAAGTTAAGAATATGCCTGAGTGTTTAGAGGCTCAGGACCTATGGTCTCTTTCAATGGGGCCAAGAAGTGGTTAATGGGAGCCCATGAGCTCAATCAGCCCTGCCTGGCTACACCTAAAATAGGTGTCAAGCCTGGAGGGAGAAGCTAAAGGGGCCGAATCCGGCTCCATTGCCAGTAGACTAAGAAGGAGAACAGTGCTCTGGCTCTCACTCAGTGAGAGCAGCCTTGCTGGAGCTAAGGCGCTGAGCTGGTGGAGAGAAGGAAGGTAGAGCTGCAGCAGGATTATGGTTCTGAGCTCATTTCCAGCACCTTGCCTGTTGGCGCTGGGAGAGACTGCTGCCTGGCAGAACCCCCGGCCCCCAAAGGGGAAGGGAGGCCTGAAGTAGGGAGCCTGGAGAGGTGTTGTCTCGGAGAGATAGGCCCTGGATAGTTAGGAAGGAAGAGCTGGCTCCATTCAAGGACCAGGATATATGACTCTCCTTTTTTGTGTTTGTGACATTTGTTTGGAACTTAGATAACCCAGAAGGGTTGGCTTTAGGGTGTGACTTACCCAGAGAGCTAAGTCACCATAGCATTGGACTCCGGTGAAGGTGGCTGCCATCCCGTGAACACCTGGATAGGAACACCTGAGGCAGGGTGACTAGTGCTATGGCGAGCCACAATGGAGTGCTCCAGAGGCCGCACCCCCATAGTGCCCCTGGTACAATAGACTGCACAAAGAGAGCAATGCTTATCCAGCAAAATATGAAGGATTAGCGGCAGTGGGCAGGGCATGGGACCCTCTGGCCTAAATCCACCTATGCCCAGCCAGCTCTGCATAGGTGTCTATGCTATTCTCAGTCCATACAGGCCAGCATTAACACTATGGCAGTGTCAGTGGCATTGGGGGGAGGGATAGCTCAGTGGTTTGAGCATTGGCCTGCTAAACCCAGGGTTGTGAGTTCAATCCTTGAGGGGGCCATTTAGGGATCGGGGCAAAAATCAGGGATTGGTCCTGCTTTGAGCAGGGGCTTGGACTAGATGACCTCCAGAGGTCCCTTCCAACCCTGATAGTCTATGATTCTATGAACTTGCTTACAAAGTTAGGTGGATTTTTCAATCCTGAGTGAATGTTCCTGTGTTCCTGATACCAAGGTCAGTTTCAGCTACACACAAAGATCTCTGAAAGTGAAAAATTAGCATCTCTCTCGCTTTCCAAACCCAGAGTTCTCCTTCCCTCTGATAAGCCCCTGTGCTGCTGGCAGCGAGACCCCACTCCTGCCCAATACAAAATATGGCCCTTGGTCTTCACAATTTACATCGAGCCACATGGCAATGGGAAATATGGCACAAGTATCTTTAACCTACTGCTTGCATGTGGGATGAGTATCTCAAAGGGCTGAATTCAGAGCCACTGTGGCATGGGCCCAAGAGAGGCACAAATAGTGTGTAAGCTGTTATTGAGACTAGTAGCAACCCCCAAGACCCTCAGACAGATTAATCCTGCCAGCAGAATATAGACTGAATGGATGAGACAGTATATTTGTAAATAGCAAGGCCATGGGGTGGGCCCAGGACCCTGCTCCTTGGGATACCTTCCATGGCTCCTGTCTCAGGGATTGTCTACACTACACAGTTAGGTCAACATAAGGCAGCCTATATCAACCTAATTATGTCACTGTCTTTACTCTAGCCTTCCTGATGCAAATGCCCTACTACACCAACATCATAGTTCCACCTCCCTGAGATGCGTAAGGCTTATGTCAATGTAGTTAGGGTGATGCAGTGTCCACACTGCCTCCCTTACATCTGCTGTTGGCTGTCTTGTCAATTTCATGGCAGGAGCCATGAAATTGAGAAGAAAACTGGGCCGCTAGAGCCCAGATGCCCCCACTCCCCCGGAGAGCTGGGGGTTGGATCCCGCCCCGGCTCGGCTCCAGGGAAACAATGGACCCCACCCCCAGCTGGAAGCCAGGGCGAGAATCCCTGGCAGCTTCGGAGCCCGCTGTGACACTGCACCCCATACTCTGCATAGTGATATTATTAGGATAGGATTATGGCATAATTATGCTGCATTTTTTGCAAGATAAGTCATGTGAGGTGTCATTGGAAAACTTAAGTCTTGCTCAGTATGATTATCCTATTTGTAAGCATGTATCATTTTTGTATCTGAAGTTATGACTATTGACTATGTATCTGTATTTCAAATGTAGTTACACTTGGGTGACACCCAGTAGGCAAGATGTTTCCAGTCTAAATAGCAGGGTAATGGGCCATGAGGGAAACAATAGGCCTTAGGAGAAGTTTATTTCCCACCCAGTGAGCCTTCCTGAGAGTGCTCCAGATAGCCTGTAAGTAATGGCTGCTATGACTCCACGCGGTCATGTGACCAGGCCACATGACTCTGGACTCCATTTTGGGGTGTTTTTCCATAAACAGAGTTTGGAAACAAAGGATTCCCGCCATATGCTAAAGCTATATAAGGCAGGGAGTGACGTCATCTGTTGTTTTTCACTCCCCACACAAGAAGATTCCAAGAAAAACACCTGAGGAACAAAGACTGAATAGGGGGAAGTGCTGGACCCAGGCTAAAGGAATTGCTAGCCTGTGTATGAAAGACCTGGGGATTCCAAGCTGTAAAGCAAGTGCACCTTGTCCCTTAAGGATCTCAAGCCTGCTTGTATCATCTCTCAGGGTGAGAATCTGCTATTCGTATCCAATCTATTTAGTATGTTAAGCTTAGTTTGCATTTTTGTTTATTTACTAGGTAATCTGCTTTGATCTGTTTGCTATCCCTTATAATCACTTAAAATCTATCTTTTGTAGTTAATAAACCTGTTTATGTTTTAAATTAAACCCAGTGTGCCTTTAAATGAAGTGTCTGAGGAAAAATCTCAGCTTGGTTTAACACAGGCTTGTTCTATGTCTTCTTCACATTGAGGGAGGGGGAAACTCTATGAGCTTATGCTGTAAAGTTCCCTGTGCAGTACAAGATAGTATAATTTTAGGTTTATGCTCCAGAGGGGGAGCATGCCTGGGGAGCTGAGAGTTACCTTAGCTGTAGCCTTTCTATTGTTGGTTCATGCTGTGCTGGTCAGAGAGCCTGCATGTAACTGCAGCTGGGTGTGTCCCTACCTGTGTGAATGCTGGTGGAAGTGTAGGACTGGGAGTGGGTCTGCAGCTTATCACAGCAACTCAGTGAGAGAGGGAGCCCAGACTGGTGGATTAGAGAGTGCAGTGGTACGCCAATTCCAGGTGACACCCCGGGGGGAACCCATCACACCCACTCCTAGCTCAGAAGCCCCAGCAGCTTTGGACCCACTCCCAGCTGGGAGCTGGGACAAAAAGTCCCTGAGCTTCGCCCCTCCCCAGCTGAGAAGCCCTGGTAGCTTCGGATCCACTCCCAGCTGAGAAGCCCTGGCGGCTTTGGACCCCTGGGAGCTGGGGCAAGAAGTCCCAGTGGCTTCTGACCACTCCTCACCAGGAACAGGGCAGCCTTGTCAATTTTCCAGCTCAGTGACTGTGAAATTGACAAGGCTGCCTGGCTCCTGGCATGGGGGGGAGCAAGCAGCCAGGGCAGGTGGACCCCACTCCTGAGGTCAAGAAGCCCCAAGCAGCTTCCCCTAGTGTCTGCCAGGGAACAGGGAGGGGAGAAGTCCTGAGTGGCTTCCCCACTCCTGGTGGAGAATAGAGGGAGCCCATCAGGAGCCTGTGGGGCAGCCAGAATCCCAGCAGGGAGCTGCCAGCAGAGCTGAGAGACTGGGCTCTCAGCTCCACATACTGCCCCTCTTAGATTGGTAGAAACACTCTGGTGAGGACATGCACCACCGACCCAACAAGGGTAGCATGGACATGCACCATCGCAGTAATTACTGTGTTGCCTGTAAGTCGACCTAATACGGGTCGACTGACATTTCTAGTGTGGACATACCCTCAGTCTGCACTGGGCATTAATGTGCTTGTCAGGCCAGGGGATGCACATGCATTTATGTTCAGCCCATCCCCCCTTGATTCTTCGAACCTGTCTCAGAATGGTCATCTGTGACTTCCACCACTAACGGTCTGCATCATGGGTCTCTCCATCATTTTAGTGGGAGCCAGAATCAGGCTGGAGAACTTCCATCCCAAGACACTCCCCCACCATTCTCAGTTCTTGGATGTACATAGGCGCACTTGGCAGCGAGAATTTGGCCCATAGACTGAGTATGTCTGAGATTCAGTGACTTGAAGGCATTTATAAAACACCAGTATTTTTATTAAACGGAGTGGATCACTACTCAAAGGCCAAGATCCTCTGCTGTGCCAGAGCTCTGCAAAGCTCAGCTGAAAAGGGAGGAGCAAAAGGTGACTTGAAACCACTTTGTGCTCCCTAGATCCCTGGAGCTGCTGGCCAGCATAATTCAGAGCAGACTCAGAGCTGTTCTAAAGTGTGCTGGGCTGCAGTGCAGTGCATTCTTCAGCTGTACAGTGCAAATGCATTCTGGCCACATTCTCTCTCCTTGACATGCCTCCTTCACAAACTCTGTACCAGGGGATAGGAGCAGAAGGTGGTATAGTGCAGACTATGCTGGCTCTATGGCATCAAAGGATTCCCCTAGACTGTGGTGGGGTGATCCCAAACAGCTAATTAAGATGACCTTCTACTTCCTTTAAGCTGCTACAGGAAGGGGCTGAGATCTGGCCCAAATATTTTAAGTGGATTAGCTCACTGTACCCTTTATTTTACCTAAAAATCTTTTTTTTATTTCCCCAAATTTGTACTTTCTTATGAAGGAAACAGCCACACTATATGCAGAAAGCTTGTTGGTTTTTTAAAAATAAATAGACGAGCATGCTGTTGAATTTATGGCTGAGAAGGTAACACATAAGCACTGCTCCGGGCTTTGATAACTTAGCACTTCTGTGATGTGTGAATGAAGTCCAGCAGGCTCAGGACCATGCTAGTCTTATGTTTTTGATCTCTGTTAGTAATGAGATGCCAGCAGCCTGTACTTCAAAGCCTGAACTGATACAGATAATCTTGTGAAAGGCCCTCCGAATTTCCAGTCAATTCCCAGACTAAAGTACTGGGGATTATAGAGACAACAGAGCAGCTGATGGAAGAGGTATTGCTTGTCCGCCATTCACTCCTTTGATTTTTTCCTAATATTCTTTTTAACTTCCAAAGGGCATTCTGTTTCCTCCGCACCATAACACAGAAGGCTTAACATTGTCAGACTTGCTATCAGTGCTCTATGAGGAAGATGAAGCATCTACAAATGTATCTTGTTTTTCTCTCCAGGATGTCTGTAGAACACTGCCATTCTGGGCTCAAGTGACAAATGTGGTGCAATGTAACGGTATCCAGACGATTATGCAGGCCGAACTTGCATTACAAACTGCAGAGGCAGTAAAATACTATACTTCCATTCCTTTGAGGTTTCTTTCTTTCTTGAAACTACTGGTGGGGAGAAGAGGGGGTGTAACTTGACAAGAGACCACAGGCTTTGAGAAGCATGTTATAAAGGAAAATTAACATGAGTTTCATGCACACAATCATGCTTTGAGTTGAAAGCATATAATTTGCAAGGCGTGTCTGACCAGGAAACAGAACTAAAGTATTTTTATGTCCGCCAATCCTAGACACACAACAATGGCAAAGAGTCATTATAAAGTATTTCTCAGTTGCTATTCCAATAGGCATATCTAAATATAACTAAGCCAGTGGCTTGATCATGGATTTAGTTTGAATGAACTGAGTTTGATAGTTGGGATCCTTTTGCCATTAGCTGTAACGCTGCACTTGGAATCTGTGTTGGAGGTTTTTCAATGTGTTAGGTATCCCTGATTCTATGGAGCAATCGTTTGTTCCACTGCAACAGTAGCTTAAAGCTATGCTTGAGACCCCTATTTATCACCTAATGCAACCTCCTTATATCTATAGATATCCAAACACGCTCAAAAGGAGGATAAATATCACTATTCCCATTTAACAGAGAAGAAACTGAGGCAAGGTGACTCCAAAGCCAAGAATAGAATCCAGATCTTCTGACTCCCGCTCTACTCCCCTTTCCACGACTAGACCATGGTGGCCCTCTTAGGCAGCCTGCTCAGAAATCCCTTCAACACATCCCATCAAAGAGGCATAGGTGATGAATACCTTCTCTTCCCTGATCAACACATGATAAGTGCTGTTCCCCTCCACAGTACTCAGGGGTTGAGATGAGAGTGACAGGAGCTACTGCTGCTTATACTTCATACCCTCTAAGAGTTTTCAGATGTACTACAGGATGTGACAAAGTCAGAAATGATGAGCTGCTGACTGCAGTGTGCAATGCATGAAACTGGCTTACAGATGTTGTCTTGACCCACATAGTCATGGCAAACTTAATGTTTTAAGACATGGCACATCTGGTTCTGTACCTCATAAATGAACTCGGGATTTTTCTTTAAGTATGAAAAATTGCTGCTTGTGAGGGCAGTGGAGAAAAAACTAAACACATCTAGTAATTATGAGAGAGACAGCCGGGCGCATCTATTCCCAGTGAAACTGCAATCTGGCAATAGCGTGATAGCTGGTTTACATGGGAAGTCAAGGGAGACTGATAGAAGGAACTGAACAAGCAGTAAAAAATGCATTTTAGATGCAAGAGATAACAGGGCTGCAGCTTGGTAAAGCCAGTGATGAATGGAGACAATTGTCGGATGCCTACGTGAAAGTGGCTGACCACATCAGTGAAAGAATAAAGTTTGTGAGGAAGAGACCAGGAGACAATTACTGCAGTGCTGGACCCACTCTAAATACCTACATTGGATTAGTTCGGCTAATAAAATGGATTAGAGAGACAGACAGTTAGTGGAATGGGAAAGTTCAGAAAAATGCAACAACAAAATTAAAGACCATAAAGAAAATGGAGCTAGATAGAGGCAGAAGTCACAGACCACACAGAAAAAGGAAGTGAAGCAGACAACAGGAGTTAAGCAGCTAAGAGATGAGCGACAATGCTTGGAACAATGCCTCAGAATGGCCTGGAGGCAGCAGCAGCAGTTTGCCAAGGATGAGGAGGATGAACTGCTCCTCCCTGAGACAGAGAAAGTGAAAGAGCATGGAAGGGAGCCTTTCAGAAATGGCTCATTTCAGACAGTCTTCGACAGAAAGACCAGCAGATGGAAATGAAAAGATCAGACAGCCTCATGGTATGCAATAAAGTAGCTACAGGCTGGCCTGAGGAACTGCCACGGCTGAACACAGAACCAAAGCAATGGAGACAGCAATGTACTGGAACATAATGGTTAGAGTCTTTGGACTGAGAAAAGGATCTGAAATGAGAGTGCTGAGATCCTTTACCGAACTCTCTTTTCATTACTGCACCAAATTACATAGGCATGTAAGGTGAAGCAAAACTGATCTACCTGCAGACTGATTTATTCGACTGCTGGACAGGCACTAAAGTGGACAAACCTATTAACAGAGTTCCCCCTTCAGGAGCCCGAGGGCTGGCTTTGATAACACAGGGCTCATGTGGGCTCCCAGATTATCAGCACAGTTGCATATTTGTAGTTAGTACTTTGCATGTGCTCTAACAATAAAAAGACTACATTTGGGGAAAATCAATAGGAAGGAGCATTGCTGTTCCCTAGCCCACTACCAGTGACAATGGAAAGGCTCACCTCTCTTCCCTGGCTGGCCAATCTCTCTCACTCCAAGCCGTCTAGTTGCTCCACCTCTCTTTAAGCAACCCCCTCAATGCCTCTGAAGACCTTAAAGGAAGGTGGAACCTAGACCGTGCTGGTCTCCAGTAATGTGCTTCTAGCAGCAGCTGCCACATCCTGATCTCCAGCTACATGAGTGGCCATCTATTCTACTTTCCAAATCACACTTGTCTGGAGTGACCGGTAGAGAGGTACATCTGTCGCAAGCTCTTGGAAGTTACCAGTTCTGTTATTTTCCATCTCTTCCTTGATCCCTGAGACTTTCCTTTTTTTATGCCGGAATTGAAGAAGTGTTTCTCCCATGAGAAGGAGGTGCTACCACATGTCCCTACCAAAGCTTCTCAGCTTACACTTTCACACATGAGTACCAAAGAATTCTAGTTCATTACAAACTCCTGAAGGGTATTTCAGATCCCGGCTCTGTAATGTTTGGGGATAGCTGCTATAATCACTCCCAGACCTGAAATTGTCTCAGTAGCATTAGCCTCACAGGTATCCTCATTTGTTTTCCAGAGCTGGATCTCTCACAACCAGCCCGCCACACCTATTACTGTTATTAAATTGGTTTCAGAGGAACAGCCGTGTTAGTCTGTATTCGCAAAAAGAAAAGGAGTACTTGTGGCACCTTAGAGACTAACCAATTTATTTGAGCATGAGCTTTCGTGAGCTACAGCTCACTTCATCAGCTGTAGCTCACGAAAGCTCATGCTCAAATAAATTGGTTAGTCTCTAAGGTGCCACAAGTACTCCTTTTCTTTTTGTTATTAAATTGAGAGTAAAGTAAGCTTGTTGCAGAGGAATGTTGAGGTCCATAGTCTGTGATTAACCAGATACCTTAATTTATGCTTGCCTACTTCCAAACTATGCCTGCTTCTAAATTCTGGGCCTACAGGCGTTCGTAGGGGGAGGGGAGGAGAAGCAGATGCCATCAAAGTGGTTTATTGACTTGATTCATTAAAACCAGCAGCTGCCACAAAGAAACGGTTTCCTCAAGCACCACTAGCCAAACAGCATCCTCTTTCAAGCAAGCCTGATAGAAAGCTGAGATAAACCTTTGCTTTGAATGCTCTTACCCTAACGTGGCTTCCTTTTAACAAGCATCTCTTCGTGCGTGCGGCCATGGGTGGATAGGAAGGAGACTGGGGAGGGGTGGTTCACAATACAGGCAATGCTGATTATAACTCGACAGTTGTTGCACATTCCTCTTTTCCCAGTGTGCCGTGGCACAAGCATTAGCCACTCAGGACTAAGGGTTGTGATGTAACAGAGCTTTTCTGTGTCTTCCTCAGCCTCATTTTGCAACTTAATTCCAGAGATAAGAATCAGGAGCTCAGTGCACAGAGCTCAGTGTAGCCACAGATGTAACATTCCCCCCCTCAGCTATCCAAGTGTGAAAGCAGGACTGAATGTTCATTTATTTGCACCAAAAATAAAAACATCCTCAGAACCGGCCCTCTTAAAGCTTTCTAATGTCAAGTGAACAATCTCTGTAGATACCCTTTATTGAAATTACCTCGCATTCCTACTCACAGAAATGAATAACTAAACCCTGATAACTTTTTAAAACAAACTAATCTACTGGATTTGCTTTGATCAAATCTACTGCCTCTTACTGCAAGACTGTCCTGGTGATGGCCTTGAAGCATGAGATCTGTGTTAGAATAAAAGCATACGCAATGATTAGGCAGGATCACTTTTACTGTATTACAAATACTAAGTATGGTAGGACGAGAAAGATAGTGAGTTAAATATAGCTCCTCTTGCTTTTGAAGGCACCAAAGAACTAAGGTATTTTATAACTTTATAAACACGTTATAAAAGTAGGCTCAGTTTTTGTAGTACATTATATTAATTATATTATACATTATGTTTTATTTATTTTAATTTAATTTTTATAGTATATATGTGCTACTTACTTCTATGCTGTAACAAAATACCTATTTGATATTAAATTATATTCCTGCAGCATCACAAAATGCTATTTATTACTTGTACAACACAGACCATAGCCAGCATGAGCTGGAGTTTTTCTTTAGGCAACTTACATCACCTAGATTTTGTTGCTTTCGGGGATTTTCACACTATACAGTAGCCTCTCTACAAGCCTTCCTTTGGCTGAAGTAAGTCCCTGAAAGATGTGCACAGAACAACTCCATATGAGACCAGCTTATTGCATCTTCAGCCTGTTCAGTCAGAGGGAATTTTATTTTAGCTCACCGGGCACAGATGCTGCCCGTATTCCATGATCGTCCCAGTTCAAGTTTCATTTCTGGCAAGCTGTAGGACACATTCAATGACTGCAGGGATGAGTTCTGTAATGTGTTGTCCCTTCTAGGGTAAAATCCTGCCCCATTGATGTCAATGGAAGATATTTCCATTAACTTTAATGGGACTGGGATTTCTCCCCCATTTTTGTCTGGCTACTGTGTAGCTAGGAAAAATCCCAGCCTACATTGGAAGTGGTCCATTCAAAAAGTGAATTTCAGCAGTGCAGATTTAAGGAGGCAGATGGCAAATGTCCCCTTAAAGAGAAAAACCTGGTGAGCCTGATTCACCTCTGCCTTGTACCTTATATAGTCATTTACATCTGGGCAAAATGAATGTCAAATCTACATCATCATACCAGTAGATTATAGTAGAATGCCCAACCCCTATTCTGTACAGATGTAAAAGACTACCCAAGATGCATGATAATGGAGAGGCAGACTCTGCATCTAGATAAGGGGGTTTCTTCTCAAATAAACGAAAAATAGCCTGCTTAGAGGAGCCATTCCTGAAGTTGAGTGATTGGGAGAAGTAGAAAGAAAAGGAGGACTTGTGGCACCTTAGAGACTAACAAATTTATTTGAGCATAAGCTTCCGTGAGCTACAGCTCACTCATTGGATGCATGCCTGCCGATGAAGTGAGCTGTAGCCCACGAAAGCTTATGCTCAAATAAATTTGTTAGTCTCTAAGGTGCCACAAGTACTCCTTTTCTTTTTGCGGATACAGATTAACACGGCTGCTACTCTGAAACCTGTCATTATGGGTGAAGTAGAAATCCTTGCAGTAGATTCTCTCTTTATCAAACACGAGCTACGTTCGAATGACTGGGATGATTCTCCCCTTCATTTGCTGTCCCCTTGTGACTGGTACATTAATCTCATCCATCTTTGGAAGCAGAGGAAACATGCTGGAATAATAGTAGCACTTATGTTGCACTCTTCACTCCCAATGTGCTTTTAAACATTACGTGATCCTCATACTGCCCTAACTAGTATCCCTATTTGACAGTTAAGGAAACTGTGAAACAGTTATTTGTTCAAGGGAAGAGAAAATCAATGTTAGAAATTAGGGGTTCCTGGCTCTCAGTCAAGTGCTCAGACCACGAGACTAGCCAAAGGGGATCCATTAACACAGAAGAAGAAAAAAATACATTGCTTCCGAAAAGCTTAGCTTGCTAGCCGGAGCTTCACTTAAATACACCAAAGACACATTTTCTTTGGAATATTTCCCACACAAATAGTATTAGAAATGCCTATTCTGGGGTCCAGTTGGAGATTCAAGATGGCAATACCCAACGTATTTCTGCTTCAGGCAAAATCCTTCTTTCCTGTCTGCACTGCAGATCTTGATAGCCTGTAGGACTGAGAATCTATTGTGTGCAGTAGACTAAGATACACAGAGAGAGGAGAAATCTGCCTTAAAAATCTTCATTTTAACCCAAGAACACTTGAATTCTACACGTCTTGGGCTGAAATCAGGCCTTTACTAGCTTTTTCTGGACCAGATGTATTAACATTGCAGAAAAACGTGTTGATTAATTTGGGACCGTTTCTACTCTTTGGGAGACTTGGGGTAGCTGGATCAGAGTGTCTGTGTGCAGATCTTGCTTCCTGACCATACACTCTGGCCAGCAACATTCATCCATGACTCACACCACAGAGCACTTGCAGAGCGCAAACTCTGTGGGTTTTGGAGAGTGCAACAGTTGGCCATGTCTTTCTTGCTCCCACAACACACATGTCCATGAATGGTAGTTTGAGTTTTCTCTGTGGCATTTAAAGGAGATCTACTTTATTGTAAAACAAAAATAATTTAAAAATCTCTGACTTTTGGAACCAAGCAGATGCTTGGGTCACAGATATTCTGGAATCTGGTTACCCTGTGTCCCAAACAATCCTGTTTTACACACATTTCTGTTTTTTTGGAAAACACAAACACACACACACAGCCCCCAAACTATTGCCAATTTATTAGAAAGAATGAACCGTTGCTGTAGGAGTGAGAAAGCAAGAAAATGTGAGCCAGAGCTGCATTATTGATCACTTCCTGTGATAACTCTCAAAATAAATGAGACTCCATTTAAATGACAGCAATAGCATTCTGCCAATAAAAGTGGCAGTTGAGAATGTGCCTAGGGCATATATATCTATCCGTCAAACTCTAATGTGTGTGCCCTACGATGGGTTCAGCTGTGAGAGAACCCTTCCAAACAGAAGAAGGTCATGTTGTATAAACATATTTTACCACTTTTCAAAATGTTTTCTTAATAGTGTTGAAAGTATCCATAAATAACATTTGGGTTTCTACCATTGATTCTAAATGGAGTCAGTTTTGAAACCGAATCCTAGTTAAAGCAATAGCCAAAGCCTCCTGAAAAGCAGTGTGGATGTCAAATATGGTACTTTTGTATCTGATACTGAGACTGCATCCACAATGAAATCTCGTATTGTGATTGATTGGTGAAGCCATCTTGGTAAGCCAGGACAGAGCTTAGAAACTAAAAGAAGAAAGAATAAAAACACCACATTAACTAAAGACAGAAGTAATTTTTCCTTGGAGACTCCTATTTCTAAAAGAATAGGGGATGTTTGTCAATGGAAATTATTTTGAAGTCTGATTTCAACTGTACTAAAGATCAGCCCAGGAAGCAAAGTCAGAGCTACCCTAAATGCAAAGCTCTGAATGCTGTTTTGTCTTTACAGATAGGCTGAGACCTCAGTTCTTCTTCCTGTGATGGAAGAAATGAGGGAATGCCTGGCTCCGTGATGGAGACATGGTACAGTAACAACATAATTAAGAAACAGGACAGTCTCCATTCTAAGTTCAATTGTGACCTCACTTTTTTCAATTCTGGGAAGGGGAAATAACTCCTTTTGGTTTGAAATGTATGCAATTATTCTTTGACAGTGGGTAGGTTCATGCGAAACTAAAAGTTAGTTAGGAAAAGCCATTTTTGAATTTTAAATCTTAGATAAAAGTACTGTTTTTCACTTTTTGAAAATTGCCTTTTTATTTCTTGGCCCTCTCACAACTCGCTCGGAATAAAGGCATCAGAATTGTTTGGCACATTAATCCCCAAATAGGACTCAGAGCACACGCCTTGTTTTATCTTTCCGGAGTCCCCAGGCTACTTAGTTATTATTGGAGCACCATTATTAGACTGCACATTCCCTGGCAGAGTTTATAAGCTCTGCAGGTTCTATCATACAGCTGAGGTCCTCCCACACTCTGGTTCTTCATGAGCCCCTCATCCAGCTGGATGAGAAGAGGACTCATGTAGCAGCTTCCGCCTGGTCTTGAGTAATATAACCCTCCATCCCCTAGCCTGCGAGTCTCTTGAGTGCTGGCGATATAATGATACAATAAAAGACCATAGTGTTATAATGCATATGTGCAATAGGAAAGGGTGGACATGGGGTAAGGGAGAGAGTAAAGGCTAGTGTAGCAATCGTAACTTTGAATTTCTTATTTTCAAACGATTGTACTTTTTGATAACTGTAGTTTTCTGCTACTATGCTAAATCAGTGTACAATGACTTAGCCAGCACTGTTCTGCAAGAAAAGGCAGATTTTCTGGAAAAGGGCACGTGGGGCAAAATAAACACTCATTTTGTAAAATCAGAATTTAGAGGAAGAGGTTCTGAAATATACATTACTCCTACCAAATTGGCCTACTACATGCCTACATATGCATTTTGCATACACAGGTGCCCATTTGTACCAATACACCATTATTGCAGGTGTAATATGGTTGCCTATCTTTGAGTATTCAGCCCACAGATTGTATCTATTACATGTTAAGGTGAATTTTCCCGTTGGCTAAATTATAGGGAAGTTATTTTAGCACTTTCAGTTACACTACAATTTCTAAATCCTACATTAGAGGATTTTTAATTTAGGTGAAGCTAATTTATTAAAATAGTGTTATTGTTTATTGATTTTTTTATTAGTCCCTAGAGTTCTTTAATGGTTTATATTTCAAACAGCTATGGTTAAATGTCTACAGTATTAGTGACCGACAGAGAAGGAATAAAAAACAGGAGAGAAACAGGTAGGAGAAATGAGTCCAGTTGGGAATGGTAAATGAATTTGATCCAGACCCTGAGACACTTGTGCAGAAGATTCTGGCTTATGATTCTGGCATGCTAAAATCAATTAGCATGCAATAGACATTTGTACCTCAACAGGTAACTACGGGCCTGTTAGTTTGACATCTGTAGTATGCAAGGTCTTGGAAAAAATTTTGAAGGAGAAAGTAGTTAAGGACATTGAAGTCAATGGTAAAAGGGACAAAATACAACATGGTTTTACAAAAGGTAGATTGTGCCAAACCAACCTGATCTCCTTCTTTGAGAAAGTAACAGATTTTTTAGACAAAGGAAATGCAGTGGATCTAATTTACCTAGATTTCAGTAAGACGTTTGATACCGTGCCACGTGGGGAATTATTAGTTAAATTGGAAAAGATGGGGATCAATATTAACATTGAAAGGTGGATAAGGAATTTGTTGAAGGGGAGACTCCAACTGGTCCTACTGAAAGGTGAACTGTCAGGCTGGAGGGAGGTTACCAGTGGAGTTCCTCAAGGATCAGTTTTGGGACCAATCTTATTTAATCTTTTTATTACTGACCTTGGCACAAAAAGTGGGAGTGTGCTAATAAAGTCTGCGGATGATACAAAGCTGGGAGGTATTGCCAATTTAGAGAAGGACCGGGATATCATACAGGAGGATCTGGATGACCTTGTAAACTGGAGTAATAGTAATAGGATGAAATTTAATAGTGAGAAGTATAAGGTTATGCATTTAGGAATTAATAACAAGAATTTTAGTTATAAGCTGGGGACGCATCAATTAGAAGTAACGGAGGAGGAGAAGGACCTTGGAGTATTGGTTGACCATAGGATGACTATGAGCCGCTGTCAAGGTTCCTCCCCCACTCTGAACTCTAGGGTACAGATGTGGGGACCTGCATGAAAAACCTCCTAAGCTTATCTTTACCAGCTTAGGTCAAAACTTCCCCAAGATACAAAATATTCCACCCTTTGTCCTTGGATTGGCCGCTACCACCACCAAACTAATACTGGTTACTGGGGAAGAGCTGTTTGGACGCGTCTTTCCCCCAAAATACTTCCCAAAACCTTGCACCCCACTTCCTGGACAAGGTTTGGTCAAAAGCCTCACCAATTTGCCTAGGTGACGACAGACCCAGACCCTTGGATCTTAAGAACAATGAACAATCCTCCCAACACTTGTACCCCCCCTTTTCTGGGAAATGTTGGATAAAAAGCCTCACCAATTTGCATAGGTGACCACAGAGCCAAACCCTTGGATCTGAGAACAATGAAAAAGCATTCAGTTTTCTTACAAGAAGACTTTTAATAAAAATAGTAGTAAATAGAAATAAAGAAATCCCCCCTGTAAAATCAGGATGGTAGATACCTTACAGGGTAATTAGATTCAAAAACATAGAGAACCCCTCTAGGCAAAACCTTAAGTTACAAAAAAGATACACAGACAGAAATAGTTATTCTATTCAGCACAGTTCTTTTCTCAGCCATTTAAAGAAATCATAATCTAACACGTACCTAGCTAGATTACTTACTAAAAGTTCTAAGACTCCATTCCTGGTCTATCCCCGACAAAGACAGAATATAGCCAGACACACAGACCCTTTGTTTCTCTCCCTCCTCCCAGCTTTTGAAAGTATCTTGTCTCCTCATTGGTCATTTTGGTCAGGTGCCAGCGAGGTTACCTTTAGCTTCTTAACCCTTTACGGGTGAGAGGAGCTTTCCCCTGGCCAGGAGGGATTTCAAAGGGGTTTACCCTTCCCTTTATATTTATGACAGCCGCCAATGTGATATGGCTGTGAAAAAAGCTAATGCGATCTTGGGATGCATCAGGTGAGGTATTTCCAGTAGAGATAAGGAGGTTTTAGTACCATTATACAAGGCACTGGTGAGACCTCACCTGGAATACTGTGTGCAGTTCTGGTCTCCCATGTTTAAGAAGGATGAATTCAAACTGGAACAGGTACAGAGAAAGGCTACTAAGATGATCTGAGGAATGGAAAACTTGTATTATGAAAGGAGACTCAAGGAGCTTGGCTTGTTTAGCCTAACTAAAAGAAGGTTGAGGGGAGGTATGATTGCTATCTATAAATATATCAGAGGGATAAATACTGGAGAGGGAGAGGAATTATTTAAGCTCAGTACCAATGAGGACACAAGAACAAATGGATATAAACTGGCCACCAGGAAGTTTAGACTTGAAATTAGACGAAGGTTTCTAACCATCAGAGGAGTGAAGTTTTGGAATAGCCTTCCAAGGGAAGCAGTGGGGGCAAAAGACCTATCTGGCATTAAGATTAAACTTGAGAAGTTTATGGAGGAGATGGTATGATGGGATAACATGATTTTGGCAATTAACTGATCTTTAAATATTCATGGTAAATAGGCCCAATGGCGTGTGATGGGATGTTAGATGGGGTGGGATCTGAGTTACCCAGGAAAGAATTTTCTGTAGTTTCTGGCTGGTGAATCTTGCCCATATGCTCAGGGTTCAGCTGATCGCCATATTTGGGGTCAGGAAGGAATTTTCCTCCAGGGCAGATTGGAAGAGGCCCTGGAGGTTTTTCGCCTTCCTCTGTAGCATGGGGCACTGGTCACTTGCTGGAGGATTCTCTGTTCCTTGAAGTCTTTAAACCACGATTTGAGGACTTCAATAGCTCAGACATAGGTGAGAAGTTTTTCGCAGGAGTGGGTGGGTGAGATTCTGTGGCCTGCGTTGTGCAGGAGGTCAGACTAGATGATCATAATGGTCCCTTCTGACCTTAGTATCTATGAAACAGACCAGATTCTGGTGCATAAACTCACAATTCAATTAACAACCTGTATAGATCTTTGGGCAGGTCCTTAGCCCCCTGGATGGGAAAGCTTTTAGAGGGGCAAAATTAGCAAAGGGCAGTGAGATGGCCTGAGAAAGGTGATGAGCTGTGCTTAGCACAAGAAAAGTGGAAACCACTACATTTTATAGTATATGTACATGATTAATATCCTAAATTAGACATTTTTCCCTTCTGTCTGTGAACGGGAGCTTTGGATTTTTGTCCACAGTTAATTGAATGGCTAACTTCCAGAAAAAGGGCCAAATTTTGGTACTCTTATTCCTGCTTATTCTATTGAATGGCCTTTATCAATTGAGTAAGGTACTACTCAGCATGAGTACAGGAATCAGAGTCCAGCCCTAAATTATTAGACTCACTTGCCACTGACAGACTACAAAAGCCCCGGAGCACCACCCATATTCATTTTCTTGGATTAGTCTATGTCCTCACCAGGAAAAGTACATCCTACTATTATCAAACTCCACCGTATTTGGTCATTGTGTGGGAGGATCTTGCTGATTGAGCCAAAAGAAGTTTCTACTGCTTGTTGCAGAGGATAAGATGGTGGCACCACATTCATGGGCTGCTGTGTACTGTATACAAGGGGCATGTACAATCTATTCTGCAGAGAGCACTGTTCTTATGGCTTTCATGTCACCTTCATTATTTTACTGGAGACAACCTGAACCTGTCATAGCATAGGGGAGTGATAAACTGTTTTATTACCTCTATAGCTTGCTGATTTTGTTCGTTTGTTTTAAAGGATCAAAGCTTTATGCTAGAATTTTTTTAATGCAGTGGTGAGAATGCAGCCTGAATATAAGGGGTCATTGGATCAGACTTGTGGATTCAATGATAGAAGCTATAAATTTGCATCCTGCCAGAACTAGACCACTAGAGAGAAATATAAGAGAGATGGTATGCCTTAATGGTGTATATCAGTGGTTTTCAACCTGTGGTTCGCAGACTATGTCTAAGGGGTCCGCGAAAGGTGGTCATTACCATAGAATAGTGGTTTTCAACCTGTGATCCGTGGACCCTTGGGGGTTGGCAGAATATGTCTAAGATTTCCAAAGGGATCCGCACCTCTATTTGAAATTTTGTATGGGTTCATAAATGAAAAAAGGTTGAAAACCACTGGTGTACATGGTCTATACTGTAGGCTCAAGAGTATGGAAATAAACAGTATGGCAAGAGATGATTCTGAAATTACAGCCTCAAAGAAAGCAAGACTATAATGTTGTCCAGGGCCATAGTGTTCTCCAGAGCAGTGAGTAAAGGATCCTGGGATTTCCACATTGCTTTATGATGTTTCTCTCATCTGGAAATACCCGCTTAATACACAATGGCTAATGCTGTTAAAAAGGCATTTACTCCAGCTCACCAGAGCTGAATCAGTGGTGGTTTCCTGTGGGATACCTTACTTCAAATTCTGCTTATGGCATAAGTTAAAGTGTGGTTGGTGGTCTGATCCTGGGCCCAAGTATTGCTGCAGATTCTTCCTTCAAAGGAACTCAAAGGTATATATTATACCTTTAAGGTGATATTCATGCAGTTGCCACTTGGAACCACATGAAACTCGCCTGGTTTGGAGTTACTATGTAAACTCTAAACTCAGTCCAGATGCGTCTCCAAGGTCTGCACACTTTTTGAGTAAACCTGGGCACAGATATGAAGAACGTGAGCTAATTTATGGCTCTGTGTCTAAAAGCTATAAAACTTGCAAAACAGGAAAAACCTGGCGGTTTGAGTTGAATTCCTGGTTTACATATATGGTGCCATCCTTTTTAAACCTAAAACTTCTCTTTTCTTAACTGTCGTGTCAGGGACTATTACATATGACATAGTCAGCATTTTGAGCAGAGTTAGGCTCTGTTAGAGTTAGGTGTTAAGAACTGTGGGACATTGGCTTATATGGTATAACAATGTGTTATGCCAGCTCTGAATAGTACATAATGTGTGCAGTTTTGCACAGGTCATGGGGCACGCATTGTGAATGCAAAAGGAATTATTATAATGTGACATTAGGCTTTTCGTTGGTTGGTTTACATTGCTTTTTTGCTGAGTACAGAGAGAGAATTTAGGCTCTAATTTGTTGAACAAGGTTAGGCCAATTAAAGACTCCAATGCCAAGAAGCCTTCCAATGGTTAATCTGTCTCCGAGGCTAGTAACTCCCATGCTTAAAAGCTCCAGCAAACTGTTCAGTGAAAGCCTTTATACAGTCCAAAACGAGTCAGCTCTACCACAGAAAAAGGAAGGCCAGATTAAACAGCAAGGATAACATTTTCAAAAGCCCCTGTCTGAGGTGTCTCAATGCCATTGGCTTTTGGGAGATGTAAGGGATGGGAGATGTAGCCCAGCAGAGGGACGTCACCCCCAGAGAAGAATGGGGGTATGAGGCATTACAGCTGTCATGAGGCACCATTATGGTACTTCTGAATCCATTTTTTTTTCTTGAATGAAAGCCCAAAACTTTCCATGTTCAGTTTTTAACACAAAGTTGACATTTTTCTCTAGAGAGCAGGCATTTTTCACAAAAAAAATCATTTTGTTAGAAGCCCAATTTTCCATCCAAAAAACAGTTTGGATGGAAAATTTTCAACCAGCCCTAATTATGAGCACACTACCTTTCACTTTAGTGCACATTAGCTAAAAGAAGTTGGCACCCAGTCAAACTCCATTTGGAAGCCTAGCAGGCAGCCACCTGCTCCCTTTCCCAACACCGCTCCATAGGCTCAAACTAGGGAGAAACTATGGAGAGGAATGAAACCAAGCCGGTAAGATCTCATTGAAACTGAGGTCTAAGAGTGTCTGCAGTGAGTAGGCCTGTGCTTGCTGGGTTACTGATAAGACAAGGAACAAAGACCTTTGGTTTCCACCAGGAAGGGGAAGAGCAGCCTGTCAGAGTGAGAAAACATCTCTACAAGGGCTACAGCAGCACAGCTGCAGCACTGCTGCTTGCCCCTGTAGTGTAGACACTTACTTCAGCGACAGAAGGGGTGTTTCCATCACTAGTAAATCTATTCCTTTGAGAGGTGGTAGCTAGGTCAACAGAGGAATTATTCCGTTACCTAGCTGCATCTACAGTGAGGGTTAGATCAGTCTAACTACATCGGACATGACATTTTTCAAAGCCCTGAGCGATTAGCTAGGATGACCAACATTTTAAGGGTAGACCAGGCAGGCCTGATACTTTTGGTAAGTGTGCAGAGAGACTCATGGCTTGCCTATATGGAGACAACCAGTCAAGTTAAGGTGAATCAACTAAAGATGTGAAGTCAAAGCTTGTAAATTAGAGAGTGTTAAACCCCATATGGCTGCCGTCACTCAGGAGTAGAGTAGCCTTAGTTCACGTAACTTACTCCTGAATGAGTGCATCCACACAGGGTTTTAATGAAATTTCACTTATGAGCATTGACTTCACACCTTTCATTGATTCGCCTTTATTTTCCTGAGTGTCTCTGTGTGGACATGGCCTCAGAGACACTTGTATACAATGTTATCAAACTCTGGAACAACTCAGGCCTGGGCCAGCATACAGAATCATCCATGGATCATTTCAAATATACAGAGGTCTGCTTGGATCCATTAACTGGGTATGTGTAATTTCCCTGCTTGTCTGTATGTTGTTTTTATGCAGTCCTGGGGCATGTATTCAAACAAAGTGCACTTTACAAAACTTTACTTTATGCTGTATTAAGATCTAAATGCTTGAAATATTTTTAAGACTTCTTTGAGGCTTGTTCGGACTGTGCTGCATTTTATTGAGTAGCATGTTTAATTTTATGAGTCCATCAGAGGTATTCTAATGTAAACAATATTTGAAAAAGATGCTGATCATTAAGCTGCTAAATTACAAGCTTTTATTAAAAGCACCCTATTACTGTGTTCAAATACCCCAGCATTAGTAAGCTTGGAAACCTCTTAGAACTAAGTATGCATTTTTAAATAACGCACATTGTTCAACTGTAGTTACCAAATTCCACTCTGACATTTAGTACTTAAGGAGTTTAGAGAATCCAGACTCTCTTATCAACTTCCAGACAAGGGCACCAAATGTCATGTAGGCTTCCTTTGACTTGTAGCCACAAGCTACACATAGCATTTAATATAGTCTATGGTTAAGTGCTTAAGGTATTAGGGAAATCTGGAAACTAAGTACATTGCCATTAGCAAAACTCATGCTGACTTTTCATATTCTACAGTTGTGGATTGGTCTTTGTCAACACTTTTGGGACAAGAGAAAGTTTGCTGCCTGTAATTTCTTCACAGGATGAAAGAGACTGACAAAATTTCAAATGAGTGTTCTGACATTCAGGTGTTTCCAGTTTCAAACCATATGTTTGTTGCTTATTTAATTAAATACTCCTCTTCATTTTTTTAAAAATACCACAGCTTTTAATTAGGAAATCAGAATATGGAACATATAATTAAAGATGTATCAAAAAAGATCCTTGTACTTAAATCACAATAATTATTCTAGCATAACTTATTTGTACTTACTTTAAGGTGTGGTGAATTTAGTCCTACAGTTAATATTAATATTTTTAAAGTTCAAACCTAGAAAACTAGGAAGAGAAGATGGCAAAATTATCAAACCAGCTCAATTTCTTTTTATTGCACATTTATTTATTCTTTTATTGCACATTCATAAAAGTCAAAAGTATAGGCATTAAAAATGCTACAGAATGATTAGCTACTAAAAGAAAATAGATAAATATGCCTTGAAAGACATTAGGAATAAAAGCTACAAAAAGAAAAGTCTTTGTCATGCATATTTAACTTTAATGAGTAAATTTGAAAGTAATATATTTAAAGATTATGGATAAATCATAAACCATTAGAGAAAAATACAAATGGATCATTATTAATATATCACAAACAATGAACAACCCTCAACAGATTCAAAACTTCTAAAAGACTCACATAAATTATGTTCCAGTTCACATTTGTGGCCCTAAGAGCATCCCTATGCCAGAAGGCAAGGGACTTCCTGGTATCTAACAGAGTTTCAGTCAGCCTGACCAGCTCAGAGTACATGAACTCACTGTTATAATCTATATCTAAAAGGTGTCATGTAATATGTCATTAGAAAATTGATAACTCACTGATCAGTAATATTCCTGTATGACATATGTATCATAAACCCACAAACGATTATATAGATATGGTGGAATTGTGATTAAAATGTGTTTAAACCAGACATGTTGGGGGGGGAGTTAAAAAACTGTTTTTTTTCCAGACAAAAGAATGTGGTTCCTGCTTGAATGTGTCTCCCATGTAAATTGAGCCAGGTGTGACCAAAGACAAAGAAAAGCACATTTGCATGCCGAGCAAACAAAGCTATCAGGAGCACCTGATAGAGCACCTATTATAATATCTATCTGATGAATAACTCCATTCCCAGAATTGTTCTTGTCCCATTCTTCTCCATTCCTCCCACTCAGCCTTGTTCCCAGGACAACCTCTCAACCCAGTGTGACCCAGGGATCTCTTGGTGCCAACTGGCAGAGAGGATGCACAGAGGGTGCACAGGGTTTTACAGGGATCCCCTGGATCAGATAAAGGCATAATAATTCACCAAAAGGTGGCATGTGAGGTCTCTGCCAAGAGCCCACTGGTCCTCATAATCACTGTGAAATATCTATACAGATAATACTTAAGAGGTTACATATTTGTACTAAAAATTATGTTCTTAAGATTTTGGAGTTAAGACAGGTCACCAGGAAGCGACATGCCCCTTTCGGGCAGGAGGTACCAGACATTTATATCCCTGTCTGGTCATATGTGTATTGCATATTGTCTGCCTCACAGTGGAAGCCTGTTTGCATACTGAGCCAAATCCTGTTGAAAGGTTGCAAAATCTACAAGAGAGAAAATCTACAGGAAGAATCAAAACAGCAGCGGGGTGTCCTCTTCGTGAACTAAGACAAAGGATGGGCCTTGTATATCTTAGGAGGCAAAAGAACACACTAAGTCCCTCACCTAGGAAATAAGCTGACAGGGTGTCTGTCTTATGAAAGAAGGTCCACAACCAAGGCTGGCTATAAGATGCTGCAAAGACTTCGGGTGAGCATTACTCGACAAGACATGAGAGTCTCAAGTTATTTAAGTCTAGGTTCCAGAATGGGTGTTATGATTTTATTTTATAGGTAACCATTTGTTTCCAATACGTCTATGCTATTTCTTGGATCTCTGTGTGTTGTTAACTAAACTTACACTTGATTTCATTATAATCATATCTAAGTGTGTTTAACGGCGCAGTGATCTGAGGTAGTGCTGTTAAGCTGGGCTGGACTGTTACTTTGGAAGCAGCGAATCTGTGAATATTATGAGTGTCCAGTGGAACAGTGGCTGGACACTACAGCAAGATGGTCAGCAGGCTCACAGGTTGGATTGGGCCTAGCACTAAACTGTAGAGAAACATCAGGGCCTGCAAGATCTAGAGGGGACTGCTTGTGATGCACATAGCCCGTGGAGTTGGGGAGCTGAACTTCAGTAGGCACAGACAAGACTTCCTCATGGTAAAGGCAGGTTGTTGGTTGTGAGGTGCCACACACCCCTGGATACACCCCAGGAAGCATCACACCCAGTAATCCCCAAACCTAGCCCCGCCCTCTAACCTTGCATCCTCCACTCTGCATTGCTTCCCCAAAGTGTGTATAAATATACAAAACTCTCATTGACTTCAGTGTGGCCAAGGCCATGAAGGATGCCTTCAAGCAAAGAAGCACCATGAACTGTAGACTGTTGGAGCAGATGGTAAAGGCAAAAGTGGCAGGCAGAAGTGAAAATGAGCCCAAAGCTAATGGAGTTTAGGAAAGGAGGATTTCTGGATGCAGAGAAACTGGAGCAGGTTTGAGCTAGAGCAGTTATCTTGGGGAAGAATATCTTGTGATGGGCAGCTGTAGTTAAGTAGAGAAGCAAAAGGGAGGGGAGCACTTGCAAGGAGGTTGCAGGCAAGCAGGAGCTGGCATCTAAGGGGATGCTCACTGAGAGAAAGGTCCATAACATGGGACACTTCTATTTCATTTGAGAGACTTGGGATCATGCTTTTCTGTGTGCCCCCCCCGGCCCCCATCTCAGGACCAGTGATGCTGCTACTAAGAATAACCCACCATAGAGAAATAATTTTCCCAGCTAACCAATCCAAGTAAACAAACTAATACATAAAATGGAGCTGATCATTTTTTGATGTGGACAAATATCTATCAAGGACTAGACTAAGATCCTTTAAGTCCCTTTCCACTGATTGAGATTTGGATCCAGGACTCCAGTAAAAGGACGCTGTATTACAAATAAATAATAATAATAATGCTAGTAAGACAACCCGGCGCATATATTTGTATACAGTCCTCCATCCGGAAGGGTCCCCTCACACTTTACATATAGACATTCCACTACTGAAATGTAGCCACCACTGGGTGTTTAACACTTCTCAGCAATGCTGCCCAAAGATTGAGGATAGATGGTGAAGAATACTATACACCATTAAAACTACAGGGCAGCAGGAGAGGGAGAAAGAAAGAGGGAGAGGTTTATAATTAGTCAAACCAGGAACTGAGTAGAACACAGTGGTTAATGTTTCTACAAAAAGAAAAGGAGTACTTGTGGCACCTTAGAGACTAACCAATTTATTTGAGCATGAGCTTTCGTGAGCTACAGCTGATGAAGTGAGCTGTAGCTCACGAAAGCTCATGCTCAGATAAATTGGTTAGTCTCTAAGGTGCCACAAGTACTCCTTTTCTTTTTGCAAATACAGACTAACACGGCTGTTCCTCTGAAATGTTTCTACAGTTGCCAAAAAGTGCCCTGGGATCTTTAATGACCACAAATTATCATGATATGTCTAGACTGGGGGTAAAACTTTCAAAAGTGTCAATGAGTGTCTTTTGAAAATGGGACTTGGGTGCTTTTGAAAATTAAGTCCCGGTTAAATGGATTATGTTTAAAATCATGTTAGCTAACCTGGTTTCTGCCTATTATAATCAGGGCAAGTCATGTTCAAAAATGTGCTAGCCAGTTATGGTCAACACCAAACTACTCACTAGCATTCACCATAACTAGCTAACATGTTTAAAAGTCATTGTGTTGGTCTACGGTAGGTGATAAGAGGTTTTTAAAACCATGTTAATTAAGTTAATAATAAATGTTAAAACAACACCCATTTCCCCAGTCTAGACAAATTCTAAAAGAGACCACTACAGTGAACCCGGGACACCAGGCTGGTGCATTGGCTCATTACTGACTCAGAGGGAAAAGCGACACCAACCGAACAATCACCATCATTACTTATAACAACATCCTGGTTCATTTCCTGGGGGAAGTAGTTCCAGCCCAGTGTCATCTAGTACTCAGAAATGTTGGGGGGAGTTCAGGGGGGGGGGGAGGGAACTGGACGACACTGACACTTTTGTTGTTCCCAAAGTTTCAATTGTTTTAAAGATAAAATTTCAAGATAATTGCAGCAGTTTTATTTGCAATACTTGGAACCAACAACTGGCACACCATTCTTTCAAAGAGTGGCACTTTAAAACCAAAAACGTAAAACATGGGTGCAACAACACACTTTTGAAGTGCACGTTTCTAAAACACTGCCTGCTGCCTTGATTTAGCTGGAACTAGTTGGCAGGATATTGCTAAAAAGTAAGGCACATTTTTTAGAAAATAAGTCAAATAAGTTTTTTTTTTAATTGTGTAACTGGAAAATAGAACTAATCTCATCGATGTTAGAGATTAATGATAGCAAAATAGAGAGTATTAGTTTACTTCCCTCCTACACTAACTCTCAGGGGCCTATCTATATTTGGCACTGAAGACCCAACTAATATGGATGGAATCTTTTGTTTAGAGATGCTAAGCAACAAGGTCTAGTTCTTGTAGGTCACCTAAAACTCATCTAAGAAAGAAAATAATGGTTGTGTGTGTTTATAAGAGTCAACAGGAAAATTTGTTGGAGAACTATGCATGTAATGAAACTGCCTGATGGAAAGATATATCTACTCTCCCCATATGGGTTTCTTACTTACTTTTGTGTATTTTGACATGTACAAGAAAGATGTACAATTCAATTACTCCTTTCAGTATTAGATTATTCTGACATTGTCTATTCTATTACTTCTCCTACAAATTTGAAAGGGGCAGAATACTGTTTTTAATTCTGTTTGTCAGTTTCTGATTCCCTGCAATTATATTGTACATAATTGTTTTCTGTGTATTAAAGGCTTTCTCTTCAAATGTTCTCATAGGCTGATATTTGTATATAAATGTATTTATATATTGCAAGAGCTAAGTTTTTAAATTGAGATATCTATGTACTTAGATATCCCAGTCTTGCAAAATTAACTACTGTTGCACTTGCAAACATATGCAAAGTAACTAATTTTACAACATCTGAACACTGGAAATCAAACTCTTTTGTCACTTCTGTATTTAGACATAGAACATTAACACGTCAGACTAACCTTCCTTCATTTATTGGATTCTTTAGAAATAGCTTTAAACATGCAGAAACTATCTAGTTACATCAAACAAAGAAACAGCCACTATAATGAATCATAGATCAATTTTTCAATAATAATAGTTATATCCGGGCAAACCATGGAAAAATTATGAACGTTTTTACAAATTCTGTATTGCTGTTTGATTCAGCCATGTTCACAATCCTTTTTGTTATCTTTTCCATTTATAGCTCTGTGAATATGTTTTGCTCACATAAATGATGGGGAATGGCTGTCCTTCATGCCAAAACCTGCATCTGAAAACAGTCTGAATAAAAATCACTTCCCATCTCAACCAGGTTTCCCTTCCTAGTGCTGTGATGTCATAATCCTGTTATTCCTCCAGTGACTCACAGAGTGTTCTAGGGTAGACAAGACCTTAATTTCTAATGTAAAAAGCAAGCAGAACGATTTTTTTTTTTAAATCCCAAGCTTCCAGGCCTTCTTTATACATCATCAGGAAGCAAAAAAGGGCAACCCTCACTTTTTTTTTTTACAAGCAGGTCACAATTTAAGGTCAAAGCAGTCATAGCACAAAACATTTTTCTAATGGGGAGTGTTGGCTTTTGTCAGTGAGACACATGTAAATCATATGTAAACAGCAATTAACCTTTTGGCCAAGAACAGAAATATTTTGGTTTTAAAAAAATCACAAATACACAAAGGAAGTAAACTTTAGAATTTGCAGTAGGTAGGAGTAAATTTATACCATCTGGAAAAATCTAGAAAAACTTATTGAAAGAATTCTACTAATGATTCTTTTGCTATGTACTATCGAAGTATTTTTGACAAGATTTATTCATATTGGTGCAAGCAGCCAATTCCACTGGGCCCTTGTTCAAACATTTGTAAACGAAAAAGGTTACCCTATGTAAATACCTTTTCTTAAGTAAAATAAAGTAAAACAGTACTGGAATCAAACAGCTAGAATTCACACACTTATGGTCACAGTATCTTACTCAAATGGCATGTTGCTATCATAGGGCCTCTTCTGTGCATCCCAAAAACCATAAAAATGGCTGCTTAAATAATAAATAGGGGAGTGCATCTGTTTAAACATAGCAGCAAAAAGATCTTGCTTAATAAGACAGTTTACTTTTTTTTTTTTAATTATCTTGTTTTAGCCTTTAGAAATGTTATGCCTTCATCCTAGAAACATCAAGATGATCCTGTAGCCAAGTTCAGGTAGCAGGGCCATATAAATTAAGTGAATTGTTGCTGTCACCACTCACCATTTTGCACAAGCAGGGCAGCAGAGGTAAGACTGGGAGGGCTGTTCTGGAGAACTCCGAGACACACAGATTTTGGTGCTTTTCTCTTCTTACACAGTCTGTCCCAATGTTTGTTGTCACTTTTCTCCCTCAGCTGTTTTTCCCTTCCCTGTTCTCTATCCAGTCCATCTGGTTTTAAAGCTTACCTGTTTCTGGTTGCTCTGTGTACTAAAAACTGTCTGTTTGGAGAAATAATTCAAAATGGTAGACAGGCCATTTACAAATGAGCCCTTCCCATGGGGAATAAATTAATGAGGAGTTGGAGCTAAAGTGAAATGATATGATTTACTGGGGAGAAGACTGTGACCCTGTTCTGGCCTGTGACAGGTATTCAGAGGAAACCCCAGCTGATGTAAGATCAAAGGTCAAAATCCCAAATCATAAGTCAATGAGAGTCAAACTCCCACTGACTTCAACAGGGCCAGGATTTCACCCCAAGATTTTTAAATCTAGTCTTTAGTACTTAGTCAACATTTCCTCTTCCTTTTTTATCTCGTGATTGCATTTAAAATGTAGGATATAGAAGATTAATCACAGTTCCTAAAACCTGCTAATTAATTATTAAATATTCAATTAATTATAAAAGATAAAACAATCATTCTCAATGAAATGTTACACATTAATAACTAATAGTGGATTTCGTAATTCTTTATATTTATTTCCAGTTACTTATTATCTTATTTCTCTTACTGCAGGAGTTAATTGACCACAGCACAATCAATGTACAGTGGTGGGCCATTAAAAGGTCGTCATCATTTGCCAACAGTTACCCAAAAGCAGTATCTGAGCTTCTGCAATGATTCTCTGTACTTAGAATAGGAAGTAACTGCATTAACTAAATGGCAGTACCTGCTCTTAAAAAGTTTATTTTTTTTAATGGTACCCAATATTTATCCAATTTGATTATTTGCTGTATTAACTGAAGACATTGAGCTAAGATATAAAAAAAACCTGAGAAGCTACATCTCATTGACAATGGTGTGTGTCTGTGTGTGTGTGTTGTGCCTACATGCAGAGCTATGCAAGTTACATTTAAATTAGTTTGGCTAGACAACAAGAAAAAGTATTCATGTAGGCAGAATTTCACAGTATTTTTTAAAAGAAATTATTCAAAAAATATTTATTGTGTGTTCTCCCAGGCTGATAGAGATGAGCTATTAACTAATTAATATTCATTAATTTATTAGCACATTTCATTACATCTTCCAATTAAAATATTTGTAATTGTTTTCAATAGTTTGCCCAGCTCCAGTTACGACTCTTTATTTTGATTGTGAAGGTGAGTGTAGATTAAGTCTAGCAGGCAGCTGAAGCTCAAAGCTAGGGAACAGTTTATCCATCAAATCAGAGTTCACAGCAGAATGTGTTAATATAAAGTAGCTGTTTAGAGAAATTAAATGACCCAGTCTTCAAAAATACAAATGTCTAAGCTGCTGCACTGATGTTTGCTTTGGTAACTGTACATTTTAATCTAAATGGAATATTCTTGCCTTTATCTGTTGACAAGTAGTCATTGCAACTTCATCACTAGCGGTACAGTCGATAGTTACTATGCCCTAGCCAGAAAGCTTCTCTGTTACGAGAAAATCAACATAATACAAGTTTGGTATAAAAAAAAAATCCTCTCCCCAGCACTATTGTCAGACATATTCCGTATGGTGAGGATCCTCTACAGTTATCCTCTGCTCTCTTAACTCGGACATCGAAACTTTGTTTCTTTAATTCAGTACAGTGTACAGCTTTGGACAGGAAATCCTATCATCAGCACAAAAGGGAGTAAAGCCTGTTTTGGATTAAAGACCTTTTACTAGTTAAGAACAATGTGAGATTGGATCTTGTCAGCTAGATGCCCAGCTCTAGCCAAACTATGCTTGCATCAGCTGAGAGTGGAGGCAAAAGTGACCTTAAGTTTTGGAGCAGCCCTTAGTTACACCTGGCTGACCATGGCCCTATAGGTTTGCCCTGGAGCCAGAGTATTCTTATCATGGCCTCCTTTTAGGGTGACCAGATGTCCTGATTTTATAGGAACAGTCCTAGGGTGACCAGACAGCAAAAGTGAAAAATCGGGACGGGGTGGGGGGTAATAGGAGCCTATATAAGAAAAAAGACCCAAAAATCAGGACTGTCCCTATAAAATTGGGACATCTGGTCACCCTAGACAGTCCCAATATTTGGGGCTTTTTCTTATATAGGCTCCTATTACCCCCCCCCCGTCCCGATTTTTCACACTTGCTATCTGGTCACACCACCTCCTTTCCCTCAGCATGGCCCACAATGCAGAGCCAGAGGACCCTCTTCTGGGCACATCTGCTGCATGTCCAGCTGGTCTGCACCACCCTTATATTGCAGATCAAACATAACAAGGCAAAAGATATGACCTGTTGGACTGGATTCACACTAGGACACCAGAGTGATTTAAATATAGACATTTCATAAAGACAATATGTACAATGAAGTCCCGGCTATCTAAAATGAGATCCAACATTACTTTATCATAGATCTAGACTTCATTGCATCTAATGTACACAGCAATGTCTTCCTTTTTCTCCTGCAAAAAAATTGATAGACCCATTGTATCTAAATTAGTCGCATTTCTAGAGGTGGATATTAAAGGCAAAACCCAGAATAAAGCAAAGTATACCCCTGTGCTCCACATTTTCCCAATGAAATAACATGTGGCTGGCTGCTGCAGTCCTGTGGCAATTAATATCCATATGGTTCTTGCAATGAAAACACAAAGAACGAAAATGAGAGCGCACTGCAAAAGAAAAACAGTTACATACCTTTTGTAACTGTTGTTCTTCGAGATGTGTTGCTCGTGTTCATTCCATTCTAGGGGCGCGGTTGTTGGAGATTTTGCCTTAGCTGTGGGTCGGCTGTGGTGCCCCCCGCTCATGCAGCGGTATATCAGGCGTCGCCAGCCCTATGCGCTCTCAGTTCCTTCTTACCGCCCATGGTGGTTAGCACGCCTTCCCCTGCTTGGCAAGGGCTAGTGTTTTTTCTCAAACGAACTTTGTGCCTTGAGAAAGTTGAGCATTTTTGAAAATGTAACATCAAAGGTGAAATGAGCTGTCCCCACCTCTCATCACCAAACTGCAATAACTAACCATCATGAACCCAGGCCAATACAGAAAA
Source organism: Caretta caretta (assembly GCF_965140235.1). Classification (NCBI taxonomy): domain Eukaryota; kingdom Metazoa; phylum Chordata; order Testudines; family Cheloniidae; genus Caretta; species Caretta caretta. Next base: position 238,864,630 of record NC_134207.1, on the reverse strand, counting down.
CCATATCATGGCACACCAGGAAACATTTCTGACCAAGAACAGGTCTCACCTTTTAGCTTTTCCCATTGTGAAGGGCAGACATCAAGAAGATGGTAGATTCCTTTTGTATAAACACCCAAAATATGGCTGATCCAAAAGCCATTTGTTCCTCTTTGGTTAAGATACTGGATTGGAAATCTCAGCGGAACAACCCCTATGAGAGAGCAATTTTCAGTATTTTCTGAGACAGAAAAATCTCTAAAATAGCACTTTTCTATTTCACATTCAGTACCAAGTTAAATCAGGAAATGATTTGCAAAAAGACCCTACAATAAAGGCTGAAATATGCCATCAGGCTGTAAGTCTAACATCTATATTAGAAAAGGATATTTTTGGATAGCTGAAGGATACATTTGATAATGTTCCATTAAACAAGTGTGAATCAGCATGGATTTGTAACAGAAAAATCATACTTGACAAGCATGGTTACTGTCTCTTTTTAGTGAAATAAAGTAGTGATCTAGATAGAGGGGAAGCAACAGCTTTAAATACATGTGGATCTTCACAAAACTATTGACAATTTCATATGATGGATCACTGCAAAATTTCTCCAAATATAAGTTACGAGTTAATAAAATGTATAAAAAACTGAAGATAGAAATCAGAGCTCTGGAATAAAAGGTGTAACAGTTCATTCATCCAGTCTCCACAGTATGACAAGTTTAAGTAAGTCCCTTCTATTATTCCTTTGAAGGTCACCCATTGTTAAGTGTGGCAAGAGCCATCACTTCTATTAGAAGACTGGGTTCCAAATGCTAACCATTCATGTTTACTCTTGTACCTCTTTATGAATTCTGCCAATCATAGATAAAACTAGGAAAGCAAACCACATAACAATCCTGACTAGGTTATTTTTTCAGCTAAGCTATTTCCTAGCTGCCAAGTCTGCCCTGTGCTATCTATTATATCCCAAAGGAAAAGGTTTCTCCTACAGTTACTGGGCTTCCCACATTACCTTTAGCCAAAAAGTAATACTAGTCTGTAAGTCTGAAGGGAACTAAAAGGTTTCTAAAGAACGAATGAACGTGAATATACAGTACACTGATAGAGCTTCCGATCAAGTAAAGCCCTTACAAACATTTCCATAGTGCTTGAAAGCCTGCTGGCATCCAGTTAGTCCAATAAAAGAAACATGACTATGTAGTTAAAATCCTGTGCACGGTGCTGGACTTTAAAACTCAATGAACCTGGAGTTTTCATTGAGAGGAAGAACTAAAACTTCATCTTTCACCTACTCCTGACATCCACACGAATGGATTGCTGCTCTAGTGGTTGGAGCTAACAATAAGCAATTGTTCACCAAGTCTTCTCAGCCAATACGGTTACGGACATTACTTTAAAAATGACACACTTGTTTTCTGAAAATAAAGCAGCTGTGTGTGTGTGTGTGTGTGTGTGTGTGCACATACACAAGTACGTGTATATGTATGAGTACCCAAATAGATGTGTGTGTGCTGTGTATGAGATCTATATCTATATCTAAACATTACAAGTCTTTATTCATGCAATGTACTCTACACCATCCAGTTGACATTCAGCACAAGGACCTGTGTACCAGTTATGACCTGTGCACTGGGACCATGGGCAAAACAGATTCCCAAAGGCATTTTCACGTTCCCCTGATCTCCAGGAGGACCCATGAGAAGTCACATTAACACAGATCCAGTCAGCCATACAGGGGTGGAGGGCTGTGGCCACTATTGCAGCACATAGACTGAAAGAGCTGCCACAGTAGGGCAGCCCTGTGCCCAGGCATTAGCTTGGAGAAGATGGATCTAACTTCCCCACTTGTCCCACAGCCATCAACGCAGCACCTTATTGCTCAGGCTTTATGTGGGCCGAGCGGATTTTGCCCTGGTTGAATATTCAGCAGTGAAGAGTGTAAGAACGACACTTTTTATGAGGAATACATAATTCACACAAGCTGCTGTGACACCTGAGTGGTGAGGAGTTGTGAAAGGGCTGAGCTGCACACAGAAACAAGGAACAGACAGAAGCATACATAGTGGCAATAGAGGTAAATGATTTGTTAACGATGACTTAGAGACGGGTCAACATTACCCCGGAGTATAGTGAGACACAGATTAAACCCTCAATGTACAAGTTGTGCCAAATTAAAGTTTCATGGTTTTAGCTAGGCTTTGGGACACATTATGAGCCTAGCTTTCAGGCATTCATAACTACTATCAGTGTTCCCGGAGAGCAGCACTTAATATATCTCGAAAGCCAACCCTTCAATAGACAATTGGAAGGCATCATACCTAGCCTCCAATTTTTAAAAGTGTTTACCTAGCCCCCATATACCTGGATTTCTCTAAGTCTAGCTGAGTGTGAAGGTATTTGTCTCCCCTAAGTAGTGAAGAACATAAGAATAGCCAAACTGGGTCACATCAGCGGTTCATCTAGCCCAATATCCTGTCTTCTGACAGATGCCAGTGCCAGATGCTTCAGAGGGAATGAACAAAGCAGGGCAATTTATCATGTGATCCATCCCCTGTTGTCCAGTCTCAGCGTCTGGGAGTCTGAGGCTTAGGGAAACCCAGAGCATAGGATTGCACCCCTGGTCATCTTGGCTAACAGCCATTGATAGACCTATCCTCCAGGAATGGATCTAATTCTTTTTTGAACCCACTTATAGTTTTGGCAATGAGTTCCACAAGTTGACTGTGCATTGAGAAAAGAAATACTACTTATATTTGTTTTAAACCTGCTGCTATTAATTTCTTTGTGTGACCTCTGGTTCTTATGTGATGTGAATGGGTAAATAACACTTCCTTATTCACTTTCTCCACACCATTCATGACTTTATAGACCTCTATCAGATCCCCACCTTAGTCATCTCTTGTGTAAGCTGAACAGTTCCAGTCTTTTTAAACTCTCCTCAGATGGAATCTGTTCCATACCCGTAACCATTTTTTGTTGTCCTTGTCTGTACTCTTTCCAAGTCTAATAAGCTTTTAGAGATGGGGCAACCACAACTGCACTCAGTATCCAAGGTGTAGACATACCGTGGATTTAGATAGTGGCATTATATTTTCTGTCGTATTATCTATCCCTTACCTAATGGTTCCCAACATTCTGTTAGTTTTTTTTGACTGCCACTGGACATTGAGCAGATGTTTTCAGAGAACTATCCAAATTGACCCCAAGATCTCTTTCTTGAATGGTAACAACTAATTTAGACCCCATCATTTTGTATGTATAGTTGCGATTATGTTTTCCAGTGTACATTACTTTGCGTTTATTTTCCATAACTCACAAATTAAGCCCTTGTCTCATCCATTCATATGTGACATACACCTTAAGAAGTCCACAAAACAAGAGTTATTCTGCTGTAAACCTCACCCAGATGGAGCTGGGGTCTGTCGGTGAGCTCTTTCCTGTTACATAATGGCCAAGTCCATTTACACAGATATCAAAGACAAGTCTGACTTGATGTGTAATTCTATTTTTAATTCAAACTCCCTTGATACTGAGTGAAACCCAAATTGGCTTGTCGGCTTTTGATTTCACTGGGTTTTTTTTTTCTACCTAGCACAGGAAATGCACATGAACTTTCTTGTTCAGATTGCTCTCTTACTTACTCAGACGTGTTTTACATTGACATTCTTTCCTAGCTGCCTTTACCTATTTACCTACAATATTCCCCTCCCTCTTCATCCTTGGAGTCCCTTCTACTTTTTGAGATCCACATGAAGATAACAGTCAAACATATGGTGATTCTGTCTCCTACATTTAAAATATGGTTAGTGAACTTCTTTCTCTGATTATATAGCTTTGGAATCTGGGAGGGGTGGGGGTGCCCCTCTTTGCTAGGTTGCTCCAAACACTTAAAAACTTTGGAGAGGAAGACATTCACTGAGGAATCACTCCAGCACACAGGTGCATCACAGAGCCTTTCTTATCATGTACAGAATCCCAGTGATCTTCCTTGCAAAGAGCAGTAATTGGGAGTAGGACACAAATAGAGTCACAGCATCTAAAGTCAGAAGGGGCCACCAGATCATCGAGTCTGACCTCCTGTGTACCACAGGAAACCAACACCCCCCAGATGCCTAAGAAAAACACTATCACCATCAATTACAAACAATCCCAACTATCCCACCAGCCTTGGCTCTTTAGTCCCAGATTAAGGCACCACCTTCCCTTGGGGGCAGTGGCTGATACTTACGTGCAGTACAAGATCACAGGCCACATGTTCAGGTTGCTGCTCCCTGGACCTGCCTTCCAGCCCCAGCTCAGATTCTTGGCCTGCGAGGTCCCTATAGCAGGAGCACGTGCCCTGTCCTGCAGCGTGGGCAGTAGTCCCTTCTCAAATCACATCCCCCTACTCCAGTCAGAGGAGATCTGGCAGCAGGAAGTAGGGGTGGGATTTCCTGCCAGCTCTCTAGCCAACTAGGGCTCTGTGAGGGTGGAGAGGCCAGGTGGAGATGGTGGTAGGCCCAGCTTCCCCAGCCGGCCCATCCCCAGGCAATCAGGGTTCCGCCGCAGACTTGGGGAGTGGTGCTTGTACAGAATCATTTCCTACAATCTTCAGGAGATACGCCATAGAAATCAGACCATGCAAATGCACTCGATTTTATTATTTGAAGGTGGATATTTTATGAAATCTTTACACCACTTCATCCCTTAGTGACTCGATTCATGCCATCACGACTTCTGTGTAAAGGTCGACATTTCTAAGTTCCCACAAGTCAACGTGCTTAGTCAGATGCCTATGAAATTTGGTGTGCCTGAGGCGGGTGCAGGGCAGGGTTAGTGAGCCAGTTTGGGGGTCATGCGAGGCAGGGGTTCGAGAGATATAAGCCCTGGAAAAAATTGCCATTTGTCAAAAAATTTCTAGGTGGGGTTGTTTTTGTGCAGAGCTAGAGATCAAACTCTTGATGAGCTGGGGGTCAAAATGGTCCCAGTCTGTCGGGTTTTACCCAAGGTAGTGCACAGCACACATTAACTGCTCATGTCTTCACTTGTGCAGTCTGCAAGGATTGCAGTGCGCATGTGCCAATAAAGGGAAAAAGCTTGAGAGGGTTTCTCTGCAGCCATTTGATGCTTGCCTGGGTAGTTTGAAGGTATGTGGTGACACCCTTGACCTTGCTGGCCACCCCACCACTGGTGTTACTAGTCTGAACCTTTGTACACCTGAGCAATAAAGATTTAAAAACGCATGTTGCTTGCTACAAGTTGTCTCTGTTATGATATAACATGTTTTGATTTTATGGGGAGGTTTCCTGTCAACACAGCGGAACAGTCAGCAGTCAGGCTAACCAACTTTCTTGTTATGCCAGGTGGAGATGAGCCGGAGACAGAGAACTCTGGGGGAGGTGGAGGGAGACAGGGCCAGGAGTTGCTGCCAACCCCATGGTTGTCGAAATGTACAAGCTCTTCCCTTCCTTTTTCAGCCCATTCACTCTCACCCACAGGATCCATCTAGCACTATTAAAGGAGAAAAGGGGGGATGGAGGGATAAAAGGGTTTCCTGAATTTTCAAAATGCTGTAAATTCCTTTATGTTGATTATTGACTAAGGTATCTGTAGATTCCCACAAATAAAGCTCTTATAGTGGCCCGGTTGGACAGAAGATGTGCCATTAGTTCTGTGTGATCTTTCCAAGACAAAGACAGGATCTCATAAAGTATTTGAGCGGTTTGTGACTTTCACTTGAGTTCAAAGCTACCTACAGTATTTGCTTTCAGAAACGTTATCAACACACAAAAACTAGCGAGATCCATCAAAGCAAGGTGTTGTCCGAGATATTTTTTTACGTTATTATATCACACGATCCAATTTGAAACACCTAGGGCCTACTTTCCTGTGACTTACACTGGTCATACATTGATGTCACTGCGATGGGCCTGACTTTTCTCCCAAACTAGTGCAAATCAGGAGTAAATCCACTAGAGTAAAATCAGTCCCAGTGAGTTACTCCTGATTTACACCAAGCTCTATTTTTGCTTCATTGCTCTTTGTCATTAAAAAAGTTCTGAAATATTTTGCCACTTTCTATTCCTTCAGCATTTTCTGAGGGAGCCAAAAGAGTTGAAATTACAGTAAAGAGGGGCTCTGTCCTTTAACAAGACTCAAACTTCATAAACTTTGGTATTCTCAGAAAATACTGAATTCAGTATCCACAAGTACATTTCAGTTTTCCAAAATTTGTTTACCCTTAAGTTATAGTTAAATGTACAACAGAAATTAAACTGAATAGTCTTGGAAAGTGTCATTCTTACATGGTACTGTGTATTCACTGTGCATTATTTAATGTATTTCTCCTAGATCAGTTCAAGATGGCAGTAATATATTTCATATCAGTGTGATAGTCTTACAGACAAAGGTAATGGACAGTTTTGTGCGGGAAGTAATGCAAAGTGATGAAGTAATCCCCCTGTTCTTAAAAACTGCAGAGGGGTGGTGTCTGACATTCTTATAAACTAATTCTTCAGTTTACCACACTCAAAGTCTCAATTTGACAAGATATAGATTATGCTGTTTTTCAGTGTAAATCCCAGAACTTTGTAGGCATGAGTGGGAATACTAAAGAATCATTTCCATAAACCACAGATTAGTATTTATTTATTGTTTAGATTGTGGCAGTGCTCACTATATGCTATGCAGTTTCCAGACACAGAGGAAAGAGAGAGAGGTTAAGTGACTTAAAGTCTAAATACCATTTTTCAAAAGTGACTTAGGCTGCCTAGGTCTCACTGGGATTTAGGCTGCAAAGGGCCAGCTTTTGAAAGGTCTTTAGGTGCCGAAAGATCCAGATGGGAATCTAGTGGGATTTTTAGAGCTGCTTAAGCATCCAACTCCTATTGCTTTTCCCATCTGCTTAGGCATTTTTGAAAATCCCAGTAGACATCTATTTGCATCTTAAGTTTCAGAGTAACAGCCGTGTTAGTCTGTATTCGCAAAAAGAAAAGGAGTACTTGGGGCACCTTAGAGACTAACCAATTTATCTGAGCATAAGCTTTCGTGAGCTACAGCTCACTTCATCGGATACATACCGTGGAAACTGCAGCAGACTTTATATACACACAGAGATCATGAAACAATACCTCCTCCCACCCCACTGTCCTGCTGGTAATAGCTTATCTAAAGTGATCATCAAGTTGGGCCATTTCCAGCACAAATCCAGGTTTTCTCACCCTCCACCCCCCTACACACAAACTCACTCTCCTGCTGGTAATAGCCCATCCAAAGTGACCACTCTCCCTACAATGTGCATGGTAATCAAGGTGGGCCATGTCCAGCACAAATCCAGGCTCTCTCACCCCCCCACCCCCATAAACACACAAACTCACTCTCCTGCTGGTAATAGCCCATCCAAAGTGACCACTCTCCCTACAATGTGCATGATAATCAAGGTGGGCCATTTCCAGCACAAATCCAGGCTCTCTCACCCGCCCCCCCCCCCCGCCCCCCCCGGGGACACACACACACACAAACTCACTCTCCTGCTGGCAATAGCTCATCCAAACTGACCACTCTCCAAGTTTAAATCCAAGTTTAACCAGAACGTCGGGGGGGGGGGGGGTAGGAAAAAACAAGGGGAAATAGGCTACCTTGCATAATGACTTAGCCACTCCCAGTCTCTATTTAAGCCTAAATTAATAGTATCCAATTTGCAAATGAATTCCAATTCAGCTATTACCAGCAGGAGAGTGAGTTTGTGTGTGTATGGGGGTGGGGGGTGAGAAAACCTGGATTTGTGCTGGAAATGGCCCACCTTGATTATCATGCACATTGTAGGGAGAGTGGTCACTTTGGATGGGCTATTACCAGCAGGAGAGTGAGTTTGTGTGTTTATGGGGGTGGGGGGGTGAGAGAGCCTGGATTTGTGCTGGACATGGCCCACCTTGATTACCATGCACATTGTAGGGAGAGTGGTCACTTTGGATGGGCTATTACCAGCAGGAGAGTGAGTTTGTGTGTAGGGGGGTGGAGGGTGAGAAAACCTGGATTTGTGCTGGAAATGGCCCAACTTGATGATCACTTTAGATAAGCTATTACCAGCAGGACAGTGGGGTGGGAGGAGGTATTGTTTCATGATCTCTGTGTGTATATAAAGTCTGCTGCAGTTTCCACGGTATGTATCCGATGAAGTGAGCTGTAGCTCACGAAAGCTCATGCTCAAATAAATTGGTTAGTCTCTAAGGTGCCACAAGTACTCCTTTTCTTTTTGCATCTTAAGGTATCTAAATACCTATGCAAGCTGGCCCTAAGAATCAAGTTGCTTTTGGAAATGGAACTTAGATTGCACATTCCTGGGGACAGGGACTCCGGGTAAAATTTTCAAAAGCGTGTAAGTGATTTAGAAGCCTAACGTATTCAGCACAAGCTCCATTTCTGCCCCATAATGTTTATACGGTTTTAAATGTAATCTCCATGCTCTGTCCAGATGTTACAGCTGAGAAGCCTGACATAGTTATGTAATACTGCTCCCTTTATCGCACACGAGAAGTTCACTCATTCCTATAGTGAGTTGAATTTTTTTAAATGAAAAACTCAGCATTAACTGTTGAATCAAAGCAGTAGAGTTTTTAGACTACCTCTCCATTCATACCTACATAAGCCCAACTATACGTACAAGATGACGGGATCGAAATTCATTGTTACTACTCAAGAAAGAGTCATTGCAAATAGTTCTCTCTGAAAACATCTGCTCGATATGTAGCAATGGTGTCCCTAAGCCTCTGACAACCAGAAGCTGGCACTGGATGACAGAGGATGGATCACTCGATTAATTGTCCTGTTCTATTCATTCCGTCTGAAGCATCTGGCACTGGCCACTGTCAGGAGACAGGATACTTGGCTAGATGGACCATTGATCTGACACAGTATGGTCAGTCTTATGTTCTTAGCTGGTTTTGGCTTCTATTTCCATAAGCATGAGTCCTCATACTGAGTTCTTCAGATCATGTATGTCAGTTTAATTGGCCCCATATGATACCAATGAAGAGAAAAAAACATTTCTAAGACATCTGATACAGTGGAGACCGTTGAAAGCTGTTGCACTGCACTGAGGGATTCTGCAGGAAATCAAGAGATTCCTCATTGAACTCCACCACTTACTACCATCCTGTTATAAAAGCCATAGCAGAGGGACTGAGAGCCAAGGAAATTTCCCTGCAATGCTCTCTCACAGCAGGAGGTCTGGGGGAACAAAAGAAGAAGCAGAGAAAATGGCTTCCAGACCCTAAAGTGTGATGTATTAAAAACTGTGTTAAAATTGTGATCTATCACTTTAAGTTCCATGGGGTTTTCCTGAACCTGCTTCTGTAGGGAAGTGTGCGATCAGAGTCAGTTCTGGAGAGAGCCAGCCTAGAGAAAGGTGTGGTGAGTTGTACCTCTGTTTTAGGGAGCAGCCTGCTTTGTCTTTCTCTGTTTTTGAGTTCTGGTGTGTTATTGTTCTGAACTCTAAGAATTTAAATAGTGTTATGCTGCAACCTTCCAGCAAGAGCATTTGAATGGCTTTATCTGGTTCTCTGTTTGTATGCCATGCAACATTGCAGAAAGACCCAGGGAACTTGTGGACTAAGAAAGCTGCAGCCCCTTGTGTGCTATCCTCTCTGTGACCATGACTGCTCCCCTATCCCCATGGCAGTCTGAGTTAGGTTGTTGTAGGAGGAACAGCCAAAGCACAGAGGGGTGGGGATATTGTGGGGCTGCTGCCTCCTTTCCCAGCAGAAAGGACCTGTGCTACTCGCTCTGCTTTATTTACCCACCAACCCGCCTCCCTGAGCAGAGAGCAGGCACATGGTGGCAATTAATGCTGCTTGGATCCCACTTGAATATCCTCTGGATCCTGCGAAATGTTCCCCTCATATGCCCTTCCCAACTCAAACAGCCCTGGCCCCACTAACCTATGGCATGCCGTGAGCTGTGACTTTTCAGCTCCCCACAGCCCTGCCCCTGTTCTTTGGTTTTGCTGAATTTACTGGGCTAGCAGAGAGATGCTGGTGAGAATAATTTTTTTCCCTAGAGGGAATTTTTTTAATCTAACATTGTTGCAGAACTTCTACAACTTGCTAAGAAAAGAACAAAGCTCCCCATGTTCTCCCCTCCCCAGAAAGCGTCTGTCCCTGCATACAGTTATGCTGAGTCAGATGTTTCCTATTGTTAGTAATCCTAAATGGGACTCCTTGATGTTGCAAGCAATATGCTTGGTAGTAAGTGCTGGCACGGCTGGACTCAAAACCTAAACTATCTTATCTGACAAGCACAAAATAAACACATTTGCATATCTGCCTCTTCACTTGTTCCTAATCTCACCTTAGTTGACAACCAGGTGGTTTAGACCAGTGGATTTTGCTCTAAAATATTCAGCCAAGATGCCAGCAACCCTGACAACAAGGCAAATCTGTTGTTATAACTCTTGGTATAGTCCCACCTCACCTTCTTTCCTCCCACCCCTGCAGCTTACTAAACTCAACATTTGAAACTCTTATTTTTCATTTGGCTTAGACGCTATTTTTGAATTTGCTTCTCTCTCTCTCTCTGCTGCTTGGATTTAGCACTATATTTATACATTGAATTGTGATTCTTATAGGTCAGCAAGTAACCATCATAAGCAGAAGTATCCAAATTAAATACAGGCATGTTTCAACAAGGGAACACAATCTGATTCCAAAGGTGAAAGATCAGCTTTATTAACTAAGCCACCCACCTCCCCAGGAATATTACATGAATTAAAACCAGACTTCCTGGTGTTAGAAATGCGATTCCTGTCAGCAGTATAAATTATGCTTGAAAAGATTTTACTTGCTTTTCTGCAAAATCCTAAATCATTAAATTCTTCTAAACTTCTTATGTATTAAACAGTCACAGAAACCTTTCTAATTAACGTGGACAATATCCCGTCTTCTACATGTGGCCTTAATCAGTTTCAGTTGAGCTGTCCCTTACGGACTTACAGGGGATAGTCAAGGACTTGCTGTATTTGATGATGAAAGTGAATACATCATTTTAAAAAAATGAGGGAGCCTCCTTTACATTTGCACGTAGCAATGGGAAGATATCCTCAAGCAACAGCCATCTCTGAAAATTACTGATACTATAAAGATTTTATTTGAAAGAGTAAAAACATGAATTGCTGGTTCCTTTAAAGCTTATAGGGGTCTTATATCCCAGATGGTTTATGCTGCATTTCATCCAGTCACCCTGTCCTGAAAGTCAAAACGAACAGCAGACCTCTGTCATAAATGGCCGGCAGACAATGAAGGGCTGAAAAAGCTGATGGCTAATTTCCAGGAAAAAAAGAGGAATAACCATATTTTATTTGACAGACCAAGTTTGCGGAATGACTTGGAGTAAGAATGGAGAAATGACCCTCTCCTGAAAGTGCTATAGTCTTGATTTTGTATAGAGGTAGCACTTTAGAAGAATTTTGTTGAGTGGGTTTGGATAGTATAGACCTGATCTGACTCCCAAGTAAATCAGAAGTAACTCCATATCACTCAGTGAAGTTAAACTGATATAAATGAATCCCTAATCATGTTTTCTCTATTGCTAAACAGCCTCACATGAACTTTTTACACTATACCCCTTAGTTGTGTACATCTAATTTGAACTTATAATAACAGGTATAACAGTAAAGATAAAGAAACTCCATGAATTAATGTTGCTAATATATATAAAGGCTTGGCAAAATTTGATTTTTTTAAAATAATTTCAACAGAAATTATCAATGTTTATTTTTAAACACTTTTTTAGATTGTTTTCCAATTTAAATTTTCAGATACAGGAAATTATGAGGGGAGGTGTCAGACAATAATTATTTACTGACAGTAGCTGTTGAGATTCAAAATTTTAAAACTTTATAACCATTAAAACACAAATTGTCATCACATGTCAAAACATACAAAGTAAATATCCTTAAGTCAAAGCCTATTTGTAAATTTTGATTCTCATCAATGGAAATATTTTTTCATCAGTTTGTGTGGGTATGGTGAAATTGACAGTTACCAACATTTACCAATCAAACTCTAATCCTTCCAACCCTACATATATACACAACTGAAGGTTTGTATTTTCTCTGCCCTTGTATCATAAGTGGAGCCTATAAATTGGGTGGGTGCAGGGACAGTGAGTGGTGTCTGATAGTGCTCTGCAATCTAAGGGGAACAGACCAGTGCTTAATTTGTGCCAGGGCCCCGGCACCTCTAGGCTTGGTAGTTCATAGCCCCGGCACTTCTGGGCTTGCTGTGTCAATTAAGAATCTAAAAAAATTACTTGAGCCCCAACACCGCTTTCATGAAAATTAAGCACTGCCTGGAACAGTCTGAATTCCGTTCTTTTCCAGTGACTCTAATATTAGGGGGGTTAAAGAAATAGAATTCTCATACAGAATATGTAAATATTGTTGTGGGTATAAACTGGACTCCATAGAAACACACTTTCAACCTTCGCTCTTTATTTTAAAAGTGTTTGGTTTGCAAGCACATGCTAAAGATGGATCCCAGCCATTCCCATCTGAACTGTCCCTACGTTCTGGTGTTTTCAGGTTCCATGTTCTAGTTTGGCACCACCTCTACTGTGCACGATCACAACCTCCACCCCCCACCCCCTTATATATGGGTTAGGAATGTCTAACATGGCTATATCCATGTCATTTGGGGTTATGGTTTCGGTACTGGATTTGAGCAGCGTAGACCAGGGCACTGTATTCTCATTACTGGATACAAAAATGAGATTTCATGGGGTCACACCAAAAAGACAGTGTTCAAGGTTACTGTACAAACAAGAAATGCTGACATTACTAGATGTTTGGAGCACTATGTAAAATCTTTGTCAGTGCAAACAAAAGGAAACTGTTATGAAAAGTACAGCACTGCGTCCCAGTCAAAGCCCAAGAGTTCGTTTATGGTATGGCTAATGGCTCCATCCCTCCCACACAACTTATGCTGGCACCACTGGGGAAGAATATACTCGTTTTTTAATGAGAAATTCAGAGAGTTCTCTGATAAGTGAGCAATTATCTGAAGACAATATCATCATTTGTGGGAAGGCTTCCATCCTCCTTCATACCAGCGATACGAACATGTTTTACTCTCGCCTAATGGTCTCCTTTCATCTAGACTATAGCTGGCTTTCACAATTGTTTCATTTAAAATGCTGCCACAACAATACCTTTTATTTGATTTCCCAAAAACTATATTTTTTAAGTTCATGTTGGGTCAGTAACTGGTGACTGGAACATGCTTTTAGCCACATGCCATGAACTGGACCAAGTCAAAGGCTTGAAATACTGAAAACGTTCCCCTCTTGCCATTGCCACATAATGGACCCTATCAGAGCGTATCAGTACTTTGCACCGGGTACAAAATATAAGGACTGTATGAGTGTGGCTGTAGTAACTGTGGAGTCTCCTTCACTCCCATAGTATTTCACTATCTTCTTTACTTCCCTTATTCGTTTGCAGCACATTTTGTACCTTGTTTTCCCAGGTCCAGAGGCAATATGATCATTATTAAGGCTGCAAGTTTGTCATGGAGATCATGGAAGTCACGGATTCCGTGACTTTCTGGGACCTCCAGGACTTCTGCAGCAGCTGGTGTGGCTGGCCTGGGACCACCTGAGCATCTCAGGCAGCTCATTGGCGAGACGCACCGGCCGCTGCTGGGGCAGTCTTGGGCCACCACGCCCCTCTCCCCCAGCAGGAGTTTGGGTGTGGGAGCGGGTTCAGGGCTGAGGGTTGGGGCGCAGGAGGGGGTGACGGCTCTGGGCAGCACTTACCTCGGGGGGCTTCCCGGAAGCAGCGACATGTCCCTCCCTCAGCGCCTAGGCGGAGGCATGCCAAGGCGGCTCTGCGCACTGCCTCCGCCTGCAGACACTGCCCCCCACAGCTCCCACTGGCTGTGATTCCAAGCCAATGGGAGCTGTGGAGCTGGTGCTCGGGGTGGAGGCAGTGCACGGAGCCATCTGGTCACACCTCCGCCTAGGACCTGAGGGAGGGACATGTCACCACTTCCGGGGAGCCGCACAAAGTCAGGTAGGGAGTTTGCCAGCCCCGCCAAACCCCCCTGTCACCAGCAGGGGTCCTGGGCTGCTCTCCCCAGAGCACCTGCAGCACCCCCTGGACTGCCCCCACCCCGAGCACCTGTGGCACGCCTGGGCTGCCACCACCCCCACCTCCCAAGATTTAGTCAGGGGTATATAGTACAACTCATGTGAATCTTTGGTTATTGCCCGTGACTTGTCCATGACTTACTAAAAATATCCTTGACTAAAATGTAGCTTTAATCATTATTCATGCAGCCACCCTGCTAACTTAGTGCCTGATTACTGTGCTTTGGTCCAAGCTGGGGATCTGAGTTAGGATCGCCTCCTCATTTATGTGCCTCACTCTCAGCAGGGATATGGAGAATACTGAAGAAAAATGCTCAGCTTTTGAGGTGACAGACTAACCTTCTCTGCCGAGTGCAAGGAGTGGCACTGAAAAGCCCAGGAAGGCTCCACCTCCAGCCCTCTTCACACAGAGGAAGGGTTCCTATGACATGGGGCCTCCACGGCTAGAGAAAGCAGAAGGCTCTTTGGGTTCTGAGAAGACATTAATAAAATCCTGCTCTCCAGCGGTGGAAATGTTGACCATCCAAAAGAGGAACAGGAGCACTTCTATTGCTGCCTCTTCACCTTTTGTGTTTGACCTTAAGCAGTAAACTATTCAGAGCAGGAATAATTCTTATTTCTCTTTGGAAAGTGTTGGTGCACCTTGAGTGCTGCCAGAAACAACGGCCTGTGTTTGTTATCTGCCACGTCCTGCTCTTGCTGTGTTGATGAACTCAGTATGTATCCTGTGACTGAGGTTGATTTTAACTACTATCATTTCATTTTGTGAGAATGGTAGTCTCTTTAACCTGTGTCCTTTAGGCCCGAGTCCTTCAAAGAGGACCAGGTGGGGAAACCTCTAAGTTCCACTGAAATCAAGGGGTCTATTCTCATGCTTAAATTGAGCATGTGCTCAAATGCTTTGCCGGATTGAGGCCAGAGTGCACAGGACTGGGCCCACATCAAGTATAGTGCTGCTGCAATGGAAACTTCCAGCCTATTTATTATGGTGAGGTAGTGCCATTCTTTTCCTATTTCAAATTATACAGAGCATAATCTTTAAATAGTCCAATTTCATTCTCTTCAATTTAATGCAAGTTTTGCCAGTCTTCAGTATAGCAGGATGGGGCCGGACATGGCCCCAAAATAACCCTGTTCATATTTATTTGCTGCTTCTTAACAAAAATCCCCACTATCAGAGCTTAATCTCGTCCAACACTAAACAAAAACAGATTTCCCTGTATTTCTTCTCTTTTCCCTGTTTCCTAAATGCAACTGCCAAGTTCCATGTCACTATTTACAACAGACTATCCCTCTATAGTCATTACTGTCCTTTTAAAAATAATTACTAGGAGGGTTTTAGAAAAGCAGGGGGAGGGAAGGAGAGAGAACTGTTGCTGTTTTGCAAAAGGGCAAAGTTAACATGAAGAACAAAAACAATGATATCAGGGTGAAGAGTAATGATTAAAGAGGCTTTCAAAGCCACAGAATCAAAAGACATGTGTAGCTGGAAAGCCTCTAGCTCCTCAAAGGGCCTGGGATCAGTCCAAGAGAATGGCAAACCAGCAAAAAGTTACATCAGTTTTCATTGTAAAAGACAACAGGGAAGTTCCTATTCCAAGGGCACTTTTAGCAGGGAGTCAGAATATGGCCTGAACAAAGATGGTCAGACTCAGGAGCAGGCTGGCAAGGCACTTGACAAATATGCATAAATTAAGCCTCACCGCAGTCATTGGACGTAGGTTTGATCTCTCGTTTGCTGGCAGGGAAAGTTCAAGCCAGAAAATGACTTAGCCAGAGTCATGCACTAGGCCTGATTCTTCTCTTGCTAACACCAATGTAATTCCACTGGCTTCTGATTTACACCAGAGTGCATAAGAGGAGACTCGGGCCCAACAAATTTAGGGCAAAGCAGGAAACAGACCCACAATCACCTTACTTGTGTTCTCATTCTTTAGCCACTAACCATGCATCCGCTCTTTCATATAAGGAGATAGGCCTGATTCTGATGTGACTTCCGACCCAGTCAATTGAGTAACCCCTGCTTGAGTTACACCAGTGTCATGAGATCCGGATCAGGCCCACACTGTACAAATACACTCGAAAACCAACAGTTCCTGAGGAGTGGAAAGTTGATCACAGCGTAATGTCTATTTTTAATAAAGGAGCCAAGGGAAACTGTGGGACTGACAGACCGCGGAGCCGCACTTCAGTTCCTGAGAAACTGATTAAGAGTCTCCCTGAGAAAAGAATAGTACAGCATTTGGCTATACCTAGCTCAACAGGGTCAGACTGGCACACAGCTTCTGGGTGAGAAAATCACTTATGCCTTTCTAACCTGCTAGGCTTCTTTGAAGAAATTACTAGCACAGCGGGAGCTGCGTGACATGCAGAGACAGCGAGCAGACACATTGCTGCTGTTCTACACCTCCCTGCGCCTGACTGGAACATTTATAAGCTTCCCTGCTGTTACTAGTATATAAACTGACTATAAAGATTAAGGGTCAGATCCTCAGCTGGTGTAAACTGGCGTAGCTTCACATGCCAACCCATGCCAGCTGAGGCTCAAACCCGAAATCTTTTTATGGTCCATCTACCACAGAGGCACCTAAGTTATTTGAGCAACCTGGGGCTCGTGATGCCATTCTGTTTGGGTTGTGCCCTCTGCACTGTATCTGGAGAGTGATCTTGAGAATGTATCTTGTCAAAGAGGGGCCTTTCACATTACAACCTACTTTTAGAAAGGGAATATTTATATTCGAGCTGGGAGGAATATGCAAAAAAGAGGATTTGCAATTAATTTGCTTCAGCCTTGTCGGCTCCCTTTTGGAGTTCACTTTTTGCAAGTCGCCGGACAAGCCAGCTGACTGGCCCAAATGTTTGTAGAAAGCAAAATGAAATTCAGTGGCCAAACCAGAAAAGTTTAAATGCTCACACACGTCTCTATAGTTCTCAGTATTTAATTATGCCAGAAATCAGTGCAGCTAAGTTCACAAGCAGTAAACAAATGTTCATTATTGCACCCAAACCAATAAATCATGGTAAAAAGTTTTGTGTGCCCACCCAAAAAGCTCTAGATCCAACTCTGCCAGGCATTTACTGTATTTTCTTTACCATTATTTTAAATATTTGGGGTGAGACATGTTGTTCTAATAAGTGCATACTAGAACTCACATCACAGGGGGAGGGGATTAATATAGCTTTAAGCCACCTTTGTAGCCTTCTGATCCTGGGCTCCTCCAAGGGCTGAAGTTATAAGTTAGACTGTATAAGTTAGACAGTCCTAAGGGGACTATCTACATTACAGCAGCCTTCCCAGGCTGCTCTCTAGGCCACAGCACAGGCCAATGTCCCAAGAGCACGGCATACTGTGGCACGCTCCCTGACATACCTCTCCTGGTCCCAGCCCCACCCTGGCTTGCAGGGGAGTCCTCGGAGGGTAGCCTAATTGCTGCCCCCAACCATACTTGCACCAGGGGGAAATTCTTCCCTGGACTGATACCGAGGGTTTTTTTAAGGCCCCCTTTATACCTCTGCAGACACTTTACCCAGTGTAAAGGGGTTGAAGTTGTACTGAGGAGTTCACCCCTTATTATTATGGGGATTTTTTTTCACTTAAAGACCTCCCAGCTCAACTTCAGTTTGTAAGACACTGTAATGAGACATAATTCTGTGTTTATGACAATAGTCTGTTGTCCTAGAAATAATGCAATGTCACAAATTTAAAATGATGGACTGTCAGTCTCTGTAGCCATTGTCTCTGAGGCTTCCAACAAGTTGTCCAATGAGACCAAAAGAGCCAGACAAGACAAGGCAAAAAGCAGGTGTCCCCCCCCCCGCCCCCAAGCTTCTTCCTACAGGAAGTAAAGAAGCAAAAGAAGAGCACAAAATCAATTTGTTTCCCTTTAAAAATGGCATATGGACACCTATACTATAACGGCAAAGGAGAAAGGAAAATGGATGATCCAGCTGTGCTATGGGGCTGGAACAATACAATTGCACAGCTTATTCACAACGGGTTAATCTGACTGAGAAAAGTTGTCTCTCTGAATAGCCCTCCTGATGGCCTTGTGAGAATAAGGGACAGACAGAGTGGAGCCTTTATGGGGTTTTACCAGTTTGAAGCACACAAGGTAAAGAACCCTTATTGCATAAAATATACTAATTTGAAAGAAACCATTTTACAGCCTGGCTGCAACCACATCATACGTACTAAGCCGGAATTGAATTTATTACTGCAGCTATGTAATTTTACTAGTTACTTCCCAATTATCTATTTTGTTCCAGTTTCAAAGGCATTAATCTTTTTGTGTCTTACCCTTATCGTGCATCAGCTAAACAGTCACTCAGTGAAAACATAGAGAAGGCAACAAAAGGCTTTTTCATTCTGATCTTCCTGATGTGTGTTTGGTGGTGATACACAGTGCCGGGTTTACAATGGCGCCATTGGCTCCATGGAACCGGGCCCATGCTCAGAAGGGGCCCCAGCCTGCTCCGCTTGCACTGCGCCCCGAGATCCCGCTGGCTCCCCCCGCCTACCACTTGCTCCTCTTGGCCTGCCTGCCAGCTGGCTGAGGGCTCTTCTCCATCCTGTCCTCAACCCCCGCTCCTCTCAGCCACCTGGCCAGACCCCAGTGCACCTCTGGCTCCAGGCAGTCTCTGCTTCCCACCCCACCTGTGGGGCCCCACCTGACCTGAACTGAGCTGAGCGGAGCTGCCTGGGACTGGTGCAGAAGCCTAGCCAGTGTCAGCCAGGTGGCGGGTGGGGACAGTGTGGGGGGCTTGTCTGGGCCCCTCCAGGCAAGTGGGTCTTGAGGGAGCCCGGCCGAGCAGGCCCTCGTCTGGCTGATCGTGCCACAGTCACCTCCAGCAGGGCCCGTGAGTGCGGCCAGGAGGCAGGGCGTGGGGGATTGGCTCTCTTGGGAGTCTGGGGGGGTGCTGGGCTGTGACGGGGCAGGGAAGATGTGTGAGTTGGGGCACTAGGGAGTGGGGGTTCTGTGTGGGGGGTGCCGGGCAGTTGTGGTGGGGCTGTGGGCAGGGGGGCGCTGCACTGGGGTGGTGTTGTGCAGGGTAGTGTGCATTTGGGGGGCAGTCTGAAGGGGCACTGGGCATAGTGGGTCCAGGGGGGCTCTGGCCAGTGGCCATAGGGAGTTGGGGGGGTGTTGGGCAGAGGCGCTGGGGCTGTGTGGCGTGGCATGGGCCCGCCCCTGAGGGGAAGGGGCATGCTGGCAGCAAAGGGCCAGGGGGGCCACTGTGCATCTGGCAGCTGCCGGTTTGTAAATAGTGCCCTCGCACTGGGCTGCGCGGAGCGGGGCCACCCCTGCCATGCCATGCCCCATTGCCCCTGGCTGGCCCCTCTCTCTGGGGACTGACCTCCCCATGCCATGTTCCATTGCCTCCATCAGGGCCCACAAATACGTTTGGCGCTGGGCCCACAAAAGGTTAATCCAGCCCTGGTGATACACAGTCTCACAAGCCGCTGCACAAAGCAATAGATACCAGCCCAGCAGAGAAGAATCAGAAAGCTGACATCCGGGGGATGTCTACCCTGCAATCAGAAGTTTGATTGCCACTTAGGTAGGCAGACCCACGCTAACTTTAATCTAGCCAGTGAAGATGCAGTGGCATGAGCTTTGGCCCACCCAGAACCATGGGAATATACTCATATCCGTGCTGGTCTTCGCTGCTATTTTCAGCCTCGCTAGCTAGACTAAAGCTAGTGTGGGCATGCCTACAAGAGCTGCAGTCACACCTCTGATTGCAGTGTAGACGCAGGAATGAACTTCAAACGATTCTCAGCTTGTGCTGTGCTATAATGTCTCTGCGCAAGGGTCAGACCTTTTGGATTGTTATTTGTATAGCAGTAGTGCCTACGAGCCCAGTGGTGGACCAGGACCTCACGGTGCTAGGCGGTGCACCAACACCGAACACAAAGTCCCTGTCCCCAAAGAGCTTACGATAGAAGTATGCTCGGGTATTTTCATCAAGCACAGAATTGCAGGATTCCTCTATGTCAACAAGAATGCCCATCAAAACAAACATGGCTAGTTTGGGGGGTTTATGCCCAAATACTATACATGTATCTGGCTGTTAATAGAGTAAAACTACAGAAAAATCTAGTCAGACAAATAATTAGCTATTTCTTTGAATAGAAAAGAAAGCCTTATGCCTTGCAGCAAAAATCCATGCCCTGACTCTCTAACTAATTGCAGTATGTAAATGAGGAGTTTAACAGGAGACCCATGTTGGAGCAGGCACTGGTTGAGACTGGACATTTTCAGCAACAACAGTGACATTTAATTGCATCAACTTGGAAGGATTTAGCTGTTGGCAGTTCAAGGGAGCTGATCTCACCACAAGGAGCCTATCCAAAAGCTCAGTTCTAGAAGTGAATTTGGCATTCTATTCTACATAGGTTCTAATAATGTGCTCATCCCCATAATAGCCAAGGGCCTTGCAGTTGTGCATTAAGCAACATGACTACATATCTGTCCCATGTTGCTGTTCTCTCATCCTCACCCTGGAGGAAGAAGCACGTGCAATGGAGTGTATTGTTTTGGCAAGGTATGTTATTGTTTGAAGATCCACTGTGCTGGAGGAGTGGAGTTGTCGACCATGGTCTTCATCCCAGAGCTTAGTTCAGGGCTGTTGTATGAAGTTATTCTGTGGTACAACAGCTCATGCAGGTCCTCTCTTTTCTGATTACTTAAACATAGAGGACTTCTAAGTGTTATTTTAAAATATGTCCAGTAAGAAGGTATTAATTCATGTATTCCTATTCAAGGCATTCTGTTCTACATAATGACAGGTTTCAGAGGAACAGCCGTGTTAGTCTGTATTCGCAAAAAGAAAAGGAGTACTTGTGGCACCTTAGAGACTAACCAATTTATTTGAGCATGAGCTTTCGTGAGCTACAGCTCACTTCATCAGATGTTTACCGTGGAAACTGCAGCAGACTTTATATACACACAGAGATCATGAAACAATACCTCCTCCCACCCCACTGTCCTGCTGGTAATAGCTTATCTAAAGTGATCAACAGGTGGGCCATTTCCAGCACAAATCCAGGTTTTCTCACCCTCCACCCCCCCACACAAATTCACTCTCCTGCTGGTGCTAGCCCATCCAAAGTGACAACTCTTTACATAATCAAGTCGGGCTATTTCCTGCATAGATCATCTCACATAAACAATGGCCACATAAACACCACCCTATACCGGAAACCTACTGACCGCTATTCCTACCTGCATGCCTCCAGCTTTCACCCTGACCACACCACACGATCCATCGTCTACAGCCAAGCTCTGCGATACAACCGCATTTGCTCCAACCCCTCAGACAGAGACAAACACCTACAAGATCTCTGTCAAGCTTTCTTACAACTACAATACCCACCTGCAGAAGTAAAGAAACAGATTGATAGAGCCAGAAGAGTTCCCAGAAGTTACCTACTACAGGACAGGCCTAACAAAGAAAATAACAGAACGCCACTAGCGGTCACCTTCAGCCCCCAACTAAAACCCCTCCAACGCATTATTAAGGATCTACAACCTATCCTAAAGGATGACCCAACACTCTCACAAGTCTTGGGAGACAGGCCAGTCCTTGCCTACAGACAGCCCCGCAACCTGAAGCAAATACTCACCAACAACCACATACCACACAACAGAACCACTAACCCAGGAACTTATCCTTGCAACAAAGCCCGTTGCCAATTGTGCCCACATATCTATTCAGGGGACACCATCACAGGGCCTAATAACATCAGCCACACTATCAGAGGCTCGTTCACCTGCACATCCACCAATGTGATATATGCCATCATGTGCCAGCAATGCCCCTCTGCCATGTACATTGGTCAAACTGGACAGTCTCTACGTAAAAGAATAAATGGACACAAATCAGATGTCAAGAATTATAACATTCATAAACCAGTCGGAGAACACTTCAATCTCTCTGGTCATGCAATCACAGACATGAAGGTCGCTATCTTAAAACAAAAAAACTTCAAATCCAGACTCCAGCGAGAAACTGCTGAATTGGAATTCATTTGCAAATTGGATACTATTAATTTAGGCTTAAATAGAGACTGGGAGTGGCTAAGTCATTATGCAAGGTAGCCTGTTTCCTCTTGTTTTTTCCTACCCCCCCCCCCCAGATGTTCTGGTTTAACTTGGATTTAAACCTGGAGAGTGGTCAGTTTAGATGAGCTATTACCAGCAGGAGAGTGAGTTTGTGTGTGTATGGGGGTGGGGGGGGATGTGAGAAAACCTTGATCTATGCAGGAAATAGTCCGACTTGATTATGTAAAGAGTTGTCACTTTGGATGGGCTAGCACCAGCAGGAGAGTGAATTTGTGTGGGGGGGTGGAGGGTGAGAAAACCTGGATTTGTGCTGGAAATGGCCCACCTGTTGATCACTTTAGATAAGCTATTACCAGCAGGACAGTGGGGTGGGAGGAGGTATTGTTTCATGATTTCTGTGTGTATATAAAGTCTGCTGCAGTTTCCACGGTAAACATCTGATGAAGTGAGCTGTAGCTCACGAAAGCTCATGCTCAAATAAATTGGTTAGTCTCTAAGGTGCCACAAGTACTCCTTTTCTTTTTTCTGTTCTACATAGGCAAGCAGGAAAACACCAAACTTACCTAGTTTCAGGAACAATGGAGAACATATCATTATCCCAGCTTTTTCATAATACCCCCCCCCCCCAAAGTTAGCTATTTTTTATTTTCATCTCAAGTATTTGCCAAAAATGCAGAGCGAGTTGTACAAATGGATCACTTTTGTACACAAACACAAACATTGTACACAAACACACACACATATAATGTGAAGTTACACAGCTTTACCAGTTATTCATGAGTCCCTTTTGCCCACCTAAGGGAGACATAATGTTGTTCCATTGCTTTCAAAAGAACTAACCCTAAAAGGTAGCACTTCCTTCCAGGAGTGAACAATACAACTGGTAAAAAATTCTTTCTCTCAACTGATTTTTACAGAAAATTGGGGTTTTGACAAAACTAGGGTTTTTTCATGGTGTCTGCTTTCCACAGAAAATTTCAACCATTTATTGAAAAAAAAAAATTCATGAAAACAGAAAAGTTTTCAGAGTTTTGGCCAAAAATGGACAAATGTCCATTTAAAAATGCCACCGTGCTTGTAGCAGGAGGTGTAGTTCAAGTGCTTCATTCACCCGATCTCCTCTTTGGGTTGAGTTCCCCAGAAGGACTACATCTCCCATGATGCATTGCAGCCATAGACTCCCCTGGTGCCTCACATTGGTCAGCATTAGGGAAGACCATGCTGCAGCATGGGAGGGTCCCACAGAAGAGAATGAGGGCATGAGGCATTTGAACTACACAACTCCTGTTATGCATTGTGGCATTTCTGAATCAACACTTTTCTGTTTTCAGCTGAAATCTTTTAGTTTTTGATTACAAATATGTGGTTTTGATTTTTTTGTGGTAAATTTTAATGAAAAGCAATTTTCTTTCCATTTTTGTCAAAACTTTCCACAAGATAAATAAAATTTCAACCAGCTCTAATGCAGAATACACTCACAGCAACCAATCAGTATTAAATGACATTATGACATTATTAATATAGGGGATGCTGTGTTCTAGCAGACTGAAGAAGAGGCTGGGAATTAGGAGACCAGGTCCTAATATTAGTTCTGTTACTGACTCACTAAGGCCCTGGGAAAGTCACTCAACTACTTTATGCCTCAGTTATTCTGTCTTTAAAGTGGAGACAATGATGTTTACCCTCCTTGGTTGAAGTGCTGTGAGAGACTTATATGAAAAGGGCTCAGATACTCTTGTGAGCAGGGCTATATAACTAGAAAGATTAGACAGAAGTGCAACGATTACATTAGGTTAGACAAAATAGAAGTATTACTGGTTGTACGACTTTCAAGGGCAGTGCTTCCTGGAGTGATGTCATTGGATAGGGCAATGGATCAGAGGCAAGTACAACAAAGACCAGTAAAATATTAGGAGTGGAAAAAAAATTAGTAACTGTTTGAATGCCTGTGGACTGACAAAGGTAGAAGACTGCTGGTTTGCCTATGGTAACAATACGTCAGAGCCAGCCCCGGGCAAAACAGAATCTTGTTTGCCCTGAGTGTCTGCAGTTCACCCTGTCCAAAGTAGAAATAGTCATAACAAGTCATTCTTAGTTTATTATACCATCAATTTATTTGAACCAGGAAGTTTTTAATGTCACCCCAATTTAATAAAGGGCATTTTGCAGCATATATTGTTGCAACATAGAGGTGGAATAATGGAACACATTTTTTCCAAGCCATTTAACCTTCTCCAGGGAGATCTGATTTCCTTTCAAACTGAACTGCATTTCAATTCATAGGACATTTTTATTACCCATTTTGGACTAAGTAATTGACTCTTTTGGGAGCAGCTTCTTCAGTGTCTCAACAACAATTAGCCAGTGAAATATTGTAAGGCAAAGTGATAATCTGACGAGATATAGGCAAGTTTTCCTCTAGTTACTTAAAATAAAATCTCTTTCCTTTTACCCAGTTATTTGGGTCGACCAAAACATGATATCAATATATTTAAATCCGTAACAATCCAGTGCCTATATCAGATAGGAAATACAGCAATATGTATGTGTACTAATGGAACAAGTTGACAACAATATTTATTTCCTAGGGTGGTATACGCTGAGCATTATGCAAAGTAGAAGTGGAAAATGTTATGCCCATGGCATACGCACAGAGAAGTTAGCTAAAACCATTAAAATACTCTTGCTGGAAGGTTGAAACATAACACTACTTTAATGCTTAGAATTCAGAATGATAATATACAAGAACCTCCCAAAAAGAAAGAGAGAAAGCAGGCTGCTCCCTAAAACAGAGAAGCACAACTCACCCCATCTTACTCTAGGTTGACTGCCTGCAAATTGACTCTGATCACACTGTGCACACTGCCCTACAAAGCCCCCTAGTCTTCAAGCAGGATCAAGAAACTTCAGAGAATTTAAAGTGAGAGATCACAATTTTAACAAAGTTTTCAATATCCCCCAGAAAATGCTGTAGGCACTAAGCAGGCCCCTTTGACAACTGAGTCACATTGACTTACATGAGACTCCAAAGGGAACAATCATTCTATGCAATCCAATCACCCTCAACTCTCTCTGAAGCCCAAGGGTGCAAGATGATAATGCTCAGAACCTTGGAGGTTTGGGCCAGATAGTAAGGCTGAAATATTTGTTTAATGCTTTACAATATAAAGTTATTGCACTGTTTTGGACCATCCCTGGAGAATACAATGCTGATACTGTAGTGATTGATGATGTGGGGTTGGCTGTTACGGATTGTGTTGAGTGTGCTAGTGAGGAAACAGGAGGCAGGTTCACCAGAATGCCTCGACCAGATAAACCGGGGCTGCTTTGCAGTGCTGGAGCAGCACAAAACAACAGGAACATACCAGAGAATTGGGACCAGAATGTTCTGTGTACACTATACATTCCAGATTTGATTTAAATCCTTTCAGTATCCTGGTTTGAAAGAAGAATCTACTGTGCTATATTGAAATAGTGTAGGAAAGTTTCCCATTAATGACTACTGTAGTTAGGTTATTGATCAATGCTTCTTATTTTTAGCCTGTTTTGTCAGATAAAGATTGTTAGCACATGAACCTCCGTGCAGGAGTAATGCAGTCAGTGGCACTTTTGAGAGATTAAACTTCCTTCTTACTGAGAAGTATCAGCAAATATAATTAAAAAACCTTTGAACAGTAAAATGCATGCAATCTGGTTTGATTAGTAGATTATAAAGCCAGAGGGGACCACTGTGACCATGTGATCTTCTGTAGTATAACACAGGCTACAGAACTGCCCTGAATTAATTCCTGTTTAAACTAGAGCATATCTTTTAGAAAACATCCAATAATGAGTTAAAAATTGCCACTGATGGAAAAATCTACAACCCTTGGTAAGTCATTCCAATTGTCAATTACTCTCAGTTAAAAATGTTCCCTTTATTTCCAGTCTGAAATTGACTAGCTTCAATTTCCAGCCATTGGATCTTGTTATACCTTTGTCTGCTAGACTGAAGAAAACATTATCAAATATTTGTTCCCATGTAGGTACTTACTGTGATCAAGTGAACTCGTAACCTCTTTGTTAATTGGGTATGTAGATTACTAAATAGATTGAGCATCATGCATCTTTCACTATAAGGCATGTTTTCCAATTCTTTAATCATTCTCATAACTCTTCTTTGAATGCTCTCCAATTTACCAACTTCCTTCTTGAATTGTGGACACCAAAAGTGGACACGATATTCCAGTAGTAGTCACATTAGTGCCAAATGAGTAATATAACTTCTCTACTCATATTTGAGAGTCCCATGTTTATACTTCCAAGGACTGTGTTAACCCTTTTGGGCACAGTACTCCAATGGGAGGTCATGTTCAACTGCTTATCCACCATGGCCCCCGAGTCCTTTTCAGAGTCACTGCTTCCCAGAATAGAGTCCCTCATCCTGTAAGCATGGGTTATGGGTTTTTGTTCCTAGATGTATGACTGTACATTTGGTCATGTTAAAACACATATTTTTTGCTTGCACCCAACTTACCAACCAACCCAGATCTCTCTGTATCAGTGACCTATCTCCTTCATTATTCACCTCTCTCCTAATCTTTGCATCATCTGCAGACTTTATTAGTGATGATTTTATGTTTTCTTACCAGTCATGGATAAAAATGTTAAATAGTGTAAGGCAAGAACGGCGACCCCACTAGAAACACACCTGTTTAATGATGACTCCCCATTTACAATTGCATTCTGATACCTATCTGTACATAGTTTTTAATCTATGTAATGTGTGCCATATTCATTTTGCATCATTCTAGTTTTTTAATCAAAATGTTATGTGGTACCAAGTCAAATGCCTTACAGAAGTTCAACTATATTACATTAACACTTTTACTTTTATCAACCAAATTTATAATCTTATAAAAAAGATACCAAGTTAGTTTGACAGGATCTGTTTTCCATTCGATTGACATTAATTATATTATCCTCCTTTAATTCGTTATTAATCAAGTGCCATATCACCTTTTCCATTATTTTGCCTGGGATCAATGTCAACCTGACAGGTCTAATAATCACCCAGATTATCCCAATTACCTTTTTTGAAAACATCAGCTTTCTTCCAATCTTTGGGACCTTCCCCAACATTCAAAGAGTTCTTGAAAATCAACACTAGTGGTTTATTATAAAGAAGAAGGTATGAATTCTTCATTATTGCAAATTAGACTGAATTGCAAATATTCTTATGATGTGACATGACTGTTACAGACTGAAATCTTATTAGCAGCCAAGCATACAGTAGCTTCTCAGTGCTGTATTCAAAAGACAAGGGGGGGGGGGGAAATAACCAGGGAACATTTCACAAAGTAAAAGATGACCTTTTAATTAGAACAGTATGATCATGGTTTCAGAAGCATTGAATATTCTGTATTATGCGCTTCATTTGAACACAAATGACTTTTAAAACCATTATCACGTGAAAATACCCTCCCGCATCACCCAATCAAAAAAGAAGGGTGTAATGGGCATTAGGAAAAATGTTGCCTTCATTTCTCCCATTTTGAATGCAGTATACTAACCACAAATATTGTGTAGCAAGTTCTTGGCATGGTAGTATATGTTAATGCTTCATTTTCTATATGAAAATCATACACCACATTTTATGCTGTAGTCTGAGCCAACGTTTCCTTCTTATGAAACATCCAAGGTTTCTGGTAGGAGTTCCATTACAAAAGATGCATTGTTTCCACTGTTTTATGTACCACTAATGATCAGGCAAATTGCAATATTAACCCTAATAGAAGCAATACTTCTTTTATTAGCTGTTGTTGATGATGATGAAACTTTGCAATTTGAAGAGACTCCAAAGAATTATAATTAGCTTCAATAATGTAAGAAAAAAATCAACTTGATTTCTGGTGTCCTCACTTTCCATGCTGGCTGGACTAATGGCAAACAGGTCTTAGGATTCCCAAATTTTTACTGGCAAAGTCAGAGAAAGAAACCATTGTCTTTATGTCACCTTCCATTGTATGGCATGAAGGAGAGCAAATACTACAGCAGAGGTTTAGAAATGGGGGTCTGCAGGGCACTTGTTAGTGGTCGACAGAATGCTGGCTGGTCATGTGGGGCTGGCTTTGCCTCCGTGTTTTCATTATTTTAGCCACTGAAACAGACATACTGAACAGTGAAGAACTGTTTAAATATAGTTACTGAAGTCAGCTGCAGAGGCTTTCCAGGAGCAAAGATGGTCCCTACTCCAAACACTTAATATTTAAGCATACTCGTAGGCATCACATATTTCAACAAATATTAACAAAATATGTGGGGAAATCATATTGGGGCCCAAATACGATACATAGCCATCCTGCTTCCTGCTACATCTCACAGGCTCCTCCCAAGCTCCACCATTAACAGTTCACAACAATTCAAAAAGTAATGTGGGCTTTATGTTCCAAATATTCCCAGTATGCAAAGCAAAAGACAACATCCATGTATAGTAAGTGTACAAGGGTCCTACAGGATGTCAAAGAGAGTTTACTGAAGAAAAACAATTTTATATCCTTTGCTCTTTGGCACTTCCATAGCCTCTGGGTTTATTTTTATAAGTAATTGAGGGGTCAGATTAGATGGGAAGGGTCAAAATAGAAATTCTTATTTCCACAGTTTCTCTTTACATTTCCCTTCCATCAGTCTACACAAACCCAAGTGGAGTTCATTGTTCTAATGAAAAGAAAAGGGAATGGCTTTTCCATTTCAGTTCTCTCCTTTGGAGATTTTAACTGGGCAGCTAAATAAGTTCAGCATCAGCCCCTCCTACCCCCATATTTTTGTTCACAAATTTTAATGGGAAAATTAAAGAAAAGATGAAAGAAACACCCCACATGCTAAAGACTGGTGACCAGGAGGAGTGTGAGAATCACAGAACAATCAGCCATTTCTAAGCCAGCGACGTGCTGCTTATGGATTCTGAGATTCATGAAGATGGAAGATGAACAGAAACAAGAAAAGTGGAGTAGAATGTAGGATCAGCTCTTTAACTCACAAATACCTTTGGGGAAAGCCAGGGAGAATAGCTACTGTGTGTGAATTTGAGAGCTTCTTGTTGCCATCTTCCTTTTACACGTGCAACCATGGGTTCTCTCTATGCTCATAGTGCACACACAAAAAGTTAAAAGTACATTATTCCAGCATTCAGAATTTAGGAAATGCCATAATTAAGGCTCCCTTTGCAATCTTAGTTCATCCCCTTTGCCCATGTGTATTATTATGCAGTATTTAATTACACAATCACATACTGTTTTTCCGTCCGACTGTGATGTATTGAAAAGTGTGTTAAAATTACAAGCTATCACTCTAAATGTAAAGACACTACCTGTCCCTGCATGCAGGCTAGAGTGTTTCCTATGGAAGTTTGTAATCTGAGTCTTTCAGTGTCAGTCTGCAAAGAGCCAGCATACAGCTGGTGGGTGGAGTTATGCCTTACCAAGCAGCCTGCTTTGTCTCTGTCTGTTCTTGGTTCTTTTGTGTTAGGGTTCTGGATGCTAGGAAATAAAGTAGTGTTACACTGCAGCTTTCCAGATAGAGTATTTTATGTTTTTATCTCACTTCTCCACGTGTATGCTGTGAACATAGCACCAATCCCTGCCTCATTCAGTGCACTGGATGGACAGCACTCACTGAATGATCAGCCATTCAATATTTAGTTTTCTCCTCGTTGTTCAATGTGTGACCCTAGGCCCTATTTCCTGCACACTATTCCAATCCTGCTCTGAAGATGGCATTATTCGTTTCCTCGTGGCCTTTTCTATGGCAGTCATCACTATAGTAGCCAGGAGCTTCACAAACATTCATGAATTTATTTCCACAACACCTCTGTGAGATGTGGGAATATTATCTCCATTCTGCAGATTGAGGCACTGACAAGTTCTGAGTGCTCCGTTTCAGACACACTTTGCATTGTATAGCACTTCATATGTTCAAAGCAGAGATTGCCTTCATTTGCAGCTCTGAGTGCTAAGCACTTCTGCAAATCAGATCCCAAGGTTTCAAGTCAGGCACCCAGAAAATAAGGGTCACAGAATTAGTGACCATCTGTGAAAAATTTGGTTTAAGTGACTTGACTAGTATCACAGAGGAACTCTGTGGCAGAGTTCTAAAATCCAGTTCTCCAGGGCAACATTCAACTGCCTTAACCATGAAACAGTCCTTTCTGTTGCTGTAATCCCCTGCCTCATTCACTATGTACCTTCCACTTCTTCAACAAATGAAAGCCAGGGAGAATAGCTACTGTGTGTGAATTTGAGAGCTTCTTGTTGCCATCTTCCTTTTACACGTGCAACCATGGGTTCTCTCTATGCTCATAGTGCACACACAAAAAGTTAAAAGTACATTATTCCAGCAAAGTCCAGCATTCAGAATTTAGTTTACTACACAACCAGTGGCGGATTACATATGGGTCAACGGGGCCCATGCCCAGGAGCCCTGGCCAACTGGGGGGCCCCAGCAGGCCAGAACTCCGGCCCCGCTGCCCTGCTCCTCTTCCCCCTGAGGCCCCCGCCCTGGCCAGGCCAGACACTGGAGCTGTGGTAGGGTGAGCATATCCCTCCCCCTCCCCCATGTGGAGCTGGCCCCCCAAACCCCTCTTCTTCCTCCCTCCCTCCTGCACAGAGCTGCCCTCCCTCCCACCCCAGAGCCCCTCCCTCCCGCAGCTGCGCCCCCCCCCCCCAAGCCCCTCTCCTTTCCCCCTCCC
Organism: Caretta caretta; assembly: GCF_965140235.1. Lineage (NCBI taxonomy): Eukaryota > Metazoa > Chordata > Testudines > Cheloniidae > Caretta > Caretta caretta. Next base: position 238,833,739 of record NC_134207.1, on the reverse strand, counting down.
TCCCACGTGGGGCTGCCTCCTGAACTCCTCTCCTTCCCTGCCACCTCCTGTGCGGAACCCCACCCCACCCCCGAGTCCCTCTCCCCCTTCATTTTACACCTGGTTATAGTGAAACACACAGAGGTTAAGTGAATTGTCTACAGTCAAGCACAAAGTGAATCAAGTATCGCTGCTAGTTAGAGAACTCAAGAGTCCTGACTCCCAGTCTCCAACGCTTACGAATAGACAATACTGTTTTAATAGAAAACCTCGTGTCTCAGCTATTTCAATAGCTAAGGGGGTAAGTAAGTAAAAATCATTTTATCTAGTGGAAACTCAGGCAATGCAAAGTTATGCAATAAGCAAAGATCACCTAGCAAGGAAGAGAAGTCATTTTTCTGGTTCCACAGCTTGTGCTCAGACACCTTGACTACATTAGCTTCTCAAACCACTTACAAAGGAAAATGTACGTATCGTATCTAAGTTACACAGGAATCACTGAAGTATTTTAAATCATTACGTGTTTTTCTTTATTAAACCTGTTGCACTAAGATAGCTGGTTTTTTAAAAAGACTTTTCCAGCCAGCTCAGTACATTATATGTAAGCTCTCTAGGCTTTTCTCTGCTCCCCACTCACCTTCACTCTTTCCTTATTTGAATGGGCCTTTTGGACAGCCAAAATTTCCCTTCTCTTTTAAATATATATACACACTGCCCCTTTGCTCCCTGTATCTGTAAACTGACCTTCCCTTCTAGCCCCCATCCCCTCACCCCGAGCCTCTCCTCCCCCACCCCTGTACCCCCAGCCCCTTTTTGGCAAAACTGGGCTTTTGTCCCATTGGCTCTTGCCCATGATTATGGGCAAATGCCCAGTTTTGCTAAAAAAGTTGGGCCATCTGGGGCAGGATGTAAAAAGGGGACTGTCCTGGCCAGAATGGGATGGGTGGTCACCCTAGATTGTAGTAAGAGCCACCCAGGGTGCCTGGGTGGCTGAGAGGAGCTCTGGACCCTCCACCTGCTCTGGGCGAGAGGCCGGGGTGCCCAAGAGCAGCCCCCGGCCCGTGTCCCTGTCCCCTAGGGTGCGCCATCCAGGACAGGTGGAAGGTCCAGGGCTCCCCACTGCAGCCCAGGTTCCCTGAGTAGCTCTTACCATGGCCTGGCTTCCAGGCCAGGAAGCAGGGCCATGGGTGGAAGAGGATAGGTATGGCCCCCTGGTGGGGGTGGAGGTGGAGGTGGGGGGAGCAAATGTTCTTTGTGCCCAGGGTCCCAATAAATCTTATTCTGCCCTCTGGGTACAAACATGATTCATTCCCAGAGCAGGGCCAGTCTTGTGCACTGAACAGGGGTCAAGTAGGAAAAATAGCATGTGATCATGTAATTGAAGATTGTATCATAATGAATACTCTGAAAGGGGTTGAGAGTTGGGTGCATAGGCAGCCCTAAGTCTGGCATTTCCTAACTTTTGAGTTCTTAACTTTTCAATATTAATAATGTGTCATTGCCGATGTTTTAAAAAGAGCAAATTGAAAAAACAGAAATTCCCTCATATGACGTCATATTGACACCCTCATTGTTCATAAGCAGAGTTGGAACCTTTAGATCCACCACATAGAGCTCTGCCGCTTGAGCTAACTGAGAAACTGATAGCAGTAGTAGGTTGTCACCTTCTATATAAACTAGCCCTAGAAGAGGTTGGGACACTGCCAGTAGGTTTCACAGATATTTGCTGACAGCAGAAGAATGGTGAGACTAAGGAATCTTGGGTTCCATTCCAGACTACGGAGGAGAGCATGTTCTTTTGGGCACAGACTCTTCCGCCCATGTCCCCCAAACTTGACCCCTTCTGCTCTTCTACTTGTCCCAGTTCCGTCTCTTCTATGTCACTGGCTCCTCATTCAAATCTCTTTTCCTCCACTAAAGCTATCACCTAATTCTTGGTCTCACTGCCTCACTTGGGAGGCAGCTGATTGGTCACAGGTGGGGCTGGGACCCAATTCCCCTTAAAGGGCCAATCACCCCATTCCCCTTACCCTATTGTTTCCCAGTGTCAGCCTTCTTGCCCAACCAATCTCCACGCCCTTGCTTCCCAGGCCCAGTCTCCCCACCACCAGGCTCTTTGTCCCAATCTACTCCCCCTACCCGACCCCTTTAGGTCTGGCTTTTGACCCCTCTGCATTCAAATCAGGAAGCTTCCTCCTCCACGCTGCCTGGGCCCAGCAGGGAAGGTACCAAGAGTGCAGGACAGACACCCAAAGCCCTTAGCAGCCCAGAGCTGCAATTGCAGGGAAAGTCCTGCTCAGCCCCAGGCTGGAGCATGCCCATTGTGGATGGAATTTTTGGGGAATTTAGCTACAGATCTAACAAGTTTCTGCTGAGCATGTGTGAACTGTGATTTTTTGCAAAGGCTTATAGCTTGGCCAAGTTCAGATGGCTTTTCACAGGACAGCAAAAGGCACATTACTGACACAAAGGCCACCCCTTGCCAGCTTTCAAGCCCCTTCTTCGAAGTACAGGGGCACGAGAGCATCTCAAAGAAAAGATTGTTGTTTTGCCATGTGAAGTGAGCTGTAGCTCATGAAAGCTCATGCTCAAATAAATTGGTTAGTCTCTAAGGTGCCACAAGTATTCCTTTTCTTTTTGCGAATACAGACTAACACGGCTGTTACTCTGAAACCTGTTAAAAAACCTGGCATCTTTTCCCCCCCTAGCCTTATTCTCAGCATCGGCTGAACCATTTTGGCTGAAATTTCCCTCCCTGCAAAACATCAGCCTAAGGCAGACCCCCAGCATGGAAAATGTCAGCCCGCATGGTTAAAATTTGGCAAAATTATAAGCAACTAAAAATAGTCTTAAAATCAGAAGTGTGTGTCAGGCAACCGTAAGAGGAGGCAGCACTACCAATCCCACCTATAATCCGATCCAAGGCCCTGTCTCGCAAACATTTACTCCCAGCTATGGTGCCTGCTGCAGTTTCTGATCCATGACAGTACTTTGCCCCTCACCTCATGACTACTTAGTCTCCGAACAGCTTCACAAGGGACTTTGGCAAAGGCTTTTTGAATGTTCAAATACATAAATTCTATCCGTTGGTTCTCCTTTACCCACTGTTGTATTGACATATTCAAATAATTCTAATAGATTACTGAAGCATGATTTTGCCATTTAACTGTAATGTTCTTATTCTGTATAGGAGTTACATTTACTGAACTAATCTTAACTGTAAGTTGACAATGTTTTCTATGTTGGTACTTGCTAGGTGCACAGATACTACGGTAATGAAGGCATTATAACCACCTAGACAGATTAATAATGTTGTACCAAAGTGAAACGCAAGTCACTTAATATTAATACCAATATCAAAAGCTGTCTAGAGCAGCTGACTACATAAGGTCACTCTGCCATAAGGAATTTAGAGAGATCAATGAGATACCATGGACAGAGTGCCCAGGCTGGTTTTAAAGTTAAAACAGTTTAAAACACTAAATAATATGAAATTGTCACTATAGTTCCATTTAATTTTTTTTTAAATCAATACTATTCCTTTCCTCCTTAGGTAAAGAAACTGGACCTATGCCCTTAGCCTGGGGCAGTGAATTTACGTTGCCAGACCTTGGTAGAAATCATTACAGAGCATCTAAGCAGAGTAGAACTAGAAGGATACAAGCTAAAACAACAACCTAATATTGGAGAGAATTGATCAGCCTGCTTTCCCTCTCTCTCTCTCTGGAGCCTGCTCAAAGCTCATTTATTGGCAAGATTGATGGCAGGGTAGAGACTGTGGGGCGAGCACAGGCTCACTCCACAATGCACTTAAATGATTAGGGAATATTGGACACCTTGGCTGGAGTCAGCTGTTTGTCCTTCAGTCTCTGAGTTGCACAGAGCTGCCTGCCAGCTGTACATCAGTGCAGCTAAGCAGGCCCTAGGATGAGCCATTTAGTATTGATGATAGTGCAGTAGTCCTGAGCTGATCAATAGCATCATTCCTTCTCTGCCTGGGCTAAGAGCTAATGAGACTAGTTGGTGCATATGTGATGACTAGAATTTAATTATATATCAGATTGATTTTCAATTAGAACTCTAGGGAGCTGTTCGCCAGCATTTCAACTGGTGCACAAGGCCCTATCTCCTGTTCAACCTTTTCTCCCCAGTTTCCTGCCTCACATGGAAAAGCTTGCAGACTCTCTTCATCAGAGAGTGAAGAGCTTGCATGCTGCCAGTGTTAATATTTAGAGGATCAGCAACTACCTGAGAGTGAGGGGATGAAGGAGGAAATTAGGGGGGAACAAAGATCTAATTATTATTATTATTATGCTACAACTTTTTTCTAGAGAGTTTAATGAATGTGTCCCCGTTCTCACTTAGGACAGGCAGACTATTCCCTATATTCAAGCTCTATCTGGGTCCAGGCATAGGGCGAAAGGATGGCTCATGTTACTCCTATCTTTAAAAACAGGTGAATGTATGAACAAAGAAATTGTAACCTAGCTAGTCTAAACTGAGTTCCAGATAAAACTGTGGAAACTAACATACAGAACTGTCACCAAGGAAGTGGGAACTAGAAGGGTTTTTATGAAAGTTAGTTGTTGCTAATCCAACTTAATTCCTTTTTTTGGAGTGGTCTTAAGGCTGTTGACATAGGGGATATATGTGATGTCCTCCTAGATTTTAGCAGGGCTTTTGACAAAGTGCAACCAAAGAGTGAACTGAAGATAAATAGCACAAAGCAAGTTTATTAAATGAGTATAAGATGTCAATGGGTCTCAGTGAAGAGAAGACATTCGTTAGGGATTGGTATTGTGACTACACTGGATGCTTTTCAGTGCTGTGCCTATGGAGAAGCAAAATTTTCTGACAAACCCAAATCAGAAATATTATTAATTTAAATGACGTACAAAAGAAAACCTTCAGAAAAAATTAAATTCAGATGGATTTTAAAGACCCTAAAGTGATGTGTTTTGAAACTAAAAAATAAGGCAACTAGAACTCAGCGGGTGACCATCAGAAATGTTCTAGAAACAAGGGGGATTTGTGATTCCGTAAGATGGGAATGGGCTGATCAGCTGCAGCAAAGAAGTCCAATGGAATGTGTATTATGATGGCCCCAGGCATCCTCCAGCACACTGGTCCTGTTTTCTGCAGCAAGGCTCCCAATTTCTGTGAAAGATCCTTTATTTATTTACCCAATAGTGCTTATAACAAAAGTACCTACTCCAGGCACACAGCAGTAAGTACTGACGTTGTACAAGGATGGTAACTAATAGGCAGTTCTGCCCTTTGTACAAACTAACACGGTAAGCTACAAAACATTTACAGAGAAAAGGAAAATAACAGCATAAATGTTCAGCAAAAGCCTAACTGAACAAAAAGCCTTGCTGCATAATCTGAAGCTCACATTTGCACTCATGCTTTCTGCAGTGACATAAGAAAAACTAAAAACAAAGATGCAACTGATCAATTCATCTGGCATTCTAGAGCTTGATCATCCTGCCATTGGAGTCAATGGTAAAACTCCATTTGACTTCCGTGGTGCTGAATCAGCCTTTTGGGCTATGTCTACACAGCAACTAGACACCCACGGCTGGCCGATGCCAGCTGACTGACCGGACCTTGGGCTACAGGACAGTTTTATTGCTCTGTAGACTTCCAAGCTTGGGCTGGAGCCTGGGACTTTGCAAGATGAGAGGGTCCCAGTGCTTGTGCTGCAGCCTGAGCCCAGAAGTCTATACTGTAATGAAACAGCCCTGAGCCACTGGCGGGTTTTAATGTCAGTGTAGATATACCCATAGTGCTAAGCAAAGTATCAAGTTTCTTTTCCAATGCTGCTGCCTGCTGGTCATTCTTGGCTTGGTACATGCTGACATCCTAGAGAAAGCAGCTGCTAGACCCCATAAAGGGTTCTGGCAGCAGGGAAAGGGTTAAGTGAAGCTTCTAACAGCCTGTTTAATGCTAAACTTGTCCATTGCTGAGGTCAGTCTGAATGGCAACAATACACGTTTCATTTTTAGTGGGTTTACTCCCAAGAGAAACTTGGATGAGAATCTGACAATGTGCAGAGTAAACATTCCAGCTTTTTTGCCCCCTATACTGAACCCAACCTACCCTTGGAGACAGGATTCTTTCAGAGGTCACAGAATGTTGCGTATTGTGTGAGGGATTTTTGAACAGGCACTCATCAGCACTGCGATTGAGATGTGTGCATGTTAAAATGCTATGGACAAGTAAATAACAAGCTGTGTTACTGCCTTCTAAGAACACCACATGCCTTAGGAAAATTCAAGTAGGCAAAGCAGTTTAAGCACCACCATCTGTCTCGGCAGTTCTGGGATCATCATTTTAACTCATCGATCCTGCATCCCACAAGCACATTCACAGGTCCTGAAATAGGGGCACCGGAACAGGGCAGAGACCCGGGGGCCATGACCCCCACACACCTTTAAAAGGGGGGGCTATTCCCTCCCACCTTTTCCCAGCCATAAGGGCAAGCGACAGAATGGAGGGGGTGGAAAAGAACAAGTGGGTGGTGGGGTCTTGGGGGGGAAGGGGTGGTGTGAGGATGGTGCCTCGGGGGAATAGGCGGTGCAAGGGTGGGGGCTCAGGGAGAAGGGGTGGTGTGGGGGCGGAGCCTCAGAAAGAAGGGGCGGGGCAGAGGCAGAGCCACAGTTCAAGCACCAATGGCTCCCCCGACTTTTAGGGACCTTTTGCCACTCCTGTCCTGAAATCACTTTCACAGCCTATATACCATCAGATTGAAAACCAATGATATTTTGGATGCAAGGTGATGAAAAATTCCCATGCCCTGACACATTCTGTCTCACGTGTTATGACCTTGTGACAGCTGAGTTTATATCCTAGCTCATAAATTTGCAAAGAAACAGCCACACGTTCAGATGGAAACACACCTCGCTTGAACAATTTCCCCATCCCCAGAAGTGAACCCTGACGGTTCAAACACGTTCTGAAGAGACGTGCACACGTTGTGTGGCACCTTTTCGGCTGCACTTGAACTTTAGCTTGTGTATCTGTAGGACGTGTCATTCAAAACACTTACCCGGCCCTCCAACTTCCTTGAATGTCTTTATTTTTTAAAAAACAGTAGGGCCCAAGCTAACAAACATAGAACTTACACCTGTGAGCAGTCCCGCACTGAAACCACTGGGACTGCTCACAGTAGAAAGCGTACAGCTAGTAGTAAGTGTCTGCCAGAATCAGGCCTTTAGTGTTGAAGGCTGAGTAACATCAGCAACACCCTGCAGCTGAGCACGAGACACATGAATAGTACGAACATCTTGTCTGTCTGCGGACTTCCAAACACCAGCAAGTTCAAGTACACAAAGTTCCACCAATCAATAAAGTCCATCCTTAGAGTAGACATTTATGTGGTTGTAATAGATACTGTACCTTTTATGCCAAGGTGAGAAAAATCCACAATAGAAAGGACTCAAATGAACTGAAGTCAGATGAATTGTCACCATCAGCATTTCATAGGGCTCTGTTATCTCTTGTGCCTCCCTATCTTAGTTTTGCTTTGAATGCTCAATTTTTGGCTTCAGCATGTGGACGCTGGAACAAAGATGGAAATGGGTAATGTATTACAGAGGGGAAGTTACTTGAATTCTCTCTGGAACTGATGAGACAAAAGGAAACTATAAATAAATTAGCTTTCCTATGAGATTAAGAGCACTTCACAATTAAAGTTTCGTTCTTCTCATGAGGATTAGACCCATCATTTCAGTTGGTGTCACCTGACACTTAGCACTTCAGGGTGTGAAAAGCGCACAACATAATGAGCACAACATTAGGGAATGAAAGGAGTGCAATAGCAGCCCTCTCCCCAAGGGAGCCACCTCTCATTCAGCAGTAGAGTGCTCATTGGAATATTTTCTCAGGCAATCCTAAACCAAGGTTTAAGAGAAAGGATTGTCACAGAGAAACAAGCCTCTGAAAGAAGCGGCAACAGGATGTTTTTGTTCTTCACTCAATAGAGGACAAGGCTGACGTGGAACCTGCCGGTGCTCTACTTAGGGCAAAAAATGAGCCATAAAATGAGAACTGAGTTTTATCTTGGGAAGGCAAGAACTAGGGGCAGGCCAAACCCAGACACGTTTGGACTCAAATTCTCATGCAGCTCTGGAGTAGCTAAACTAGGATTCTCCCCTCTGCCCATACTCTGGAGATAAGCTACCAGAGCACAAAGATCCTATCCAGCCATCTTGTCCATCCATCCAGCCTTCTCTTGCAACTTGTGCTCTGGAGATGGGGAACTTTTCTTGGCCAGTTCTTTACCTTGTGGCCCAGTTGCTCAGTTGTGCATCTCCTGAACCACGCTTTCAGCATTTGGGTTCAGGTCAGTAGAAAGCAGTGTAGCTAGGTTTGATAAGGCTTAAATACACCTCTAAAACAGTCATTCGCGCTCATGTAAGCTCCTGCAGGAACAACCTGACAAGTGCAACTTCTCAGAGCTCCTGTGGGCAGATAAGATCCATTTTTAACACAGACAGATAGGACAAATTTGCCATAGAAAACTGATATTTATCTTCTGGTTCATCTCCCGCCTATGCTTCCTCTGGCTAACATGAAAACTGGACCAAATCCCTATGTTCAGTGAGCTGTTTGTATTGTTTCAGTAATGACACATCAGTCCACTCTTAGCATAAAGCCACTCGCTTATCATCTTAAATGTCAAGGGGGAGTGACATGTCTAGTATGCTGACACCAGCGTACTGGCTCCAGGAAGTAGGAACATTTCACTCCTATTCCCTATAACCTTCCCATACTTCCTATTCATCTCTGATGCCAAAATGCTCTTCTTGGTTTTCCAAAGTCTCCATGGACTTGCCTCATCTTACTTCTGAGCTCTGATGCACCAGTTCCCTTCCTGCTCATTCCAATCCTCCAATCACAACCCTGTCCCCGCAGCTCTCCATGATTACAGTCTATATTTTCACTAGTTCTGTCACATTTAACTGGGCTTGTCTCTCTTCGGACCTCATCTTAAAATCTTTTCTCCTGACTTTAGCCTAACTTGAATTTCCACTCACTTCTGTAACCTTCCATTTTCTCCAACTTCCCTCTCCTGCATCTGCTCTGCAAAAACACATTTACAAAGCATCTGGAGATCTTCAGATATGGTCCTCTTTTCTTTGACTCCCCTCTATCTCTGCCTATCATTTCTTCCTCTCTGCCTGTATGACAGTCCTTTTGCTGAAAGCATTTCCTCTCTATTCCACTACTCACTGTCAGGTTTTCCTTGTGATACTTTACAGGGAGCACACTATGTAAAATTTTTATTGTACCATATCCTAGGGAACCAGCCATTTTTAGTGTTATCAATAGCGTTACTAGAATTAACGTGATTATAAGGAAGCTTGATGTGAGGCAGGAGCCAATCTACAGATTTATTTACATCAAAGAAAGAGACAGCAAGTCTTGTAACTTGTGGAGAGAATGTATGACAGCATCTTGAAAGGCATGTACCAATTACATCAGGCTAAAACAAAATCCTGAAATAATAATAGGTCTTTATAAACCCAACCAAGTTTTCACCTCATCTGTCTCACATGCTAGTGAAACTTTTATGTTACCTTTGCCATCTTTTATATTCAGATAGCAGAGCAATTATTCCCAGAATAGCTCATCTCTAAATGTGATTACATAGACACCTGTACACATCCCAGACGATAGCATGAGTACTTGCTAAGCAACATGACGGGTATCATCAAGAAAAATGTATAGATGGCAAAAAATAGGCAACATTGCAAATTATTCCTGCAAAGAAATAGGACATTTTGCACAATACCACACATGCAGAAATATGTAGATTTCATGATGTGACCATCTCCATGATATTAAGATTGTGAGTTACCTAAGGTCAGAAAATCAACCCACAATTCTAAAGCAATGTCCTGACATGACTGAACAGGATTCTGTCTTGGGGATGAGCAAGGATATGGCGCACCCACTGTATCTGAAAACTATAATTACAACTAGCTATAAACCAAATTCTATTCTATGTGCTGCAAGCACTGGTTGCTACTTGGATTCCACCTCGTCTCTCTCATGTCCAGCTCTGCCTCCACCCAATAAGGCAATATTACTGCTCAAAGCAGGAAGAGGACCAGAGAAGCTGCTAACCCATGCAATACTTCCATTTCACACCCTTGTCTGCAACAAAGTCCAGCTCCACTCAGCCTCCCGATTAGTAGGTTAGGTGGGGCTAGAACACACAAATGGATTTACAACTATGCACAGTCCTGCCGCTGCTGCTCCTTGCAGAGTTGGAGACCCTGAACTAGCCACTTTAGAGTAAGTGCCCCTAGGGCTGCCTCAGATTGCTTCATTTCTTCCCCACAAAAATATCCTGTGCCAACCCTATCTACTAGAGCCTAGTGTGCAGTGCAGGATTTTGCCCTAGATATATATGACACACTCTGAGGAATTTGGAACTAGCGGAGACTCTGAGTGCAAGATGTGAATCAAAGAGCTGTCTTGTGATGCACGGACACGCTGCCGAATGGAGTGGCCCTCACAGTACCAGGAACTCTCAGAAGGCAGGGGCTTTTGTGGTGGTAGCTATGCAGAGAAGGATGCGTGCAGCCCTACATCTGTGTGAAGTTGGGAGGGTCACCCTGTTGTTAATCTCTGTGCATAGCACCAGGCCTCTATATATGAACTTTTGACTTTGCTTCCTGGACTCTAATTTTAAGCACCCTGTTCACTGATAGCTGCATCTCATTAACTCCCAGAGTAGGATAAATGCTGAGTATCCGGTGTTGCCAACATCTGAAAATTGTTTCATGAGTCTCATGGTATTTTATGCTTTTATTAAAGCCCCAGATCCTGGAGGCAAGTGATTACTAGAGCTGAACGGTAATGGCGTTATCCACTCTGGGAAAAATTCTAAGTTTCTGATGTTGTTGCTGTTGTTCATGTTATTCTGTAGCAGCAGCAGCTCAGCCAGAACTGGCAGCCTGGATAGCTGGCCAGGTGGGGAACTGGCCTTCCAGTTCCCCAGGGAGCCAACAAGGCAGGAAACTGGCCACCTGGCTTCCTGGGAGTCCATAGGAGCCAGGAAGCTGGGGGCTTGCCTGGGGTGCTACCCCAGAGTCTGGACCCTAGCAGCCCAAGCTGCTGTGTAGCCATGGCCCTGGGACCTTGGGAGCCAGAACTCCCAGGTTCCCCATTCCCCATCAGTCCACCGGGGGCCTGCAAAGGCCCTGGGCAGGCGAGCTGGCAGGAAAACAGCCTGGAAATTTTCCAAGTAGATCTTGTAATTATGAGAATCTCCACCTTCATTTATAAAAAAATAAGTTTCTAGCCATCATGGATGGTGAGAAAAAGCTTGAAAACAGGAACTGAAATGTGCCCAGAAGGCAAATGAAAAGTGCTTCTAGTTTTTAAAAAGCTCATGATTTGTATGCCAATTTCAAGATTTTTTATCTTATTTTATTTTATTGTTTAGGGTGGATGAGTCATGATTTCTGAATTCTTGGGATTGGCAATACTGTACTGGAAGTAGCAGTGGGCCATGGACCATACTTGAGGAACCTCTGGCTTTAAGGAATTCCTCATCTTCCTGTCTCACTTTAAGTTATAAATCAAACCTGTTTAGAGCCATCTTTTCAAAGAACCATTGACCTGATACCCATAACTTAAATTTAAGAGTCAACAGTCAAATTAAAATCATACTGTTGTATGATGGCCCTTCAAATTGTATTAGAGATAGCAAATACCGCTAACATTTTCTGCAGAGATTTGTGTCAATAAAATAGTGTATTCACCTTGCTTGCCTTGGTATCCCTTTTTTGTTCACTTTGCACTAACATTTTAGCTAACATGACTCCTGGCAGGACTGCTCGTGGATACAGGGAATTTTGTTTTAAGAGAATATTGGAAATTATTGTGAAAAATTCTGATGTTGAGTATTTTCACCAGAGCAAGATGCTAATAGTATGTGCATGCACTCAGCAAACAGAAACATACAGCTCCCATTTTGAAATTCAGATGCTCACAATGACCTGCTCACAAGCAATCTGCACACAAGCCGTTAGTCATAGAAATTGTTTGTCAATAATTTGGAATAATTGAATACATCGAGAAAGTCACAAGATGCTTTGCACACAATTCAACAAGAGTGAAACTCAGCCGTGTGCAGTATGTTAGCAAAAGGCCTAAGTACCACAGAAATCCCAGTTAACTCCATCTGGAATTAAGTGTTGCATGTTCCTTGCGTTTGTTCTCTGAATGTCACCCCAACAAAGAGATGAAGTTGGTCACACAAATTACCAACCACTCTCTCACACACACACACACACACCGAAACCAAATATATATACATTAAAATACTTTTAATCATCCTCTTTTCAGACATGTGTTGGCTTGAAAGCAATGCATGAACCAAATGCTTTATATTTATTTAATTGATTTACTGAGTATATTTATACAAGAAAAGTTCCTTGGGCTTTGGTAGCACAATTTTCAAAGAGGCCCTGTGATCTAAATCCCATCTGTGAATCCCCCTGCAGAAGTAATATTTGGGGAGTGTTATGACAGGCAGATGTTCTGAAACAGGGGAACATTGTGCCTGTTTGAAAGCAATGTGAGATGTGCACTAAAGAATTCTTTTGGTGCAAAGCGTTGTATCAAATGTAAGACATCTTATATTTTGGATTGACAAACATTGAGCATCCCTGGAGAACAGCAACATCTGAAAGTAGGAAGGCAAATAGTTAACAAGATCAATTTCCAGCATGGAGCAAAGATTATAAATTCTAAGTGGGAGAAAGGGAGAGGCTGAGGGAAAGCTCCACCAGAGAGAAGTTCTGCTTTTTGACACCATAATAATAGTACTTGGCACTTAACATGTTCAAAGGCTACTACAAATGTTAATTAATCCTCCACACCTCTGTGAGGTAGAAGAACACATACTGCTTTATAGAAGGAGAAACTGAGACAGCGAGATCAAATGACTTGCTCATGGGCACGTACTGAGTCAGTCGCAGTGCCCTGGCTAGAACACAGCCAAAAGTCCTCAGATTTTGGGCAAAGTCTTAAGGCCTGAGATACCCCCAAAAACCTGAGGCCAGATCAACACTAGAAAAGGTCTGCCAGTATAGCTATATTGGCAAACCCTCCTAGTGGAGACTCAGTTTACAGTGACCAAAAAGTGCTTTTGCTCCTATAGCTTATACCAGTTCCGGAAACAAAATCAGCTTAGGGTGACCAGATGCCAGACGTCCCGATAAAATCGGGACTGTCCCAATTTTTAGGTCTTTGTCCCGCGTCCCGACTGATGCACAGTCGGGACACCATTTATCCCGATATTGTGGCTTTGGCCGCTCCGGCATTTTTTTGGGGTTTTTTCGCTTCAGCAACTCCAGCCGTTTTTTTTGTTTGTTTTTTTTTTTGCTTCCCCCATGCATCCTGATATTTTCTCTGTTACATCTGGTCAGCCTAAAATCAACTAGGCTGGCAAAAGTGCTTTGGTGCTGATATAACTATGCCTACACGAGGGCTTTTATTGGTACAGAAATGTCACCAAAGTACCATACCCCAAACCGATGTGGCTATGCCAATAAAAGTTTCTAATGCAGACCTGGCCTGAATCTCAGGCCAAAAGCCTGACATTAGGCAGCTAGGGACCCTTTCTGCTTTGTTCCAACACAGTACCAACCCTTGCAATTTTATCAGAATATTGATGTTTTTTAGCCCTGTTTCCTGGAGTCATGTTGTTAGATGAGAATCTCAGCTTGCATTAGAAAAAAGTAAGTTTCTAGCACTCATGGTTACAGAGAAAGGCTTGAAAATGTGAATCCTAAGGACTCAAATCCCAGAGGCAAATACAGATTCCAACATTTATTATTCTTAAAATCTCATGATTTTTAAGCCATTCCCGTGATTTCTTTGTGGCATTCTTTGAATGCTTGGGACTGGCAATACTGGGTAGGTTTCCTTCCACCAGGCTCCTCCGAGGATCCAGACTACTTTAGGCTGGTGATTCCAGCCTGACTAGAGAGAGCTTAGCCTTACCTTGGTTTTGCAAGGATCAAGACAGAACATGCATGTGACAGGCAAAAGAGATATAAACAAACCCCAGCAGAGTAAGCTATCTGCGGTACTTGTCTGGCCTCATCATCATCGTAGTACCTGAGGACCGCACAGTCTGTTGTAGTTAGCCTCAAAACACCCCTGAAAGATAAAGAAATACTATTATCCCCATTTTAGACATGGGGCACAGCGAGTGACTTGCAGAGAAAGTCTGTAGAAGAGCAAAGAATTGTATCTAGGTTTCTCATGACCCATTGCTGGCACCCAAACCACTGGACCGTCCCTCCTCATCTTTGTTTGGTGGTGGTGTTTTTTATGTAGGTGTATGTATGTATGTTTAAGTAATAACTTTGGGAATTTATAGTACAGCAATGTACTGATATTGTGTGCTGAGGGTGAGGCTCACAATATATATATTCTGCATTACAAACACGTGTATCTGGCCTAAAATCCTACCCTGAGGTGCTGATACTAGACACCATATCAAACATTAGAGTGATCTGGTGCCAGCAGAAAATCACAGGAAAAGGAGATTCCAAAGCGAGGAGGAAGTGTTAGATAGCATGGCTGGCTCTAATCTGACAGCTCTGTTTCCACTGGATTTCAAGATGTATTTCCTTCCTTGAGGTGTGGCTCAAGTCTCCTCCCTCGGGTTTGCTAATCAGAGTGGCTTCTTCCCCTTGCTCATATGGGTTGGGTCCTAGGTATTTGTTGCAGCTCCTGGGGTCTCCACCCAAGGTGGCTCCACTCTGTGCCTGGGACAGCTGGGTTGCTGTTCCCTGGGGAAAAGACTAACCCTACTGTCACCAGGGTCTAATGGGGGTCACAACTGTGAGTGCCAATATTAGCTTAGACTGTCCAAACTGGTGGTATATTCTATCATTAGATTTAACCAAACCAGCAATGCACGTGTGCTTCTGGATCTCTTTATTAGCTCACCATAAAGCCACTGATAGTCCCCTTAGCGCTCCAGTCTGATTTACCACCTAGACCAACTGGACTACTGTGAGGAAAGGTTGTTAAAACCAAAAGTCACCACACACTAGGTTACTCCCAATCTCAAAGAACTGTTCACTCACCCCAGGTCACCAGATGCTCAGGATCTCACCAGAGATAACGCTGCCAGCCAGTGACTTCAGTAACTAACTAAAGTTTATTAGCTAAGAAAGAAATGAGAGTTATTCATAGGTTTAAAGCAGGTAAGTTACACTACAAGTGAATTAAAGCTTGTAAATCCAAAATGTTAGCCGGGATGTTATATCTGCTTGTTTTTACAAATCGCTCTGGATTTGCCCAAAGAGCATTGCAGACCTCAGTCCTTTATTCAAAATTGTCCTTGTCAAAGTTTATCAGTTCTGAGATGAGGTATGAAAGGTAATCAGGGGGACTTTGTTCTTGCCTTTTATATCTTGACCCCTTTTCTGGAAAAATCCTGACGGTGTCCTCATTGTGTACATGCAGGGTTACATACAGGGTTGCCAACCCTCCAGGATTGTCCTGGAGTCTCCAGGAACTAAAGATTAATCTTTAATTAAAGATATGTCATGTGATGAAGCCTCCAGAAATTCATCCAACCAAAGCTGGCAACTCTAGTTACACGGCTTCAAAGTCTGCATGCTTTTCCACCAGCCCCGCCATTTGAATTGCAAATCTTTGCCTGCCTATTCTACATGGAACAGCGATGTAGTGAGGTGTCTCTGGGACTGACAAGCAGGAGCATTTGTTTATAGTTCTTTTGTTACTCCTGAAATGCTAACCTGTGGGCATTTCCCAGACTCACAATAGGTTTGAGTTACAACTGCATAGGAAAATTTCAAAACTCTACGCTGATACACACATTATAATAATCCCTTGTGGGGATCAGAGACCCATAAACTGTTCTGCTTCTCTCAGCTCCAGACTCAAAAGTTCCAAAAGCAAAACTAAACCTAGTGCCTGAGTCAGGCTGTCCTCTTTCACCAAGGGACTAAGTAAGCCTGGCTCATCTTTGACACACAAACTGCCTATATAAATCACCCTGTGACCACATCAGAACCCCCATCTCTAGTGGCTGTTCTAGAAGTTTCTAGTCTACTCTGTCTCTGCACCAAATTCTAGGCAGGCTCGGAAATGCTGTATGGAGGCTCTGAAACCATAGTAGCTGTAGTCCATCGAGCAGGTCCCCTAGAAGCTCAGTCCAGCGTTCCAGAAACTGACAAACTCCACATGGGGTTACAAAGAAAAATAATGTATTTTTTCCCCAGGAAGAGTTTATAAATGTGATATAAGGGCACGAGAATACTTTGAGACACAAGCTTAAGTTTCAGCAGAGAGTTTTTTTTATACAATTAAAATAAAAAGTTTGGAAGTAATTTACTGGCTTGAAACACAAAACAAGCTAAAGAAAAGTCTCTCTATTGTAACAAGAAAGACAGACAGTCAACAATGTCTAGGTTCACATCAGAGTCAAGTAAGTGTATGCTCTGGTCATGAATTTCAATAGTTTGAGGGCTGGGCTTTTTTAAATCTCTAAGAAAATACAAAAAAATGTTTCTTAAAGAATATTTTCAGGAAGTGAATACAATATGGACATACTCTTCAGATTATCAGAGAGAGATGGAGAACCTTTCTGGTTTTGATAAAAAAGCCCTGCTAGATTTTTTTCTGTATCAAAACTTTCAGCATAAACTAACCAGTTAGAAAGAAAGAAAGAAAGAAAGAAAGAAAGAAAGAAAGAAAGAAAGAAAGAAAGAAACCTGAAATTCATGCTGCAGCCTCAATAATGCCAACAATGATTAATGTGCTAATTGATGTGGCATTGTACATCTGCCCATGCTGGAAGCTCGATTCAGCATCATTCTACAGTGTCCAATGGATTGTTTTGTGGTGAGAAGAGTAGAACTGTTTCAGATTAACTGGTTTTTAAGAACAGGTTAGACAAACACTCATCAGGGATGGTCTAGTTATACTTAATCCTGCCTCAGCGCACTGGGGATGGATGAAATGTTCTGTTGAGATCCCTTCCAGCCCCACATTTCTATTATTCTATTACTCTCCTTTAATTCTTTGCCCTGGTCTACACTAGGACTTTAGGTCGAATTTAGCAGCGTTAAATCGATTTAAACCTGCACCCGTCTACACAATGAAGCCCTTTATTTCGACTTAAAGGGCTCTTAAAATCGATTTCCTTACTCCACCCCTGACAAGTGGATTAGCGCTTAAATCGACGTTGCCGGCTCGAATTTGGGGTACTGTGGACACAATTCGATGGTATTGGCCTCCGGGAGCTATCCCAGAGTGCTCCATTGTGACCGCTCTGGACAGCACTCTCAACTCAGATGCACTGGCCAGGTAGACAGGAAAAGAACCGCGAACTTTTGAATCTCATTTCCTGTTTGGCCAGCGTGGCAAGCTGCAGGTGACCATGCAGAGCTCATCAGCACAGGTGACCATGATGGAGTCCCAGAATCGCAAAAGAGCTCCAGCATGGACCGAACAGGAGGTACGGGATCTGATCGCTGTTTGGGGAGAGGAATCCGTGCTATCAGAACTCTGTTCCAGTTTTCGAAATGCCAAAACCTTTCTGAAAATCTCCCAGGGCATGAAGGACAGAGGCCATAACAGGGACCCGAAGCAGTGCCGCGTGAAACTGAAGGAGCTGAGGCAAGCCTACCAGAAAACCAGAGAGGCGAACAGCCGCTCTGGGTCAGAGCCCCAAACATGCCGCTTCTATGATGAGCTGCATGCCATTTTAGGGGGTTCAGCCACCACTACCCCAGCCGTGTTGTTTGACTCCTTCAATGGAGATGGAGGCAATATGGAAGTAGGTTTTGGGGACGAAGAAGATGATGATGAGGAGGTTGTAGATAGCTCACAGCAAGCAAGCGGAGAAACCGGTTTTCCCGACAGCCAGGAACTGTTTCTCACCCTAGACCTGGAGCCAGTACCCCCCGAACCCACCCAAGGCTGCCTCCTGGACTCAGCAGGCGGAGAAGGGACCTCTGGTGAGTGTACCTTTTAAAATGCTATACATGGTTTTAAAGCAAGCATGTGAAAGGATACTTTGCCCTGGCATTTGCGGTTCTGCCTTGCAAAAGGTTTCTGAGGAGGGCAGCCTTATTTCGTCTTTCATGGTAGGACACTTTACCACTCCAGGCCAGTAACACGTACTCGGGAATCACTGTAGAACAAAGCATTGCAGTGTATGTTTGCTGGCATTCAACCAAAATCCGTTCACGCGGTGGGAGGAGGCAAAATGCGACCTGGTAACGAAAGCACATGTGCTATGTATGTAATGTTAACAGCAAGGTTTACCCTGAAAGAGTGTAGCGACTGTTTTATAAAATGTGTCTTTTTAAATACCGCTGTCCCTTTTTTTTTCTCCACCAGCTGCATGTGTTTCAATGATCACAGGATCTTCTCCTTCCCAGAGGCTAGTGAAGCTTAGAAAGAAAAAAAAACGCACTCGCGATGAAATGTTCTCCGAGCTCATGCTGTCCTCCCACACTGACAGAGCACAGACGAATGCGTGGAGGCAAATAATGTCAGAGTGCAGGAAAGCACAAAATGACCGGGAGGAGAGGTGGAGGGCTGAAGAGAGTAAGTGGCGGGCTGAAGAGAGTAAGTGGCGGGCTGAAGACAGGGCTGAAGCTCAAAGGTGGCGGCAGCGTGATGAGAGGAGGCAGGATTCAATGCTGAGGCTGCTGCAGGACCAAACCAGTATGCTCCAGTGTATGGTTGAGATGCAGCAAAGGCAGCTGGAGCACAGACTGCCACTGCAGCCCCTCTGTAACCAACCGCCCTCCTCCCCAAGTTCCATAGCCTCCACACCCAGACGCCCAAGAACGCTGTGGGGGGGCCTCCGGCCAACCAGCCACTCCACCACAGAGGATTGCCCCAAAAAAAGAAGGCTGTCATTCAATAAATTTTAAAGTTGTAAACTTTTAAAGTGCTGTGCTTAAAATGCTGTGTGGCATTTTCCTTCCCTCCTCCACCACCCCTCCTGGGATACCTTGGTAGTCATCCCCCTATTTGTGTGATGAATGAATAACGAATGCATGACTGTGAAGCAGCAATGACTTTATTGGCTCTGCAAGCAATGATTAAAGGGAGGAGGGGAGGGTGGTTAGCTTACAGGGAAGTAGAGTGAACCAAGGGGCGGGGGGGTTCATCAAGGAGAAACAAACAGAACTTTCACACCGTAGCCTGGCCAGTCATGAAACTGGTTCTCTGATGCGTACCACGCCCTCCTGTGCTCTTCTAACCACCCTGGTGTCTGGCTGCGCGTAACCAGCAGCCAGGCGATTTGCCTCAACCTCCCACCCCGCCATAAACGTCTCCCCCTTACTCTCACAGATATTGTGGAGCACACAGCAAGCAGTAATAACAGTGGGAATATTGGTTTCGCTGAGGTCTAAGCGAGTCAGTAAACTGCGCCAGCGCGCCTTTAAACGTCCAAATGCACATTCTACCACCATTCTGCACTTGCTCAGTCTGTAGTTGAACAGCTCCTGACCACTGTCCAGGCTGCCTGTGTATGGCTTCATGAGCCATGGCATTAAGGGGTAGGCTGGGTCCCCAAGGATACATATAGGCATTTCAACATCCCCAACAGTTATTTTCTGGTCTGGGAATAAAGTCCCTTCCTGCAGCTTTTGAAACAGACCAGAGTTCCTGAAGATGCGAGCATCATGCACCTTTCCCGGCCATCCCACGTTGATGTTGGTGAAACGTCCCTTGTGATCCACCAGAGCTTGCAGCACTATTGAAAAGTACCCCTTGCGGTTTATGTACTCGGCGGCTTGGTGCTCCGGTGCCAATATAGGGATATGGGTTCCGTCTATAGCCCCACCACAGTTAGGGAATCCCATTGCAGCAAAGCCATCCACTATGACCTGCACATTTCCCAGGGTCACTACCCTTGATATCAGCAGATCTTTGATTGCGTGGGCTACTTGCATCACAGCAGCCCCCACAGTAGATTTGCCCACTCCAAATTGATTCCCAACTGACCGGTAGCTGTCTGGTGTTGCAAGCTTCCACAGGGCTATCTCCACTCGCTTCTCAACTGTGAGGGCTGCTCTCATCTTGGTATTCATGCGCTTCAGGGCAGGGGAAAGCAAGTCACAAAGTTCCATGAAAGTGCTCTTACGCATGCGAAAGTTTCGCAGCCACTGGGAATCGTCCCAGACCTGCAACACTATGCGGTCCCACCAGTCTGTGCTTGTTTCCCGAGCCCAGAATCGGCGTTCCACAGCATGAACCTGCCCCATTAGCACCATGATGCATGCATTGTCAGGGCCCATGCTTTCAGAGAAATCTGTTTCCATGTCCTGATCACTCACGGGACCGCGCTGACGTCGCCTCCTCGCCCGGTATCTCGTTGCCATGTTCTGATGCTGCATATACTGCTGAATAATGCGTGTGGTGGTTAATGTGCTCCTAATTGCCAAAGTGAGCTGAGCGGGCTCCATGCTTGCAGTGGTATGGAGTCTGCACAGGTAACTCAGGAAAAAAGGCGTGAAATGATTGTCTGCCCTTGCTTTCACGGGGGGGGAGGGGAGGGAGGGAACGGGGGGCTGACGATATGTACCCAGAACCACCCGCGACAATGTTTTAGCCCCATCAGGCATTGGGATCTCAACCCAGAATTCCAATGGGCAGCGGAGACTGCGGGAACTGTGGGATAGCTACCCACAGTGCAATGCTCCGGAAGTCGACGCTTGCCTCGGTACTGTGGAAGCGCTCCGCCGAGTTAATGCACTTAATGCACTTTAGAGCATTTTCTGTGGGGACACACACACTCGAATATATAAAACCGATTTCTAAAAAACCGACTTCTATAAATTCGACTTAATTTCGTAGTGTAGACATACCCTTTATTAATAGAATCCTGTAACAGCCATTTCATTATTTTGCCTGGGATCAATGTCAGGATGACCTGGGTCATCCTGTTTACACTTTTAAAATATTGGCTCATTAGCTTGCTTCCACTCTTCTGGAACTTTTCCTCAGCTTCAAGACATATTAAAAATCAGCATCAACAATTGAGAGAGAACCTCGGCCAGCTCTTTTAAAACTTTCTGATGCAAGTTATCTGACCCTGCTGATTTAAAAATGTCTAATTTCAGTTACTCCTGTTTAACATCCTCCTGAATTATTGTTGGAATGAAAAGTATTTTATCATGGTATGATATGTCTATATCATCTAGCTTTTTTCCAAAAATCAGAACAGAACTATTTATGGAAAACATCTGCATTTGCTGCATTATTATTGACAATTCTGCCATTTCCATCTAGCAATGAACCAATACCATTGCTAGGATTTTGTAAATACTTTAAAGAAGTATTAAAGTTTAACGTAAATGCTTTGAAAAAACTCCTGAAAACAAGCCGTGAGTGGAACTAACACTCAGGACTCTAGGCACTGGGTAAGTCTGGGCAGGAAATGCCTCACTGAATTTTCCTGCCTTGCTGGTTCCAGCCTGCATATTTCTCCAAATGGGAGGAGACAATCCTGCCTCTGGTTTCTGTGTATATAATTCTATTGGTTGTACATCCTTCCCTCCCCTATTTACTTTATGAAATAAAAATAAATAAATCAGGAAAAAAATAAAATATATTCTGTCTATTTTAGATATGCCTCTCTTTCTATATACATAGAGATACAACCACCAAGGAACACATTCCAGACCAGATCCTCTGCTACGGCTGGGGACTGCAGGGTGCAGGTGGGCATCAGAGAGTACCAAGATAGTGTAAAGGTTCCCCATTGTACTGTCCTGATGCTGGAGCTGCCGTGTGCATGGCCAGTCCCCAGGGGGCCGAACAGCCAGAGGGTTCTTCTGACTTATACTGTCTGCTAACAGTGCCAAAGAGCTAAAACAGAACACAGGAATTAGCATTGAGAAGAGTCATCCCAGCCAAATCGCCCTTTCTTAGGGCCACATCCTCCACACAGGCAGCAGGAAGGGGTCTGGTATAAGGCCCCTAGCTCATCTGTGCCCCTTGCACTGGGGTGATTCTCCTGGGGCAGAACAGGACAAAGATGGAAATTGCTGGCAGCATGGCTATGCTGCATCCCAGGATGTAGCCCTTTGTGTGCCTGGGAAATATAAGAATTTGACCTACCATTCAAAAAAGTAAAATGTATTTCTGCCAGGCTGTGTTTAGCCCACAGAGCACACAAAGTGACTCTTAAGCCTGCGCAATTTGCAGGTCGCATTCCTATAAGGATAGAACTTGCCTAGAGGCCAGCATGCAGACATCTACTGCAATCATGTATCATCTTTACTGTTAGAAATGCTCCTTCTCATTATGCAGTCTCTAGAGGAACTTGACAGGGCCCAGGCTTATTCCCAAAGAGATAAAAGTTAAAAGGTCACACGTCTGGGTCACAGGTTAAAAGGCAGATAAAACATCCTGCCTTCAGAAGCAAAATCCAAGGTAAATCAAACCAGCTCCCAAGAAATCAAATCAGGCCGAGCTCCAGCGACAGGACGCAAATGCCCTTATTTTGAAACTCCTGGTTTCTTTTCTTTTTTTTCCCCCTTCAATGTTTTATTTTATTTTTTTCCAACACGGGTTAAACAAAACAAATCTAAGCATACACAGATAAAAAACAAAGGGACACGAAACTGTGACTGCCTTCCGATGTCTGAAAAAAACCTGGATTTAAATCTGGAAAGATACAATTCTTTATAAAAATTATTACTGTAACCAGATAGGGACACAATTGTTTGACCAGATGGTAATTTTGAGGGGACTTGAAATAACAATGCAGGTAATGCCACTGGCTCACTTGCACATAGTAGACCAAAGGCTGAGAAAAGCACCTCCTGCTGAATTTGGACCACATATTTTTACACACAAGATATTGAATAGATAGTATCAGACTCAGTCTCCCAGACAGAATTTCTGCAAATGGAGTGGCAGAGAGATATACGCAAACACAGGGCCCAATCTCTTGGCAGATACTACCATGAGGAGCATGCCTACTTAGATCTTGCAAACCCACACCCATATGAGCAGTCCCATTGAGTAAGGACTTCTTGGTGTGATTAAGGGTTTGCAGAATCATCCTTCATTTTTCTCCAATGTGATGCTATGAGTAACACAGAAATACTAGTGCATGGTATACCAGGAGCATGCCCACTTGTGTTTGTGTCTAGCTCCTAAGGTGTTAAAAAAATTAAGAACCATTCCATCTTCAGTTTCATGCATATAGACCCAGCTCCTTTTCCCAATGACAACTATGAGTGTTTTGCCATTTCAGTTGCCTCTTTGCTAGTACTGCCTCTGTACGCAGTTGAACCTTAAGGCCCCAAGCTTTTCAGCACATTACTGATATTAGGAACCAGCCAATTCTGACCTGAACATTATTGAACAGGCATATGGGAAAGAGTGAAAAAACCCAAATAACTCAAATAGGAATAAATAGGATAATAAAACAGGAATTCTACAGGGATGCCACAGGGGGTCAGTTTGTTTCCATGTGTTGCTCTGCTGGAGAGCACCTAGAAGGGCAGGAAAAAAGGCTTCCTTAAAGGTGAAGTGTAAATGACATTTACACTTTTAATTTACTTCTGCAAACCCACATGTGCTGACTGCTCCCTCTCATTAGACTGATGGTGGCATTCACCCAAATAATTAAGACTGACTTCTAAAACCACGTTGGCCAGCTCTGCTCTTTGATTACATCTTTATAGTGCTCCAGACTGGTTGCCAGCACCATAAGACTAGCATCAGGGTTAGAATGGAAACAAACAAAATCTATCTACAGTATTTATATGGGCCCATTACAACAGTACCTGAAAATGCCTCACACTCTTTCAGGAGACAAGGTGGGTGAGGTATATCCTGGGACCAACTTGGCTACAACACCATGGCACACCACAGTCTTTAGTGTATGTATCTTCACAACACCCCTAGGAGGTAAACATGTACTACTAGCCCCATTTTACAGAGGGGTAATTGGCGCACAGAGAGCCTAAGATCTGGATGCACAAAAAGAGCTAGGCATTGTGACGCTGAGCATCACAGTACCTAATCTAGAAAATCACTGGGCTTCACAAAGCCTGAGCTAGGCACTCAGGTTCCCTCTACAATGAATGGGGAAATATAGGCACCTTCTAAAGAGATCCACAGAAGCCACAAGGCTAGGCAGGGAGCCACCTAAACTAATCAATGGGGTGTGGGCTAAGTCCCGCCCACTCACAAAGATAGGCACCTACCTAAATCTAGGCTGCAGGGAGGAGCTTATTTTAGCAAGCAATCTTCAACTGTGAACCCTCTCCTGGAGTCAAGTACCTGTGCAGTTTTCGCACAAAGCCAAGAAAGGTTGGGGAGGAGTAGGACCTCCCTCACAACTTTTAGCCCAGTGGATAGGGGACTGCCCTGGGATGTGGGCAAAGGGATTCAAACAGGGATCGAGCACATATCAAGTGTGCGCGCTAACCACTGAGAAACGGGATATTCTGATGTGAGGCTCCCTCAGTCTCTCCTGCTGAGGGACAGTGGTTAGAGAGAGAATGACTCTATAGCCTGGTAGTTCAAGCACTCACCCAGGAGATGGGAGACCCAGAATCCAGTCCCCTTGCTCCAATGAATCTTTAATTATTTGTCCACAGCTTCACAGGGGACACTGGGGGAGGCCCTTCCCTACCTCAGAATATCTCATACCCCAGTGGTTATGGCACTCATCTGAGAGGTGAACTGAGGATCTCCCACTGAGTACCCTAACCCCTGGGATAAACGTTATGAGGGAGGTTCTCCTCCTCCTTCCCACCCCACCCCTGCTCCTCCTGCTGTTTTGTATGAATTCTTACAGGGCTTGATCCAGTAAGCGTGGGCAGAGGATTCCTACTGGTTCAGGCCCCACATGTTACTTAGGCAGCCAACGCCTCTCTTACTCTGGTTTGTGGATCATTCTGGGGCTTAGAAAGGAGATAGGTGCCTGGACACCTAGAGTGCGCATACCCAGAGGCACAAACATAGGCACCTAGGGTACTTTTACTGCAAAAACCTAGGCACCAAGTGAGTTTAGGCATCTACAGGTTCAGCGGGAGAACTATGCATTGCAGTGGAACGAAAACTGGGACTTAGGCATCTCACTCTTTTTGTGCATCTAGGCCTAAATGACTTGCCCAAGGTCACACAGGACGTCTATGGCAGAGCAGGGGAGCAAATCCTGGACTCCCAAGTCCCAGGCTACCAAGCTACCCACTGGGTTATTTCTTTTTTTTCCTAACAAAAGGAAGAAAAAAATATCTCAAGAGTTTTACGGAATAAGAGCAATGTATGTTTGTTAAAACACAAAACTTGCTACAAAATTAATTGTTCAGTATTTTAACATAAAAATAAGTTTTCTTTTCCAAATGTTTCCCTCACAAAGAGAGAAGCACCAGCCAGTCTGGGATGTTAAAAGAACATCTAATGTATAGATCTTCAAAAATAAGACTATATTTTGGCTCATGGTAAATGTCGATTAGAAGCAAAACCAACAAAATGATTAAAGTTTTTAAT
This sequence comes from Caretta caretta, assembly GCF_965140235.1. Classification (NCBI taxonomy): domain Eukaryota; kingdom Metazoa; phylum Chordata; order Testudines; family Cheloniidae; genus Caretta; species Caretta caretta. Next base: position 238,808,212 of record NC_134207.1, on the reverse strand, counting down.
CTAGCAGCAGATATTGTGTCCTGGAAATCATTACTATTACAGAACAAGTCCTTTGAGATTCATTTTTGGCTTAAAGATTATCATTAAGCACATTTTAAGACCCTTGAAGTTAGTCTGAAGTTAAATCAATATCTAGTTCGACTTGATTGCAGGCCTTTGTTTAAAATTTCCAAGGGATGCAGCCCAGTTTTCAAATGCCAGGAATTCTTGGGCTGGTTTTAACTAAAGAGTCTTCATTCTGAATTTTGGAATATTGGAATATTCTGGGAAAGCTCCAGAAATGATTCTGCCAGGAACTGAGCAAACAGTTACATAACCGCCCCTTCTAATCTCGGATGTTGACCTAGCTATTCATTCCTTGTTTGCTGTGGTGAGTTCTGTAAATCTAGTTTCCATGGCAGCCATAATCCATGAATAGAGCTGGCTCCATCGGTGGTCAGTTACAACATGCTTTGTCCTTTCTGTGTCCTGTAACTGACTGAATTAAGAGACAGAAAACAAGTGCCTTCAGTAAACATGACCTAATGAGGTCCACAGCTTTCAGCTAATGGGGGCCTAATGGCTTGAAAGGGAATGTGGCTAAACTGCAATATGCTGGGACACTGGCATCTGCTGAAGTGTCATTTTCCACAGAGGTCTCACAAAGGTTTTTAGTTATTTATTTCGATTATTTTATTTACACTAAACTTCCATTCACTTCCTGGATTTTTTAGAGATACATTTATAATTGCGTAAATATGGTATAGTACAAAGGGAGGGATTGAAAGCATTGGTTAGTGCTAAGTATAGTGTGTTCAAGTGCTATCCAGGGTCCCCCCACAATTTTGCAACTCCCCTTTGTTATTGGAAGTTCTAAGCCTCTACAGAACAGAAACTCACCCATTTTATGAAATTGTGCTATGGATCCTTGAGAGACTCCTTGATTCTTGAAAGATATCTTCAAAGGACTCGGATGAGAACCCCACATTTATGTTCATTTGTTAACCAATCAACAGCTGAACCCACTTTTCCAGAGGTCAAAAGAGCAGCATGTTAACTCATTGTTACTAAACTAGCCCCATGTTTCTAAAATCTATTAGCAAAAGGTTTCTGCTGATGATTTTCAAACAAAATTAAACTCTACAAAGAGAAAGAGATGTTCCACTAATTACAAGCAACTTCTTTCATTTCATGCTGAACGATCACATCAATTCATTTCAGTATTAAAATGATTGCTTTATTTGTACTCTCTCATGGCATTTCACAACCATTTAAGAGGATGAAGGTCAAACATTTCCAAAAGCATTTCAAGTCATTAAAACCCTTAGGAAAAAAGTGGCACTATATAAAATTCAATATGTGAAGTGCTTTAAAGTAGACATGTGAAGGGTACTTTGAAGTATAAAAACTGGACGCTAAAATACTTCTTTAAAATACCACCTTTTCTCAGTACATCCACGTCTATTTCCTTCTGATTTGAGGTTTTAAAGTCTTGCTGACGTTTTTCTTTTTCTTATATTAAATATGTTAGATACAATATACAGAAAAACATGCCGTACCGTGTATGAACATTTTGTGGAAACCCCACAAAGTCATTTATTTTGCCATTCAGGATAGAACTGATCCTGTGTTGGTGTTATTTCAATTTTGCAGATCTAACAGAAATCTGGATTGTCTTCATAATAAAGTGTCATTCAAAATGAAGATCTGATTAATAACTCCAAGACCTGCAAATAAAATGTGTAGTCTACAAATGGACAAATCCTGCAGTCCTTACTTAGGTAAAACTCTCACTGACTTTATGTAATAAATATTTTACCCACAATTAGCAGATACAGTAGATAGATTTATAGGAATTCCTCTAAAATGGAAAACACAGGCAGACTAATGGAATCTAAAAGAAAGAAAGGAAAGTAACTTTGGGCATGGCATGCTTCCCATAAACCCCTGACTGGATAGCTAAAGGAACCTATGGCCCAAAGCCCGGTTGATTACCTTAATTTTAACCAAGAGGCAGCGATACTAAATACTCTACAAAAATGTTTCCTAACATTGCCATTGAAAAAAAAAAAAAAGTCTTTAACCCTGCCTCCTCAGACACAGGTCTAGTCCTGGACAAATTGCGTTATATATGGAGTAACATATAAACATAAAAGACATACCCTCCAGTGAAAAACTTGCACAACTTTCCAGAATGAGTAGAATTAATCATAAGGAATAATTACAGTTCTAAACTAGAATATTTATGACATTACATAAACCCCATTAAAACAAACTGAATGGCAATAATTTTTAGAAAGGGGAAAGGAGGAAGTGAGGCGGGGGAAAGAAAGCCAATCAAAGTTTATAGTCGAAAAGATAAAAGTCCCTGTGTGTCCGTCATCTTGGAAATCATTACTTCAACCAGCATTTGGGTCTTGTTTATCTCCCTTCCCCAAAACAGGGAGAAAAAGAATATTGCTTATAGAGCTGGTGAACATTTTTTTTTTGTTTGAAAGATTTTTTTTTTAATTAAAAAGTGAGTTCCTTGTGGTGTTCAGAGCAAGACACCCATCAAATACATTCAGGTTGTCCTACCTCCTTTGTGTCCAGTCTGTACCCTCAGAGTTTCTTGTGCACCTCTAGTAATGAGAGACCTCAGCCCACCCTGGCCCTGCCAGTAATGATATGGCCATGCCAGTTTTACCAGCCTACAGCACTAAGAGGCAGCATTTTCTAAAGAGGCCTCACAAAAGTACCTTGTACCAAAATAAATCAGTCTGTTTGGATGATGAGCCACAGGGTTCTAACTTGCTATTTTGGGGTCAAAAATACATTGTTGCACTTGTGGGATGTCCCATTGCATCTTCTCTGCCCAGCGATCTGAGCAGGAGAATGATGGATCATATCTCGTGGCAGATCCTGATATTACTTTGATCATCACTGAACTTTAGTTATTTAAGCTGACCCTCTAGACTCAAAGCATTTCCTAACAGATAATCAAAGTGGGATTCGCTGCCCACTTGTAGCCAAGAATCAGAAGCCAGCAAAGAGGGAGAAAATCCCCTTTAAGCATCCCCTCTTTACAGAAGAGGCTGCTGAATGATGTAGGCCAGTTGTTTTTTGAGCAAACCACTGGCCAGAAGGTAGATTCATAAGCCAAAAAGAGAGATGAAGCCTTTACAAGGGTAAGGTAGGACCTAATGGTAGGAAGAAGTCTTTTGCTTAGTTTTGTGATGTAGAAGACAGTGAAATACAGTGTGGAGTAATGTGAGCTACTAAGCAATGAGGATGGATATGGGGGACATCAAGTACTTTCATTCAGGGACAAGAAAATGAGATCCAACTTCTTAGAAATGGAATACTAATGCCTAATAAGTGAACTTTGCAGCATGTGACTCTGTAACAATCCTGTGCTCCTTCGTGGCTGTGGGCAGGATGATAGCTATGAAGTCCAAAGCCAGATTTTCAGTTACATGCACACCAATTCTATGTGTAGCTAACTGATGTGCACAAACAGTAGATAACGTGCCAGAAAATCAGACACAATTACTGGGATCCATCACAGTATTCAATAAAAAAGTCGTACTTTCATGCTACAGAAGCCAGAAGAAAACCCAAAACAATTTTCCACTCTGCCACACAGACTCAGTCAGCCAGAAGCTTGTAAAAGTACACGGGACATCATAAACAGTTTGGATATAGTTGAAAGTGTGTGCTACAAGCATCCATGAAATGCTACACAATCTGCATCAGAATTCCTCTTCTGCAACACTGAAATGCTTCACTTTACAGATTAGTTAAATCGTCAATAAACTTCTGTTTAGAAAACCTTTTACCCTCTAGCCAGGCACATTCCACGCTTCTTTATGCACCCTGGAAACTAGAGAAAGTTGGGCCTCATGACCAAATATGGGCAGTCACATGGGAAACTGTTTGTTGCACCTTCCTTTTTCATTTTCACCATACACCTAGTGGCAGGCGGCTGTGCACCGTGCTGGATACTTTTCTGCTGCACTGATTTACTGATCTAGGTGTCTGGTAGAGCTTTGCTTTACTAACTTCAGTAGTCAGGCAGTATTTCCTGAACCAGAATGATGGTTTAAGCGAGGTCCTTCCACTGACCTCCCCGTGACACCATACTCATGAATAACCAGGTCTGTTGCTACCCCTCATGCTTAATTTTCTCTGAGGAAATCTTCTGTTAAGGGGCAACAGTTTTCCATTTCAGTGTGAAGCACTACCCAGCTGCTTGTTATTTCACTTGGCTGAGCCTGACAAGCTAATGGTATGTTTGATTTGCACTACAAGTTCCTGCTATAGACATCATTACTTTTATTACAGACGTGGTTCTTGTTAGAGACTCGGCTGTCCATACAAGAAGAAAAATGCACATTTATTTCAGTCAACTTAATGTTTAACTCATTATTTGCAAGTACAGCTCTGGCATGGAGCACAGACTCGGCTTCATTTCTTTTTATTGTATTTCGCTGTCATTTGGGTGGCACACAGGGAAATCATTTTTGCACCTCTGGATATCTGCTTAGGTACTCATTTCTTTAACCTTCCTAAATCCATTGAGAATGATCACATTCCTGATAGCTGGGACTCTCATTACAAGATGCAGTATAATACAGCACAGCTAAACTTCGCTAGATGGTTGATAAATAAAATCTTCTTGATGTAGAAGAAGTAATGGCACCATATTTAACTGAACAGAGTTCAGGATGGACTTTTCCTGATGGTTTGCTTGCTCAGCCAGGTTAAAGGTATTGGATGCCAGACCTGAGAACATATATTTCTGCTGTCTTCTTGCATTGTCAAAAATAGCATCATATTTAAAACCAATATACAGAAAAAAAGGAAACGATTTTTAAAAGACCAAAAGATAATGTAGTCCTCTTAGTTGTTGAAATAGAAGATGGCAGTTTAAATGGCCTGCTGGGTAACCTGGGGCAAGTCACTTCACGGCTCTGTGCCACAGTTTCCCTATCTGTAAAATGGGGATATGTTACTGACTTCCTTTGTGAAGTGCTTTGAGATCTATGAGTGAAAAGCACTACATCAGAGCTAGGAATTATTACTATTATTATTTGTATTTAAAAGTTTGATTGAGCCACAACATCTGAGTGTACTCTTGAGTTCTATTCCTGGCTCTATATTCGATTCATCTTATGAACTTGGGCAAATCATTTGCCCTCACATTTTCAAATGTGCTTACTGATTTGGGGTGCCCAGTTTGACATACCTGCAATGTCTCACTTTGGACATCCCCAAATAGAAGTGCCCAAAATCAGGGATCACTTATGTTGGCCTTAGCCTCCCTCTGTCTCAATTTTTTCATCTGTAAAATGGGGATAACACTTACCCACAGTATCACACAGGGGCTTTGGGACTTACTATGTAAAAAGTGCTTAGATAAAATGCAGCATAGAAAAGCAAAAAATAAATAGGTAAATGTTGCCTAATTTTCCTTTCAGATGGCTGTTGAACTGCTGGGGTGCAAGACGTTAATTCTCAATGTTAGCAAAAGACTGTTGATTTCTCATGCAGAATTTTCTTTAATAAGCATTTTAAGGCCATTGATCTCTTGATCCTGAATACAGCCAGTGTAGGGAGTGTTTCTGCCAGACTGAGTGCTTTGAAGTTCTAAAACTCATAAACCTGGCCATTGCTGGTTGTGGGCTTGTTTTATTTCCATATCTCTCATCTCACTTTAGGACTAGACAGAAGATGACATTATTAATAGGCTGCTCACAAGCACCTAATAGTTTAGGGGAAGGCTTTATATTTCTTCTTTCAAGCAGAGATGAAAGATTGTTAAAAACTCTCTTTTTTTTCCTTGGGGAATTACAGCTCACAAAAGTTCTTGTAACTCTTCACAGCAGCTAGTTTACTACTGGAGGAGGATATTTACTGGGTCGGTTTCTTCCTGCAGCAGGCCTCGGCTTTAATAAACGGTGTCTGTGAGCTACTTTATGCTCGTCATACTTTATTTTGATCTAGCTGTGTGTTTAAGGAGCTGAGGAGAGTGTGTTTTGATGAACTACTTACACCAGAACTCTGCTTTAGGCCAAAATGTAGACGGGGGTTGTTTTTCTGGTACACTGAAATTTGAAAAGGGGGCAAGTTGCCAAGGCAGTCTGTTAGCTTCTGCTCATTCTGCATTCACATCTGTCTTCACTAAGTTGTTACTGGACCCCGTGGTATATTGTACAGAGCAAGCTCAGGAGAAATGTATAGAAGTCAGAGTTCCTAACAAGGGGGTAGGGAGAGCCAAGAACCTTCAGAACTGGTAGCAGTTTGTTCAGTCAGATTAAGACAGCACCTTGTTCTGGAAATTTTTTTCACATATTTGTCAGCACTAATGCAAAGCTGCTAATAGACAAAGATGAAAAAAGAGAACCTGCCAAGAGGAACTTCCAAATGAATTCCATCGTGAAATCCACATCCCGTTCAAGAGGTGCCATAAAACATAGCACAGCTTTTTCTTCTTCCAAACAAAAATTCAAAAACTAATTTAATACATGATTTAAACTCAGACCACTCTTTTTTCTGTGAGGTCAATTAGCATGAAGCCCCTGTTGAGGTCTGCGATTCTTGCAGTGCAGAGCACAGTTTCAACACACACACAAATCGACATTGGTGTGCATCTCCATGATGTGGTTTCATAGTGCTTAATCATAATCTTAGGGCCCACAAGTGAATCATTTTGCACACATATGTAGTCCCATTAATCTCAATGGGTGAAATTCATCTCACTACACACAGCTTGCACAAGATCTATGCATTAAGTCCTACATAAACCCCATTTAGAGAGCTTGCCTGGGACTTAAGTGGTGCACAGATCTTGTGCTAGCCTTCAGTAGAGAGGTGAGTTTTACACATTGAGACTATGGACTTATCTACGCTACCCGCCGGATTGGCAGGCAGCGATCGATCCAGCGGGGGTTGATTTATCATGTTTAGTATAGATAGGGCTCTCCCGTCGACTCCGGTACTCCACCAGAACAAGAAGCGCAAGCGGAGTCGACAGGAGAGCATCAGCTGTCAACTTACTGAAGTGAAGATACCACGGTAAGTAGATCTAAGTATGTCGACTTCAGCTACACTATTCACATAGCTGAAGTTGCGTATCTTAGATCAACCTCACACGGTAGTGTAGACAAGCCTATGTGTTTGAATAAAGTTACTTGCACGTGTAAGTGATTGCAAAATGAAGAACCAGATCTCATTCTGTAGTATATACAGGACTCACAATATCAGTGCTCAGCAAATAACTCCCCTTTGGAGGTGCCATTTTTAAATATACATCTTCACACCCTAGACGCAGATCCAGCTTTCCACAAATGGACAAATTTCCAATTCCTTCTTTGTGTGCTACCTATGCTTGTATGCCCACTATAGAACCAGCAGTGCCCAGGTTTATGGGTTTATTAACTGTGACCAGACACAGGCTAAGTAAGTAAACAGATTAATATGTATTATACGGCATTTGTTCAAAGTTCAGAACTTGTACGCACACGTAAAAGTGGTATTTATCCCATGCTCCTACCATGGGAGCTGATTAAAAACAGGATCGTACAAGGTAAGCAGGGCTGTAAAAGACAGCATTAAAGCTTTTTTTTTTTCTGAAGTATCCTGAATAATTGTTACCGGATTTAATGGCTCAGCAACCCATAACTTGCACATAATCTTGAAGGGTTCGGTGGTTTTATGTTGCAACTTGTATTTTATGCTGCAAGAAATGTAAGTGCTTACAAAATTGTTTCTATATTGTATCCAAGACTAAGTATGGCAAGGAGAAGTCCTACTGCGCTGTCTATATAGTAAACAAATGGACAGCAAAGAGGTAGTGGCAAGTTAATAATCACATTCTCATGAAGGAGTGTTCTCAAAACTAAGACTCTGATGGTCACTGAAAATATGACACCAGACATTAATTTTGTAGCTTGTAACCTATTTTCTATCTAAACATAGGGGACAGCACGCTATTTTATAATAGCAATATAAAGCTCCAGGTGTTTGTTAATACCATCAGACCTGCCAGTGTTAAGTACTACTGTAAGGCCTGACAGTTTACCACAGTCAAAGTGATGTCAAACAAATTATATTGGCAAAGCTCTTTGGGGATCAAGAACAAGGACCCACCGTCACTGTGGGTCACATTTTAAAAAGAGCTGAGAGCCAGATTTCAGAGAACTCAGCATAGCTGGCCAGAAAATGAAAATCCCTTCCTAAAAAAATCCCTTCCACAGTTTTGACAAATTTTTCATCCTGAATCAGGATGAAAAGTTAAAAACATGAACATTGTCACAGAAAGGGTTTGGGGGGAACCCAAACGGAATTTTTCAGCTTGCTGACTGCCCAACCTGCATGTTCTTGTCAATGTCACTTTCTCTGCTCAATCTGAAAGTGACATTGACAAGAACATTGAAGGTTGGCTGCCAAAGACTGAGCACTCAGGCTCTCTGCCTCTCCTGCCCCCGCCCCCATCCCACAGCTGTCTTTCCAGCTCTCTAACTGACCCACTTACCTGATGCATCTCTAGTAGCCAGGCTGAGGGGTGAGAGAGAGGTGGGGAGGTTGAGCTATAATTCTATAGGATGCTCCAAAAAGGCCAATACAAAAGTTATTACTTTCCATTAAATTCTCTACTCGTTTCCCATAAGGGTACAGTTTTAATTCAAATGAATATATTTGTTATTTTAAAGGCACATGTCTTCTGTTAATAGTGGTTGGTACTTTTCAGGACTAATTTCACCTTTAAAGTTTTGCATTAGCTTCAAACAGTTTCTCTGAGCATGCTCAATGGAGCAGTAAATGTTCCTTTTCTTGAATCCCTTCCTTTTAAATAAAGAATCCATGACAGTAGCCACATTGCAAGGGCATGACTTGCACAAACACGTAATGCTAAGTTGCTTTGTTTGTTTGTTTTCTTGCAAGACCACCATGCTTTTTGATAACAGTGCTGTGCCTCACCTCTGACTGATAGCTCGCACGATATTCAAGTTCTGCGTCTTGTCTGAGTAGCAATTGCTGATCACACTGAGCTGTGAAAGTGAAAATGTGGTGGAAGTTTGGCCAAGGCTAAACACCCTAACTCTAGAAAAATTGCTTATGAGAGTAGGCACTGAGATATCATGATGATGAGCATGCGACAAACAAACGTGCTCCTCCAGCGACACGGTGCTTGCTATTAACCCACAGAAGCATTGATCTGATTGACTCTGAAAATTGATCCAATACGCATTCAGAGAGAAGAGCAGCACCCAGTGAACACTTCCTTTAAGCAGCTGGGCTTTCCTTGGCGATCTCCCACCCACTTACTGACCACTAGTCCCAAACCCTTTTAGACAGAGATCTGACACAAACACAGCCCAAGATGGAATGGCTGAATTGCCATCTGGAAATACCAAGCAGCATTTTGCAGTAACTCCATAAATGCCCTGTGACACCACTGTAGTTGCTTGGCTGTCACTTACAATTAAAACTATTGCAGGGTTTCCCAAGGGAAATATTAATCATTTAGAAAAGGAAATACTAACAAACACTAAATACACTCCAGCCCATCTGTTTAAATAGCTATCATTTCCAGTGGGGTCACACAATCCAGCTTTTTTTAGAATTTAAAAAAAAGAAGAAAGAAAAAAAAAAGGGCAAAGCAGCTACACTGATGTCAAACCTTCTCCTCAAACACAATTTTATGTTTTTCTTTGACTTACCCTATAAATATTTTTACTACAACATTCAACGTTTATGAGATCGCCAAGACTTGTAAAAAGGTGAGTAACTGGAAACCAAAGGCTAATACCTACCACAGGGATGCAGGGATTTTTCTTTATTTATTTATTTTAAAACAACCCAGTTTATTCTATTAAAATTAGCCAATTGTATTTTATCTGTGATCTATTTACAAAACTGGGTATATATTTTTCCTTTTAATTTCACAACAAATGGCGACCAGAAATTGCATCCAAGCTATTTGTTGGTGCTGTTTCGGAGCACTGTTCTCAAGTTAGATTACTGTGGCTTTTGCCCTGCAGCCAAGCTTCTACAGATTAAATACTCTGGAGCCCAAGTGTGACTCAGGAGCTACAAATCACAGTATTATTGAATCACGGGAATTAGTGGAGTTGGGTAAATTATTTGTTGTGAATAGACCTGACAAGTTTAGTCCTTTTTCTTGTTTGTGACTCACTTGAAAACAGACTTTATCTTTACTAATTTATTCACCCTTCGTATTGCTTGTGCAATCATTTATACATAAAGACCTCAGCTTGGGAATTGTTAAGGACATAAGAAGGGCCATATTGGGTCAGAGCAATGGTCTGTCTAGCCCAGAATCATTCTTCCAACAGTGGCCAATGCCAAATGCTTCAGAGGGAATGAACAGAACAGGCAATCAGCAAGTGATCCATCCCTTCCCAGCTTCTGGCAAACAGAGGCTAGCAACACTCTGACCATGCAGTTGCATCCCTGACCATCTTGGCTAATAACCATTGATGGACCTATCCGCCATGTTCATTTCAACCTGATCCACACAACAAAGTGTGACAATGTCTAAACACAGTGGTTAACAGGCATGTCACCAGAGATGAGGTTAAACATAATATGACCAAGTCACCACTAAATAGTGTTCAGCCTCATGTCCGCTATCACAGATGTCCACTGCATGCCTTTGGTTAATTTGCTGTTCACTATGCTTGATGAGAAATTGGTCACTTAAGACACATGGGATTTTTCTGCTCTCTGATCAGATAACAATCTTTTTAATGAGTGATGAAAAGCTATTTCCCCAAAGATTGTACAAACAAAAAGCTTTCTACACAAACATTCATGACTAACAAATAAAGAGAGAACTGTGGTGCAATTGAACAGATATCCAGATTATTCACAAACATTGGTTTTAACATATGCAGCTGCTTCTGGAAAAGATCTATTAGGTCAAGTCCACCTGCATAAGATTGTGGTTCTCTGCAGTATATTTTCTAGTACCTTTTCCAGACTAGCTGTAAATGCTTAAAGTCATGGGAATTCCATCACTCCCTTCTAATCTTACGAGATTGCTCCACAGTCCCAATAGCTGTCAGTGGCCCTGATCCAAAGGCCAATGAAGTCAGCGGGAGTCTTTCCCTGATTTCAGTTAGCTTGGGATCAAGTCCACTGTCTGGGAGATTATCCCAATATTCAGCTCAGATTTTCTTTCTTAATTTCACCCCATTAGGCCTAGGTATCTCGGAACACTCTCAAGAACCCCTTTCCATATTTGCTATTTACACCTTTGAAATATTGTAGAGAGAGCTCTGTCTCTTCGCCCAACATTCTACATTTAGCATCTTTTAATTAGCCTCCTAAATCAATACCTCTAGATCTTTAATCAGCTTTGTTGCTGGTCTCCAAACTCTCTGTAGTTTTAGATATTGAGGTGCCCAGAAATGAATGTAATGCATTATTTTTAAAATATGCTCTTTACCATCTCTCAGGGCACAAAATGCCTCTCCATATTAACTACCCAAGAGCAGAGGTTTGGGGGAGAGATCCATTTAGACGCCTTGCCACCCAGTGGTATCCACAGCCATAATTAAGCAGCCAGGCCCAAATCCACTGAATTCTCCAGAAGTTAGGAATCTAAATACCAGGTGGCTCTGGGCCCCAGGATACCTGTACAATGTGTGGTGAGAGTTGAGTGCCTAAGAATGGAATCCACAAAAGCCAGCACACTGAGCAGGGAGCTGCCTAGACTAGCCAATAGCAAATGCCAAGGGAGCTGAGGACCTGTCTCTGCTTGGGATTCTCCACTGTGAACCTTTTCCTGGAGTTATGTGCCCACGTTGTGGCAGGGGGGTTGCAAGAAATGAAGGAGGAGGCAGCCAATTCCCTTATAACCTTTAGCCCCGTAGTTAGGGCACATACCCAGATGATAGGAGACCCCAGTTCAATTCCCTCCTCTCTCTGATGTGTAGAAAGGATTTGAACATGGGTCTCTCCCCCAGCCCGAGCATCCTGCCCTAGCCACTGGACGACAGAATCACTCTCATGGTGTCTCTCTGACCCCATGCATATGTAATTATTTATACACTGTTTCAACAGGAGAGCACGAGAGAGACTTACCCCACAGTCCAGTGGTTAGGGCACTCACCTGAGAAGGGATGGGGAACAGAGCACAAATCACTGCTCTACATCAGCCAAAGGGGGGAACTGAACTACGGTCACCCACCTCCCAGGTGAGTACCCTAGCCACTGGGCTAAAGATCATAAAGAAGGTTTCCTAATCGTCCCCCTGGCCATTTAGGGTATGTCTACACTGCAATTAAAACCCCACAGCTGGCCCATGCCAGCTGACTCGGGCTCCAGCTAATGGGCTATTTAATTGTGTTGGAGACATTCAGGCTCAGGCTGGAGCCTGGGGTCTTCGTCCCTGCAAGGTGGGATGGTTCCAGAGCTCAGGCTGCAGCCTGAGCCCAAATGTCTACACTGCAATTAAACAGCCCCTTAGCCCGAGTCCCACGAGCCCGAGTCAGCTGGCACAGGCCAGCTGTGGGTGTCTAACTGCAGTGTAGTCAGACCCTTGGGGTGGGTTTAGGTGTGCTCAGAGAACCCCTCCCAGAGCAGGCCCCACAGGTGGGGAAGAGGCGAGAAGACTAGCTTGAAAATCCCACTGGGGCTTAGGTGTGAGCTAGGTGCCCAGGCACTAGACTGAGGTGGCTATGCACATGCTCACTGGCGCCTGAGGGACTTTAGTGGTGGAAACTCAGTCACTGTGGGATTGTAGGGAACACCGGGCTTAGGTGGCAGCTGAGCAGGGGGTTCGAGGATTTCAGTGGAGCCCGCACACTGGACTGAGGAGCTAAAGTGGCAGGCGGGTGCCTACATTCTTTTGTGGATCGGGGCCTTGAGGCTCTGGCAACACTATCTAGCTCACAGCACAAAATGTCCCTTCCTCGATCCCACATGCAGAAACTGCTCGAACTCTAACAACCTGCTGCCTTTATCTTTTGTAGCTTTTCTTTTTTCTGTTTGGTCTCATTAGATCTCCTTTGCCATGTAAAATATACAACCTACATTTTCAACTACCACTCTGGACTGACGCTGCATGGCTCCCTTTAAAGTCAGTGGGAGATGTCCCAGCAGAACTCTGCACAATTCCACAAGTAGAGTACGCTAACGTATGCTAAGATGACTGTAAGCATGAATATGTAACTGTAAATAGTTGCATTTATTCTCAATGGAACTTACAACATAGCCTGTAAGTTACTTGGGAGAAATCCCTGACATCACACTTACATTCCCCTTCACTCATAGCACAGACTATATGTCCCGTTTTGGCTGGGACAGTCCCCTTTTTCAGCTCTGTCCCAGCCGTCCCTATTTTTTCACCAAAACTGCGCATTTGTTCCAGCTGCAAGGCAGAGTGAAGAGCAGTGGCTGCTTCCCACGGGGTCAGCTGAAGGCAGTGCTGCCCGGCAGCAGGAGAGCGGAGAAATTTGCTGCTGGCAGGCAGTGCTGCCTTCAGAGCTGACCCCCCCTAGGTGGCGAGGTTAGCCCCAGCCCTGCTGCGGGCAGCACAGAGCTCGACAAGTCAGCCCTAGCCCTAGCCCCATCCCCAGCTGCAGGTGGCACGGGGCTCCAGAACTCAGCCCCAGGTGTGGGCGGTGCAAGCCTTGGCAGGTCAGCCCCAGTCCTGGGCGGCGTGGAGCTCAGGGGGTCAGCCCCAGTCCTGGGTGGCTCTTGCAAACCCTGTGAAGGGGGTGGTGACTTGGGTGAGCCTCAGGCTGTCCTGTTTTTATTTTAAGAAATATGGTCACCCTAGCTAGAAGCCCATGAGCCTGTAAATAGAGGCACTCTCAGTTTACATAGGAATGAAGCGTTCTCTTTAAAAGGTGTTGAATCAAGCCAAAAGGTGAATGACATTTTTATGTGAACCTCCTGCTGTTTCACCCTCCCTTCATTCAAATGCCATTGGGGAAAACAGGGAAGCCCCATTTTCTGGCTGAAATGAAAATCAGTATTCAAGGGATAGGAAAGGAAACAAGAAACTGACATTCACTATAAAACACCTACGTTAGAAAGAGTTACGTTGTGGAACTGGAAAAATCCATCTTGTTTTTCTGCATATTGACTCTAACAGTGGTACATTGATTTGGGGGAATGTTTCCTATGCACATCCCAGGGGAATATGGCTATGTCAAGAGAGGGTTCTCTGACACTAGAGGAGAAGGGAGAAGTGCTGTTCCTCACTTCGTTGCTCTAAGCAAGAAGCAGCCCTAACTGCCATTATACTGAGAGAGAAACTTTGTTCAGCTGATGATATAAATAACATTTACCATTTGGTAACACATGTATTGGCCCTTCCTAGCAGCGCCTTTATCATAGTAACATTTATTTATGAATTATTTGTTTTGTGATTTTCTCTTTTATGCTCTATCCTCAAAAGTCAGCTCCTACATAAGAACATAAGAACAGCCATACTGGGTCAGACCAAAGGTCCATCTAGCCCAGTATCCTGTCTTCCAACAGTGGCCAATGCCAGGTGCTTCCGAGGAAATGAACAGAACAGGCAATCATCAAGTGATCCATCCCCTGTTGGCCCATTCCCAGCTTCTGGCAAACAGAGGTTAGGGACACCATCCCTGCCCATCCTGGCTATTAGCCATTGATGGACCTATCCTCCATGAACTTATCCAGTTCTTTTTTTAACCCTGTTATAGTCTGGGCCTTCACAACATCCTTTGGCAAGGAGTTCCACAGTTGACTGTGCGTTGTGTGAAAAAATACTTTCCTGCTGCCTATTAATTTCATTTGGTGACCCCTAGTTCTTGTGTTATGCGAAGGAGTAAACAACACTTCCTTATTTACTTTCTCCACACCAGTCATGATTTTACAGACCTCTATCATATCCCCCCTTAATTGTCTCTTTTCCAAGCTGAAAAGTCACAGTCTTATTAATCTCTCCTCATATAGCAGCTGTTCCATACCCCTCATAATTTTTGTTGCCCTTTTCTGAACCTTTTCCAATTCCAATATATCTTTTTTGAGATATATTGGATATATTGAATAACACTGGTCCCAGTACAGACCCCCCCAGGGGACACCACTATTTACCTCTCTCCATTCTGAAAACTGACCATTTATTCCTACTCTTTGTTTCCTATCTTTTAATCAGTTACCAATCCATGAGAGGACCTTCCCTCTTATCCCATGACAGCTTACATAAGTCACTTTGTAATGGTTGTATTGACTACTAGAGGGGACTGTCAGTATCTGGGGCCATAGGGAGATATTAACTGAGTGATAATTTTTAAGCAGGAGATAGGCAACATTACAGACTAAGGAAATACAACCTAGATGGAGCTACTATAAAGTGGGTGCATAACTGGTTGGAAAACTGTTCCCAGAGAGTAGTTATCAGTAATTCACAGTCAAACTGGAAGAGCACACTGAGTGGGGTCCTGCAGGGATCAGTTCTGGGTCCGGTTCTGTTCAATATCTTCATCAATGATTTAGATAATGTCATAGCAAGTACACTTATAAAGTTTGCTGATGATACCAAGATGGGAGGGGTTGCAAGTACTTTGGAGGATAGGATTAAAATTCAAAATCATCTGGACAAACCAGAGAAATGGTCTGAAGTAAATAGGATGAAATTCAATAAAGATAAATGCAAAAAATGCAAACAGTTCTGTACAAGGACTGTGCCTGCATCTTGTGGGTGCAGAAAGGGAAGCCGGGCTTTACAGACTGAACTAATAAATTTCATTGTTTTTTATTAGTCAACATTATGTATAAGATTAACCAAATCTCAGAACCAGCCAAAAGTAACTCAGAGATGAGTGGTGATTGCTGATACAGGCAAGTGTAGACTGGCTGATGGGATGTACAGCATTGCTCATTGCTCCCCCTAGTTTTAACAGAGGGAGAGCAACCAGTGAGCAGGGAAGAGGGAAAGAGAAAGAAGAACTAAAATAACCTTAATTATGGAAGGGCCTGATAAGGTCGTGTGGCAAGTGGGGAATGTGAGCATTATTGGTCTGGCATTGCTAGACCTGCTGCTTGTTTGGGAGCATGTTACATCTGGCAAGATCGTAATGAGAACATCATGATCTGAAGGTGTGATCTCTCCATCTCTGAGGGCATCAGTGTTGCCAACTCTCAGGATTTTATCATGAGTTTTGCAATATTTGGTGTTTTTCTTAAAGGTCCAGCTCATGAATTCAAGTGATTACATGAGAATCTCTACTTTCATTTTAAAAAACTAAGTTTTCTAGCCTTCATGGTTGCAGAGAAAAGATTGAAAGATGCAACCCAAGTGCACCCTAAAGGCTCAAAAAGGAGAAGGCAAATAAAAAAGAAGCCAACATTTATTCTTTTATAAAATCTCATGATGTTTGAAAACTTGGGGTTGGCTAATGCTGCAGAAATAAACAGGAAAAGCTGGAATCTCTGCTTTCCATGGAAAGAAATGCATGCATAGGATCCATGGGATATTAGACCTTAAGCATTTCACTAGTCCCTCCAATTAACAGTGCTTTTTGGCATTGGCTCAGAATTAAATATAGCAAATCCTGGACCTCAGACCAGTGGTCATTTTCTGTCCTTGTTCCAACTTCTCTCTCTGCTCACAGAACACAGCTTTCCTCAGAACGGTCCCTGTGGGTAGAGTCAGAGAGTGTGCCTGCACTGCCAAGGAAGAGGACCAGTTTCAGCTCCTCGTTCTAATCTCTCGCCCTGCAGCTGAAAGTGTTGCAGAAGCAGTGGACTCAGCCACAGGAAGATTCAGTACCTTACATCACACAACAGTGACCCCTGTACCCAGCCGAGGAATGGTACCGATTTGTTCCAAAGGCAACATTATCTAGTTCCACTCCTTGACTGCAGGAATGGTCACTGCTTTGCAGAGACATGAGAGGATGGCTAGAAAATTTGGTGGGTTTTTAGGAGCTCCTGAGCAATGTGGTGGAATTTCCACTCTGCCCCTCCCTGAAAATAAAGTTAATTTAATATTACTGACCCAGGGTGGAGGCTCGGTTAATACAATGTGGGATGATGACTTGTACGATGTTTCCAGAAAAGAGTAGTCCAGGATCACTCTTCATCAATTTAGTTCTTTTCCTGTCTTGTTGAAGGAAGACAATCCCCAGTTGATGAAGTTGTTTTTACCATGTTCTGAACAATACACAATTCAAGGAGCAACTTCCAGCTGGGACAATGTTCGCACAGCTCCAACTGCCTCACCCAGGAAAAGGCTCAGTTTTGGCTCACTTGGCAAGAGATGATGCCTGTGGAACACAGGGTCCCATTTTGAGTCTGGAGTGTGGCAAGACCATAAGGACACGAATGTTTAGCCCAGTGTTAGGAGGCAGGCAACTCCATTAAGTGACTTAGTGTCTGGACCCTACTTAAGAGACACAACCAGGTCAGCATCTCTCACTGACGCCTTACAAAACGGAGTGGGCTAGTTTGGTGCTTCTTGGCTGGTTCCACATCCTACAGTGCTGGATGTTTCCCTGTGCTCTCCCCAGAGTTCTTCTGATTCTCTTAATCTATTAGAGCTTACATGATGGCTAGTCAAATTAATAAAATTCACTGGACTTTCATCAGAATACATCCTTCCTTTGTCAGTTATTGTAGCTCATTGGGAAGAATCTAATGCCAGAACGAGCCCTATGGCAGGCTGCAGTGACAGATGTCATCTCCACTTCTCCAGCAATCATAAATAACCACCTTGGGCAAGAAAGGCCATCTTGAAGTTTAGCAGGGGTAGGATGTGCAAAATGCACCAGCTGTCTTGTGTTTTCAGTCAGGCCATGTTAAGTCTCTTCTCAACAGAGTACTTGCCAAGTGTGGGGAAAATGCACCCCGGCACAAAGTCACCACTTACTTTTATATGCCCTGCGTTCACTCTGCATGGAGAGGATGGCTTGATCCAAGAAGCAGTGGATTCCTCATCCCATCCATGCCCCTCCTATTTACCCCCTGGGCACAGTATCCAGGGATCCCCAACTGAGCTGAATTCTTTGCCCTTTCTTCCTAATCCTACCAGCTTGCATGGCAAAACCAAGTCTACAGAGGTAGGGAGCAGCATTTATCCCTTAAAGAATATAGTTAACAAGTGGTATAAAGAGACAGCCCCAAACCAAAGGCCTGCATCTGAACATTCCGAAGCTTTGGGGAAGTTTGCTCCTGCATTTTGCAGGAAACCCCTATTTCTATAATGGGCTGAACCAGAAGCCTGGAATCAAACACGCTAGAGCTTTGGGAGAGTTTGGATTTAGATCCAGTCTGTGCACATCATCAACTCAACTTGGAATGATGGTGCTGTAACCATGGCTGCTTAGTTAAGGTTGTGGCCAGCTCTATATTCTAAGCCTGAGGTCAAACACTGTCTAACCTTGCCACCAAGCATAAAAATCAAAAATCTACTTTCAGTTTGAAGTTCTTTATGCATAATCTGAGCCAAGGAGAATTTTTTTTTTTTTGGAAGTTCAAAAAAAATCATTGGCAAATCATCCAAGTGAATGTGAAGTTAAAGGGCAGTTGAAACCAGACACATTTCTGACTTTCCTAAAAATACTGTTTCTAGAGAGGAGTGGATTTCAGCAGGTTCATGAGAACCTCACCTGAAATACTGTGTGCAGTTCTGGTCTCCTATGCTTAAGAAGGATGAATTCAAACTGGAACAGGTACATAGAAGGGCTACTAGGATGATCCGAGGAATGGAAAACCTGTCTTATGAAAGGTTTCAGAGTGAGCTGTAGCTCACGAAAGCTCATGCTCAAATAAATTGGATACATCTGATGAAGTGAGCTGTAGCTCACGAAAGCTCATGCTCAAATAAATTGGTTAGTCTCTAAGGTGCCACAAGTACTCCTTTTCTTTCTGTCTTATGAAAGGAGACTCAAGGAGCTTGGCTTGTTTACCCTAACTAAAAGAAGGTTGAGGGGAGATATGATTGCTCTCTATAAATATATCAGAGGGATAAATACCGGAGAGGAAGAGGAATTATTTAAGCTCAGTACCAGTGTGGACACAAGAACAAATGGATATAAACTGGTCATTGGGAAGTTTAGATTTGAAATTAGACAAAGGTTTCTAACCATCAGAGGAGTGAAGTTTTGGAATAGCCTTCCAAGGGAAGCAGTGGGGGCAAAAGACCGATCTGGCTTTAAGATTAAACTTGATAAGTTTATGGAGGAGATGGTATGATGGGATAACATGATTTTGGTAACTAATTAATTTTTAAATATTCATGGTAAATAGGCCCAATGGCCTGTGATGGGATGTTAGATGGGGTGGGATCTGAGTTACTACAGAAAATTCTTTCCTGGGTATCTGGCTGGTGAATCTTGCCCATTTGCTCAGGGTTTAGCTGATCGCCATATTTGGGGTTGGGAAGAAATTTTCCTCCAGGGCAGATTGAAAGAGGCCCTGGAGGTTTTTTGCCTTCCTCTGTAGCACGGGTCACGGGTCACTTGCTGGAGGATTCTCTGCTCCTTGAAGTCTTTAAACCACGATTTGAGGACTTCAATAGCTCAGACATAGGGAAGAGGTTTTTCACAGGAGTAGGTGGGTGAGATTCTGTGGCCTGCGTTGTGCAGGAGGTCGGACTAGATGATCATAATGGTCCCTTCTGACCTTAGTATCTATGAATCTATGAAATTCAGTGATCCTGTGAAGAGAACATCAAGTCTCAGAGGGAATATTTTAGGTTTTGATTTGCAAACAAGTTAGCTGTCCAATGAGACCCCTACTTTGCTCATATGGTCATCACATTCGGGCATGCAAATTGCTAACTGTGGTAATTTGCACACACATTTACTGGATATGTGCATATAGCCACAGTAATCATGTCTAAAAATTAGGGGTGAACCTCTAAGCAAAGGGCCTGCAAAATGCCTATCCACCACTTATGTTCCACGTCAGTCCTCAGAATAGAGCTTATGTGGGATTTGAAAGGGACAGTGGAGCCTATTCCAGCACTTCCTATGTAGTAAGGTTCTGCTTTATGTAAAACCTCTGCAGCTGGGTGAGACTCATAGCACCAAATCCTGTCCTCATTTACACCCATTAAAACCTATGGATTTAATTCAGTGCAACTGAGATCATAATTTGACCTATTACCTAAAACTACAGTAGGGTTTGGGTTCCATACAAGGCACAGAATACTCCATGCTATAGCAGTGGGTCCCCTGAACACCCTGGTTCAGAGTGACATGATGTGATCATATTAGAACTGGATGAAATTTTTTCGACAAAACTCTTTTCAGTGAAAAATGCAGATTTGGTGACACCAAAATATTACCCTAATTTCACTTTTCCCAAATTGTTTATTTGGGGGTAGTGGGGAATTAAAATCAAAACATTTCTCTTCAACATTTTTTAAATGAAACATTTCCATTCAAAACCACTTTTTGTTTCAAAATTTCCTTTAATTTTATGTTTTAAATATTCAAAACCATTAAAAAATGGTTAAAATCAATATGAAAAATTTAGTTTGACCTGAAATAAAATTGTTTTTCCACTTTTTGAAATTTCCAACTAACCAAAAAATCCTTAATTCTCCCAGTGGTAGCTTAGCCCACATCAATATAGTATAAGATGTGGAGGTTCATAAAAGAATACAGACTGCAAAGCAAAAATGAAAATTGAATTAGCCACTGATTTTGGTGCGTGAGGTCAAGTTCTGGGAGATCTTAGGCAAAGCAGGAAATTTCAAGAGAATTTCACAGAGGGAAAGCTTGTTTCTGTGCTGTCTCCCTCACCTACACAGCCTGAGTAAAGAGGCGTTCAGTATACACACCTATACATAAATTTTTGGTTTTGCTTTCCAGTGCACTGTTAAAGATAAGCTCTCAACTAGAGGCAAGATGATAAAAGATTAGTGCAAGAGCTTGAAGTACATGTTCATTGAACTTCTCTCAGACTGGCAAAAGCTTATATTTAGGCAACAACTCCTGACAAGCTTTTAGTATTTCATACAACTAACTCAGGCATGATCTCTAATAGCAAATCATGTATTAGTATCCAGAACACGTTTCCAGTTCCAATAGATATGAAATAGAGATCTGATCTGGTTTCCAATGAACTCAATGGCAAAATTCTTATTCACTTCAATGGGAGGTGGATTGGGCCCTAAAGAAGTAAATAGCACTGCTAACGTAAAGCACAGAAATTATTAATCAGGAAATTTTAAATGTATTTAATAACTAATTATGGCATAACATTAAAGGTGACCTTTGGGGGGTTGTGCAGTTGTAAATAGGAGCAGAATTTAGTTGTGTATGTACATTGCACTTACTACTATTCCAGATTCAATATTTGTAACTATTTCAGTGTTAAACATAAGCATACTCCAGGATGTCTAATATTTTAGATTGCATCTTAAGAATTGCCGAGTGAAACTTGTTTTGCTGTATTGAAATAATTCAGTTCCACAAGTCACCTTTGAAAACCCTGATTCTAACTTAGATTTTCCTAACCAAACGGAATTGGTTTATTTAATTTTTTAAACGTGTAAAAATCTACTTTACAAACGTAGCCACTCTGCTCTCCTGCAGCCACCTTGTTTGGAGGGGCACAAAACAATCTAGTGATGTACTGAGTGTGGATCCCGCTCTGGAACGCAACTTCTGTCTTTCAGAGAATGCTGCCCCTCAAGGTAGTAGTGAAGGGGTTATGGCTTTAGCTGACATTCTCAAAAGAAAATACATATGTTTCAAAACCAGATTTACATGGTGGGTAAAATCCTGGTCCCACTGATACCCAGGGCCAAACTCCAATGGGGCCAGGATTTCACCTTCTGTCTTTAAGGGGTCCCCATATTCTCAGGTGCTGCAGCACAGTGGGTTAATCAGGTAGGATTCGGTGAGTTCTGAAATAGCAGCACAGAACAGTGCAAGTTCCGGATGCAGTTTCTTCAGAGAGGGTGTGTGGGCTAGTGCCTACACCCAGGAATTGGCACGCTGAACTGGATCTGCTCAGACCTTGCGGCAAGATCTGGTTTGTGCTGGTGTTCACAGACCAAATCTGGGGACTCGTTCTGTGAAGGGTGGCCATGAACTAGTCCCTTTGTGTTCTCTTGGAAGCAAAATTTCAACAGACCAAAAGAACTGGTCACTTAGAATATCAGGGTTGGAAGGGACCTCAGGAGGTCGTCTAGTCCAACCCCCTGCTCAAAGCAGGACCAATCCCCAATTTTTGCCCCAGATCCCTAAATGGCCCCCTCAAGGATTGAACTCACAACCCTGGGTTTAACAGGCCAATTCTCAAACCACTAAGCTATCCCTCCCAGGACTTTTTCCTGTTCCAACCCCTACGTGCCCTAGGTGCCTCAGATATCACATTCAAATACCTAGAAGGCTCCCAAGTGCTAGAATGAGCCTCTATTTATTGTTGAACCTCTACTGATTGTTGGTATTGTCAAGGGCAGGGTAGTGTCCTGTTTCTCTGTCTTCTATCTTGACAGTGCCAGACAGGGCCACTGTGCTTCCCAAATAACCTAGAGTCTCCTGAAGGCCCTGATTCCCCCCTGCAACCACTTTAGCCAGAGGGAGGGACAGGTGCTACTTCCGCGGCTGCCGCTAAGACTCTGTACCATGCAGCGTGCCATAAAGCTTAGCACAGTAGCAGGGAACCTTTAGTGGTTCCCTAGCAACTGCAGATTAAGCAACAAAGCCCTATAATGTGTAACACATATTATAGCTATGAGGGAACTCCTAGGCTATGGCTGCACTACGAGCAAGAGGTGTGATTGCCCTGCTGGTGTATACATATTCATGCTACACATGCCATGGCTACACTGCTATTTATACTCACACTAGCTTGATGAGAGCTAGCATGGCTATATGTACATGAGGAAGGAAATCACATCCCTAGCTCGCAGTGTAGACATAGCCTTATTAGGAGATTCCATAAGCCTCCAGAGGGGAAACCTGCTTTTACTATTACTTTTTTCCTGTTTGGTTTCTTTGCAATGATCTGAATGGGAAGCTATGAGGTTCTGTAATACTGTTCTTCCTCCACGGTGGATATGTAACAGATAAACTGGATGGTAAGTTTCTGTTGGGAACTGTAAACCCTTAGCCGCTTTCTGATCAATGAAAGTGTCAAGTTAAAAAGTGGAACAAAATAGTCAGGAATAATATTTCCACCAAATCTTCTCGTTCAGTTTGCACTGAAATCAGGCCAGTTTACTTCAGCAGATTTTGGATTCAAAAGTTTCTACAAAATATTTTAAAAGTAATAATTGATACAACAACTAGCATAGCCTCTCCCTGTTAGTCCCATTGGGGTTAGAAGGAACAGGTCATGGCAGGCTAGACTGGCAGCTTTTATTTACAATAAATATTGTTTAAAACTCCTATGTAAAACTCCAGAGAAGTGCACAGACCTGCTCTGACATTTGGGAAAGAGGTGAAGTCAGGACCCAACTTTAATAAGTGAAAGTGAAAGTACTTTGTTTAAAAAGCTGAACGTGCACTGATTTGGGGACCTAATTTGCAGTCAGTGATGACCATTATGTTGAGGGGGAGGGAATAACCATTCATACACATTCTTACTTGTGTGGAGATTTGGTACCATGTGAAGATCTTGTATCACACAATTTACATATTCACTACATGAAAAGCTATTTTCAGATATTTGGAACCTCGCTCTCACTGCAAATAAGATCATTGGATATCTTGGACGAATTCATCTCTGTTGTTACTGCACTGTAGACCATGAAGTTATACTCTTATATCAGGTATTCTTTAAAAAGTCTGTATTACATCCTACCAGCCAAATTCGCCTAGCATAATCCCAGTGGAGACAACAATATACTTTATTTTAGCAGACCTTTTGCTTTTTTAGTAGGTGTATTTTCTTAAGTAAGTCCACCTCATCTGTGGAATCTTCTCTTCAGTTCCTTTGGGTTTAACAGGTCATAGGAAATTGGACACTGACAAAAACAAATATCTCCTGGATAGCCATACAGAGAGATATAAAACCACATCCTAATGACAGATATACACTGAACATCAACCGTACCAAAGGGGATCTCAAAAAGGCATTCAAGTAATAGTTGGAATGAATGTCTGCCTACGTCAGAGTCCATTTCTAAGCCTGAAAATAATCAAGAAGGCCCATCTCCAATCACCTACCTTCTCAAATAACCTTTTGATAGCTGCTACTTGTTTTCAAAGGGTAACTGAATAGGAGTTATTGATATAATACTTCAAGATTTCATACGATTCTGTCATTAAAATGAGATCTGGCCCTGGGAAAAATGCCTCCTGCCAAGAACAGGACCGTGAGGAGACAATGGCCATATCTGTGCAGTATATGTCAGCACGCTGCCTTGCCATTTGTCAAAGAAGAGAACATAACCAATTAGGCCCAAACAAAAAGATGAAACAAACGAGTCAATTTTCTGAAGCTGTTCATATTTAAGAGAGGGGAGGGAAAAGTATGAATTTTATTTTACTTGTCTATAACCAAAGTTTTGAAGTTTTCAAGTCCAGAATCTTTTATTAGCTTGGCAACTCTGCTAAAGGGGAAAAAAGAGAGACATGAATCCGCGACAGGAATTTAAACAAAAAACATTCTTTGCCATTAGCATTTCTTTGATGGTCCTTTGGGTTTATTGTTGTGTGTTAACTTCTGTATAATCACATAATTGCTACAACATTCTTATAAATAATGCATTTGAGAGAGAAAATAAACAGTGTGTCATGTTCTATTCTCCAGTGGATTCTGTGTGGCCTTCTTTGTAGCCCCTTTCTAGCCAGGTCCCTCTTGGTTTTAATTTCATACAAGCCACTTGTGCAGGTGGACATTTCAATGAGCCTGTGGTCTGCCAGCTGTTATTGTGCACTACATCAAAATAATTCCCAAGTACAATCCCTTCTGTTTTCTCTCCCTTTCAAACACTTAAGAAGTTAAAAAACAAAAGCCCTCAGTATTTGACACAATTTCAGTTCCAAGATCTAAAGCCAGTACTGAGTATAGGTAGAATAAAGAAAACTGCATTTGGATATAAAATCCTGGGATTTTACCCACGTGCCTTTGCCTGGATCTCAACAGTGTTTTATAAACTGTCATTTTTCAGACTTATCTTACTGGATTCTCCTCTTCTGCCAGGGCCTCTGGGTCTGTGCTGGTCTCTTCTGAGTGCAAGTTACCAGGAAACATACTGTATTCAGAGTGTAGCTATAATAAACAGTGGTAAAAAAAGAATAAAAATATAGATCCAAAGGTGTCAGAATCTCTTATTTAGTAAGATAGGGTTATGGGTCTGCTAGTATTTTGACTTCTTCCTCAGGCACATTGATTTACGTTATATTGCTAGAAGTCTCTCACACACAAAGGCCTAATATTTACCGCCTGTGCCACATGCAGCTCACACACTGGTGCTCCAATGAATGCGAAGAGAAAACACAAATCTGAGCTGTCAAGGCTTAGCACTGGACAGTCTGGACACGTGGTTGCTGATCCAGCTGACAGCCTGCGGTCCAACCCAATCCTGTAACTCAGAGACTCATTTGGACCCTGGGTCCAAGGTGTGGCCATATACTACCAGTCCTGAAGTTGTAAAACCCCCTTCCCTGGATACCAGGGAGGTGTCATCAGTGAAGCATTGCATGCACTGAGTTCTTCACTCAGGTGTCTTCCTCAGTCAGGAAGGGGATGATCTCAGCTGACAGTTCCGAAATGGAGCTGTTGCTTGGGAGAGGCAAATATTAACTCTGTGTGTCCTTTCCTTGTAAAATACCATCCTATCACCCTCCCCCATCAGCTGTCCCACCTTCCTTTTCTACCCACCTACTGACAGCGTTCTTTATACACTGGGGATATATCCTGGCCTTCCACTCATTCTTCACATAGTCATTTCATGGGGCTTATTGAGCCCGCAGGCAGCAGTAGCTGCAATGGTCCCTATGTGGCCAAGTGAGACCACTCTCTATGGAGTGGTGCTGGGGGCTGCTCAGGATATGAGGATCTATATTACATGAGGTCCCTGCTCCCTCAAGCAGTTCTGCAGGTCCCAACCATGAAATGACCATCAAGGAACTCCCTTCCCCTGGCACTCTGAGCCTGACTGACCTAACATTTTATGGTCTCACGGCATGTTACACAGACACCATATCCGGAGAAGATACACTATATTCTTTATGCAACAAAAGGAGTTGAAACCCTGCTTTGAGTGCAAAACAGAACCCAACCAGAACACAGAGGTACTACTGTGGCTCCATAATCTCGTTGATGTATAAAACTACAGAGTAAGTCAATTCATAGGCTTGTCTACTCTAGACTTTTTTTTCCCACCACTGAGGCTACTGGTTCTGCTCCAATAGTGGTAACAAAGGTGGAAGCACCAGCAGCTTCCCATGTTTTCACCTAGACCTGCCCTGAACAGAACAGTGTGCTTAAAATGCCAGCAAATCCTTGGAGTTCTCACTACACTTGTGCTTCCGCTGTTGTTACCACCGGTAGAACTGAACCAGTGGTAGCAAGGGTGGGAAACTTGTAGCAAAAAAGCCTGGAGTAGACACAACCTGTGAATGTATAGCTGTAAACAGATCATCTCATATTTCTGAAATCCTCTTCATTGTGAGAAAACCTTTGTCTCTCGAGCCATCATATCAACAGCCTTTCTGTTTCCATGAAAACAGACGTGTGTTTTCTGTTGTCTTTGGGTGATAAGGTCAGGCTTTGAACTTCAATCCGCTGATATTAGCAATGTCTGGTAATTCCCTGTTCTAAAAGGAATAAGGGGCACAATAAGAAACGCAGCATTAGTTTTGCCTACATTTGCTTCCTCCGTGCCTCATTAGGCACTTAGCCAGTAACTCGTCAGGTGCAAAGGAGCAAGGACCTAAATATGGGCCTCAATGGACCCATATTCCATCTGTAAGGGGTAAGTGTGAACTGCAAGCCAAATTCATTTAGTTCCCTTTACATAATTGTCAGCTTCATTCAAAGCAGTTTCTTCTCTTTGATTGCAAGGGAAGACAGTCAATTGTTGTTCTATTCACTTCATCACATAAACACATTTGACAGGCATGACAGCAACTGCTTGCTAATTATGAGGCAAAATTTGCAGTGCAAGGTTTATTGTGTCAACGGTCCCTGGAACAATCCTGTGATTGTTTTATGAGAAGATTGGGCAGTCAGGGTTGAGCACTTTCACTTCAATTATCCCCATTTGCTGTCATGGCTTGGAGCTCTTCTAGTGGAATGAAGAGAACAAAATAATGAGCTCTGCTCCCACCCCTGGGAGCAGTATCTGAACCCTGAAGAACTTGGCTGGTCATATCTTTGCTAGCCACTATTAAAAATATTGTTAGAGTGGTGCCCAGTAGCAGTATTGAAGCTAGCGGTCTGTTAGCACTTCCATGTTATTTCCAGGGTCTTATAACTCAGCTGCAAAGATTTGTGCCAGGGTGAAATTTGACATAAAATCTCAGTCTGGGAAGAGTTCTATTTATTTTACAAAGGATCAACTAATCTAAAAAATAACAGTGTGGAGATTACTAGTTGGTTCATCTGTTTGTTCAAGAATTGCATTTTTTCTAATTATTCTTTCAGGCTATTAAGACAAAATAATTTCTCACACTTGGGAGGGGAAAAAAACCAAGGACAGAATTATTTCATTTAGAAAATGGGATAATTTGAATGTGCATTTGGTACACCAAAAGGATGTTCTTGTCGCTAAAGCACAAGACTGGGACTCAGGAGATTAATAGGTTTTTAAGGCCAGAAGAGATCGTTATGATCCTCTAGTCTGACCTGTATATCACAAGCCATAGAATTTTATCAACTGATTCCTGCCCCAAGCCCATAGTTTCTGCTTTAGCTAGAGCATATCTCATAGAGACATGCAGTCTTGATTTAGTTTCTCCAAGTGATATAAATTCCACTATTTCCCCAGGTAAATTGATCCAATGATTAATAACCCTTAATTTAAAAAGTGCACCTTATATCAGATCTCTATTCGTCTGTCTTCAGCTTCCAACTCTTGTTTTGCCTTTGTCTGATCAATTAGACCCCCTTACTATCAGATATTTTCTTACCAATTCCAGAGATCTTGATTCTATTCCCAGCTCTGCCAGAGGCTTCCTGAATGACATTGGACAAGCCACTTTAATCTCTATGCCTCAATTCCCTCCTCTCTAAAATGGGGATTATAATATTTCCTCACTTCACAGTGATTTTGGGAGACTAAACCCACTATGGGCCCAATCCTGTAAACGGCTGCGTGCTAATTTCCCATTAGAGTTACCACCTCAGAGGTCTGGGCCATGTGTGGGCCTTGGCAATCCTCAAATGGAAGTTCAAAGCATTATTGTTTTCTGCTCACATCTCATGAAGATTTTCAGTATGTGGACTGAGTGCACTCATTTTGCTGCTGTCCTGGCATAGCAACTCAGAGTATATTGAAACAGCTAAACCTTCCCCAAGTGCACCTTGACACACTAGAAACACTGTAGTCTTTTCTCCTCTATACAGAATCTATGCATATGTACAGATTTAAAAGGTAGACAACTACACTGCAGGAAGCAGGGTATGTCAATAGTCCACATAAATTATCTGAAGTCCCCTCACCGCACTTGGATATTCTAAAATAGATATTAGTGACAAGTACCCATGTCCATGATAGTCTATAAAGACTTTATTGTCAGTGATTCATGTACTGAGGTATATTCTAAGTGCTCATTGACAGATTGTGTCTTTTCTCCTTCCACAGAGATTGCGGGAGCTTTGACTGAAAAAACTCTTAGGTTTATAGATGGGAGGAGAACTAGGGAAAATGTGAGGTTTTGCCAAAGCTCTAGAATATCTAAGCAAGTTCTGTTTATTTTGCATAAACATTTCAGAAGTGTTTTCCCCCCCCCAAAAATAAAAAAAATATTTCTTTCCCCCCTCATCCTTGCTCTACGCCAGGGGTCGGCAACCTTTCAGAAGTGGTGGGCCGAGTCTTTATTTATTCACTTTAATTTAAGGTTTCGCATGCCAATACTACATTTTAACATTTTTTATACTGTCTCTCTCTAGAAGTCTATATATTATATAACTAAACTATTGTCGTATGTAAACAAGGTTTTCAAAATGTTTAAGAAGCTTCATTTAAAATTAAATAAAAATGCTGATCTTACGCCGCCGGCCCACTCAGCCGCTGCCGGCCTGGGGTTCTGTTCACCTAGGCCAGCAGCGGGCTGAGCGGGGCCTGCAGCCAGGACCCCGGCTGGCAAGGAACTGGCAGCCAGAACCCCAGACCGGCAGTGGGCTGAGCGGGGCCTGTGGCTGGGACCCCAGACCAGCAGTGGGCTGAGAGGCTCAGCCTGCTGCCGTTCTGGGGTTCCGTCCACCAGCTCCTGCCAGCCAGGGTCCCGGCTGCTGGCCCCGCTCAGCCCACTGCCGGTCTGGGGTCCCAGCCAGTGGTGAGCTGGAGCCAGTTCCCACCGGTTCGCTAGAACCGGTTGTTAAATTTAAAAGCCCTTTTAGAACCGGTTGTTCCGCGAGGGCTTCTAAATTTAACCTGCCAAAAGTGGCACCTTAGGCGCCAACTCCATGGGTGCTCTAGCCCTAGAGCACCCAAGGGGAAAATTTGGTGGGTGCAGAGCACACACTGGCAGCTCCCCTCCCCACCCCACCCCTGGCACGGCCCCAGCCCCAGCTCACCTCCACTCTGCCTCCGCCTCCTCCCCTGAACACACCGTCCCGCTCTGCTTCTTTGCCCCCCCACCCCAGGCTTCCCGCGAATCAGCTGTTCGTGCGGGAAGCCGGGGCGGGCTGAGAAGCAGGCCGCGGCTTCCCACTCAGGCCCAAGGAGGCAGAGGTGAGCTGGGGTGGAGGGGGCGCAAGGAGGGCCGCCCGTGCCACAGCAGGTAATCCGGGGGTGGAGGGTGCGCAGGGGAATCACTCCCCGCCCCAGCTCACCTCTGCCACCCTCAGCCTGAGCGGGAAGCCGCCGCCTGCTTCTCAGCCCTCCTCGGCTTTCTGCCGAACAGCTGATTTGCGGGAAGCCGGGGGGCAGAGAAGCAGAGCAGGGCAGTGCGCTCAGGGGAGGAGGCAGAGCGGAGGTGAGGTGAGCTGGGGCCGGGCGCGGGGCGGGGAGCTGCCGGTGGGTGCTCTGCACCTACCAAATTTTCCCTGTGGGTGCTCCAGCCCCGGAGCACCCAGGGAGTCGGTGCCTAAGGCGCCACTTTTGATGTGATCAGTGGGGGGAGCGGCCGCTCCCCCTGCTCCCCCCTAGCTATGCTCCCCCGCCCCTAAGAGCCAGAGGGACCTGCTGGATGCTTCCTGGGAGCTGCCCCAGGTAAGCACCTCCAGGACTCCCCACCTTGCCCCTTGGCAGGTGCCTCTGGCTCTTAGGGGTGGGGTGGGCACCCACTACGGTGGCCCACGAGACCCTCCTGCCCGGTTCTGGGGGAAGTCAGGGGACAGGGGAGGGAGATGGATGGGGCGGGGGGGCATCAAGGAACACGGGGGGTTGGATGGGGCAGGAGTCCCGGGGGGTGGGGGTGGGCAACGACTCCCTCGTGGGGTGAGGAGGAAACCCGTTGTTAAGATTTTGGCAGCTCATCACTGGTCCCAGCCCTGTCCGCATAGACTAGGTACCTACTTTCTCCCTGGTTCTGGCCCATTCTCTTCCTCTCTCTGCACTGAGATGAGGGTGGGAGTGTGTTGAGAACAGGTCTGGGGGAGAAGGAGCAGGCTGGGGGTTGGGGTGCAGGGTCTGGCCAGGAGCTAGAATGAGGGAGGGGGCTCAGGGTTGGGGCAGGAGGTTTGGGTGTGGAGCGCTTACCTGGGCAGCTCCCATTTGGTGCAAGGGGTGCAGGTGGGAATGTGGGGGGGGAGGTGTGCAGGAGCTCCCATTTGGTGCTCAGGGTGGGGGTGGGGATGTGGAGGGTGCAGGAGTCAGGGCAGGGGGCTGGAGGTGTGTGAGGAGGGTGCAGAAGTCAGGCCAGGGAGTTGGAGGGGGCTGGGTATGTGTCGGGGGTGCTGGAGTCAGGGCTGGGGTTGTGGGGGGGTGCAACGGTCTGGGCATGGGGCTGGGGTGTGTGGGGGTGCAGGGGTGAGGGCAGAGGGCTGGGTGTGTGTGAGGAGGGTTCAGAGGTCAGGGCAGAGGGCTGGGGCTGTGGGGAGGTTCAGAGTCAGGGCAGAGGGCTGGGGGTGTGTGAGGGGGGTGCAGGGGTCAGGGCAAAAGGCTGGGGGTGTGGGCTGGGGCCGTGGGGATACTCCCAGCTCCCTGCCCTCAGCGGCTCACGGCAGGGAGCTGGAGGGGATATGCCGATTCCATCCCCTTCCCCAAGGTCCCCGGAGCAGAGAGCGCACAGCAGCTCCGCCGTCAGCTGATCGGCCGCAGGGAGGGAGACGAGGATGGGCAGGAACCGCATGCTGGGGGAAAAGGCCGGGGGGAGGTGGAAGCTTGCCTGCCCTGCAAGGAGAGAGCGGTGGGCAGGGGCGGAGAAGAGTGCGCCAGGCCGGGCAGGATTTTTAATGGTACGCTGCTGTCCCCGGCAGACAGCAGCGTGCCATTAAAAATTGGCTCGCATGCCATCTTTGGCACGCGTGCCATAGGTTGCTGACCCCTGCTCTACGCCCCTTAAAGTTCACTGAGGGTTCGATTTCCTCAAGCCAAGAACTTCTAAGGGTTAGAAATGATAGGTTCTCCTATCTATCTGCCAAAGGGGTGCAGGATCAGACAAGGACAGGGGAAGGGAGGGGGATGGAAATAGAGCAAACAGCGACTCTGAAAACAGTAGGTGTGCAATGTCACTATTAACCTCAGGGGATGCTAATTCCATGCATCTTACTGTGCAAAGAAAGGGAGAGGCATAGGAGGGCATAGGCATTCAGAGAGGGCATAGGAGTCCCCAGCTGAATGCCTACACGTTGGGGCCTAGATTTTCTTGCACCAGTCCTGTTCCTATTTATAATTATAGAAAATAATACACTTCCTTTATTTGTTCATATTTATTTTTAATTTTTAATTTAATATATCATTGTGGTCTTTAGTTGTTTTACACAGCCCACTAAACGAATGTGAAGAATTATCTGAAAATCATTTATACCACCTAACACCTGAATACTAACAGTTTATTTCCCATGATGTGCAAACGCAGTTACAGTCCACATATGAATCCAATTAACAACACAGGCATTTGCATAGTAGATACAACTTCCCAAGGGATTTAAATACCTACATAGGGAGAGGATTTGGCAGTCAAGGGCTCTTTAGTCTAGCAGACAAAGGCATGATGAAAATCAATAGCCAGAAGCTGAAGCTAGATAAATTCAGGCTAGAAATAAGGCATTAATTTTTTAAACAGCGAGAATAACAAATCAGTTCTAAAAGACATGTTGCAGTTCAACCAGGAGTTATGGCCTTGATACAGGAACTGCCGGACAAAATTCTGTGGTCTGTATCTATGCAGGTCAGGCAACCATAGTGGTCTCTTCTGGTTGTAAAATCTATGAGCCATTTGACAGAAAAAAGAGCGTTTGCAAAATTCACATTGAGACTCAGTCTCTGAATTATCTCAAAGTTCAAGGGTGTTTGTGCCAGAGGATTTGATTTAGGCCCATCTGCAACAGGAACCCTTCACTGCTTTTCAGGTGTAGCTCTTAAATTATTTTACCATTGAGGTAAGGTAACTTAACTTTACAAGGCTAGTTTAGGCCACAGGGCATGTCTAAACTAGGATCAAAGGTGTATTTGTCCAACATCAGTTAAATTACCTTGTGTCCTATTCTAGACACACCCTTAGGCACAGACCCAAGGTAAGCAGTCGTACAGAATCACATCATCCCAAGGGGAGCATTGGGAGGCATTCTCCAGGCATTCCCAGTGGTGCACCTACTATACCTTTTTGTAAGTTGCTCCAGTAGTGAGTTACTCACTGTGCAGCTGAGCAGCTCCATTGGGTGGGATCATAAGCTAACAGTAAAAAGAAAAGGAGTACTTGTGGCACCTTAGAGACTAACCAATTTATTTGAGCATAAGCTTTCGTGAGCTACAGCTCACTTCATCGGATGCAAGTGATGCATCCGATGAAGTAAGCTGTAGCTCACGAAAGCTCATGCTCAGATAAATTGGTTAGTCTCTAAGGTGCCACAAGTACTCCTTTTCTTTTTGCGAATACAGACTAACACGGCTGTTACTCTGAAAGCTAACAGTAGAGACAGGTTTGAATGCACAAGCCAGTAGTCACAGAGATTGCAGTAGTCAAACATTGTCACCAGCCAATCCGATGCCAGACAGTAGGTGTCAGGAACTAGGGGCTGCAGTTGAGCCTGTGACTTAGCTAGCAGATTAATGAACCCAGATGGGCTACAGCAGAACCGCCCGATTGGCTGACCTGCCTGATTGGTTGAAGGGAGCCATTAGGCATGCTCTTAAGCACATCAGCATCAGCAGGTCACCAGCTGATCAAAGCTCACTCCTGCAGCTATGATTGCTCCTGTGGCTGCTTTGTTCCCAGCCTTGCTCCTGACCTGTTCCAGTCCTCTCCAGCCCTGTTCCCCTGCTTGGGTCCTCACTCTAGCTCTGACCACTAGGCCTGACTGTCCACCACTCCAACCACTAGGACTGACCACTCACACCGCAGTCTTGACAGTTTCAGCAACCTAAACAAATATGAGAAGGGACAGATTCTACTACTGAGATGGACCCCACTAAAGATAACATCTCCTTATCAGGGCTAGTGGTTGCTTTGCAGATCTATAGACCCAGATCAATGCCCTGCAGGCACAAGCCACACCATCAATGAGAACCAAAGATTCCACGGCTGGACAAGTTCAATGATGACCATGGAAAGTTCCGTGGATTTTTAAACCAGCTCCATCTCCTGTTCTCATTGCACCCACAGACATATCCTACTGACCAGTCCACAGTGGGACTTATCAGTCTGCTGACTAGGGAGGGGTTGGCCTCTCCACTTCTAGAGAAATCTAGTCTCCTGCTGAGCCAGTTCAAGGATTTTGTCCAAGCCATGGCAGTGATTTTCAATGACCCAAGTCATATGCACACAACAGAAGCTGCGCTCGAGGGACTGAGGCAGAGATGCTGGCTAGTCAGTAATTATACCACTGAATTTTGGTGCCTGATGGCAGATGCTGCACGGAATGAGGCCACGCAGCACTGTCACTTCCAGCTTGGTTAAACAATGAGTTCAAATATGAGCTGACCTTGGTGGAAACCCTCACCAGTCTGTATTCCCTGATCAACCTATGTATCAAGACTGACAAATGCCTATTGGAATATCATCAAGAAAGTAGGATGGCTTCTCAATCCACACCTGTCTCAATGGCACTGGCCTGCCAATCTCCCTCTCCCAGGCTAGAATCTGAACTCATGTAGCTTGGCACAGCACAGCCCCGCTTCTCTGAGGTGGAGAGCAACCAATGCCAGGTGTCAAGGTAACTATGTCTGTACTGTGAGGAACCTGGACATTTTGCCATGAGCTGCCTTTCAAAGGCCCATCTGTATCTTGGTCAGAAAACACGAGGCACCAGTCCCAATAGAGGGGTCTGGGTTGGGCTGGCATTCCATCCCTCGCTCTTGCCTGCAACTCAGGCACTTGTCGATTGATTCTCTGGCCACATGAATTAGTACTCTGGCAACATCTAATCAGTGCCTGATGGACCTTCTGCTTCACTTACAGCACCTCACCATATCAGGGGTCAGCCTGGAAGCACTAGTAGACTCCAGAACCTTCAGTAATTTTATGGATTTGGAGATCACATGAGTGCATAAGATTCCAATGCAGAGCAAGATTTTCCCATGGAGCCCATTGACAGATCCCTCCTTTCATCAGGGCCAGTCATGTAAGTGACTGTGCCTTTGGAAACCACCACCCTTCAGGGACATTGTGAAAACCTTTAGTTCGGTTTGGTCCACACCCAACATTTCTCAGTTAGTCTCAGCATCACCTGGCTTACCACACATGATCCACACATAAGTTGGGGAGCACGCACGGTGCACTTTAGTTCTCCATATTATCAGCAGTCTTGTCTCCCTGAACCCAGTGCCAGATCAGAAGTTCTCTGGAATTTGACCCCAGTTATGCCCTCTGCCCCGGGCTTGTTAGCTTCCACAGCCTCCCTAGCAGTATCAGATATGCCAAAGAACTTCCAAGACTTTTCTCATGGTTTTGATAAGATGGCTGACATCTTGTCACCTCATCATTGCTATGGCTGTCCCATTGAGCTCAGCCTAAAACTGAGGTTCCCCTTGGCTGTATTCCCTCTCATCACCTGAGTTGCAGATGCTCTGAAAGAACCTGGAAAAGTGGTTCACTCATCCCTCCATGTTCCTCCGTCTTCTTTGTGACTAAGAAAGACAGCTCCCTCCAGCCTTGTGTGGATTACCTGATATTGAACAAGGTAACTATCAGGAATCAGTACCCCCTACGGCTCATCAATTTGCTCTTTAACAGACTTCACTCCACCAAAAGTCTTCACTGAGCTACACCTCTGTGGGACCTAAAATGTAGTCCAGACATGGGAAAGAGACGAGTAAAAGACTGCATTCCACTCCCAATATGAGCACTTTGAGTACCTATTGATGCCTTTTGGGCTGTGCAACAGTCCAACGACATTCCAACAATTAATTAATGATATCTTTATGGACATATTGGATCAGTTTATTGTTGCTTAACTTGACAAAATCCTCAATTTTTCCAAGAACCAGGCCCTTCATGACCAACATAGTGCTGAGTCTTGGAGATGCTCCACCAGAACCACCTCTCCATGAAACTCAAGAAGAGAAAATTTGAACAGAACAAGATTGAGTTCCTTGGATATACTGTTTCTCTCAAAGGGCTAACTATGCATCTGTGCAAGGTAACTGCCATCTCCAACTGGGTGGCTCTGACAGACACACAAGGGGTACAGCAATTCTGGGTTTCGCCAACTTTTACTGGCATTTTGTCCAGGAGTTTTCACATATGGTATCCACAATGACAGTGCTCCTTCGGAAGGGAATCTGATTCATCTGGTCCTCGGAGGCCCAGTGCACCCTCAACCAACTGAAAAAGGCTT
The DNA here is from genome assembly GCF_965140235.1 of Caretta caretta. NCBI lineage: Eukaryota > Metazoa > Chordata > Testudines > Cheloniidae > Caretta > Caretta caretta. The sequence goes on along the minus strand of NC_134207.1, from coordinate 238,772,227 downwards.
TTACCTCAGTCACCATCCTATTCATCCAGACCCACCAGGCCCTTTAGAGTAGAAACCATGCATCTTACTATGCCATTGGAGCAGTGTTATTTCAGCATACAGGTCTCAGCATAACCAACTTCACCTGTTAGCAATTAAGGCAGCTTTTGAAGAATGGCATCACCACCTGGAAGGGGCTCGGTTCCTACTTCACGACCACAAAAACCTAGACTATCTCTGCACAGCCAGACACCTCAATCAGCACCAGATCTGTAGCTCCCTCTTTTTTGCCCGATTCAACTTTGTGGTGGCCTTCAGCCTGGGGGCAAGAAATGGAAAAGTAAATGTGCTGTCCCTTAAGAATGAATGGCTGAACCTGGCACTGAACCTTTTTTCACAGTTCCCAAATCATCCAAATTTGTTAGTGTAACAGTAGATAGTTGTCTGATGCTTTCCATTCAGTCCCTGTTGCCTCAAGATCCATTTGCCACCAGATCTGTCAGACATTGGGTAATGCAGATACCCAGGTAAACTTAGCATTCCAGCTGCAGGATAGGATCCTCTATCACAAGGAGTGTATTACATCCCAGAAGGGCAGCCTAGACTTAAGATTCTAAAACTGTGTCATGACACACCACTTGTGGGTCAGTGAATCTAAAATGCTGGGCTTGGTTTCATGGAATTTCTGGCGGCCAAACCTATGCTCTGATGTCAAGAAATATGTAAATTCTTGTGACCTTTGTTCTTGATCCAAGACCCCATGTTCAAAGCTGCTTAGTCTCCTCCAGCCCTTGCCCATTACTCCCCAACCCCAGTCCATCACGTCTCTAGACTTGTGAAGCTGCCCTGTTCTCATGGGTGCACAGTGCTGCTGCTCACAGTCGACCTCCCGAGCAAGATGGAGCATTTTGTTCCTAGCAGCATAATCTCTACTGCCCAGCAAACTAGGCCGTCTTTTTTTTTGAAAATCTCTTCCAGTTGCACGGATTGCCAACTGCTATCGTGTCCAACTCAGGTCCATGGTTAATTTGCTACTTTTGGCATAAGTTTTTCAAGCTCCTGGATGTGGAGCTCCTTACCTCATTGGCGTATCACTGAGAGACCAACAGGCAGATGGAATGGGTCAATCATATCCTTGAACAGTATCTCTGTTGTTTCCTGACTTACCATCACGACAACTGGGTCCCAAGGCTACCATATGCAGAGTTTGCCTACAATAATTAAACCCAGGCCTCTACCCAACAAAGCCCATTCTACACCAATTATGGCTTCCATCCATGCTTTCACCCAGCCCCGGGGTTCCCCAGTACCTGCAGCCACAGATCTGGTTACCCAACTGCACCAAGTACAACACGAACTCAAAGAACATTTTAGGCCTGCTAAAGAAGCTTATAAGTGCCAGGCCAACCAGGATCACCAGGCTGTACCCAACCTTTTAGTAGGGGACAAGTCTGGTTATCAACACGGAACCTCAAATCAATCCACCCATCAGCCAAGTAGGATCACCAATACTTAGGCCCATTCACAATCCTGGAAAAAACTAACCCAGTGACATTTAAGTGCAGCTACCTGAGTCACTGAAGATTCATCCAGTATTCCACGCTTCCCTCTTTAAATTATACACAGAGAACCCACCCCCTATAACCATCCAAGGGCAAAAAGAATACCTTGTCCTGCAAATTCTCTAATCCAGCTGAGTTTGGGGTAAACTCCAGTACCTGGTGAAATGGGAAGGCAATAGTCCAGAAGCCCAAGCCTGGGAATCAGTGGAGAATATCCATGAGTTGGACCTGCAAAGGAAATTCCACCAAACTCATCCCAAGAAGCCAGGTCTGGGGGGCACTAGAAGGCACCCTTGAAGAGGGGGTATTGTCAGGAATGCTGGCCTGCAGCTGAGCCTGGGACTAACTAGTTCAGTCTCCCAGCAGAGCTCAGGTGTGCTATAGCAGAACAGCCTGATTGGCTGACCTACCTGATTGGTTGAAGGGAAGAAGTAGGCATGCTCTCAAGCCCAACAGCACCAGCAGGTCACCAGATGCTCAGTGCTTATGCCTGCAACTGCAGTTGCTCCTGTGTCTGCCTTGTTCCCAGCTTTGCTCCTGTCCACTCCATCCTTGCTCCCCAGTTTGGTTCCTGATTTTGGCTCTGACCCTCAGCCCTGTCCCTGGCTGCTGACTCCAGCTCCAACCACTAGGCCTGACAGCCCACCATTCCAACCACTTTGCATGACGGCCCATGCCTTGGTCCTAACAGTAGTGATTTATAGGCATCATGTCAAATATTGGTTTTAAGGAAAGGAGAGATTTAAAAGAAAACAAAGTGGTGGCTTTTCCAGTTTTGCCAGGAAGTTCTCCTCAATGGTAAGGTAAGCCTGGAGAAAGCATAAAAGAGCTTGTGGGGAACAGAAGGCAAGTTAAACCTGTATCAGTGCAGAGTGAAGGTGGAAGCTGATGTCATGATAAGAAATGGGATTTGAAAGTTAGGGTGGAGCGAAATGATTGATGTTCTTAAAGATGAGGATAAGAATTTTGTGTAGGGTGCAATGGAGAAAAGGAAGGCAGTGGAGAGACACAAAGAGGATGGAAGTGGGCAAAACAACAGGCCAGAAAGAAAGCTCATGAGTAGCATTTTGAATGTGCATGAGGGAGCCACAGATGGAGTCAGCAAAGCCAGAGAGGGGGAGATTACAGTAATCAAGATAGCAGATAAAGGCCTGAGTAAGAGTTAAGCAAATAACATGTTGCAAGGAATTTATTCAATACATTTAATCTCCTTTTCTGTTTGTTAATTGTCTGAACAGCTTATAGTTTTCACATAGTTAATTCCTTATTCAAAGTTCATTGTGGAATTAATTCCATGAGTAATTCTTGGCCCGATAATCATTCACAAGCAGGTCATTGCAAGCAATTGATATTTGAAATTCAAGATGAGATGATTCATTTTGCTTTTACATGTAACTGTGTCACACACAAAAAAGTGATCTTTATTGCCTGACACAAGTCATGTGACACAGACCTTGGTTACAAAAGGCTGTGCTTTATCACATGGTAGGGGTTGTACCCACTGACTCTAGTGGCTACTGTTACAGTATCGTGTCACTTCCCTGATTACATGAGTGTAACCTTTAGCATCAAGCAGCAGGTTGTGTGCATACTTGCATTTACAAATTCAAAATTAGATTTCAATGGGTATTCTTCCTTACAGGTCACTTATGTGAACATTCCTGCCAGTAAATTTGTTTGCTAGATTATCTATGGAACATGAACACAAGAAAGGGCCATGAACAGAGCAAAATGACTTTAATTTTTTAGTTGAGTGAAGGCTCAGGGAACAAGTGTGCTGGCAGAAACACTTAGGGAATTACTGAAGGATTTTTAAAGTATTTGCTGAGCTCTACTCAAGAGGTGAGGACAGTTCAGAACTGATTCAGATAAGGATCTACATTTTAGGTGCTAATGCAAACTGCATTGAAAAGTTAACTAGCCTTTCATTAAGTGAAACTCTGCCTATTACAGCACATAGACAAATCATAGTCAATGGCCCCAATCTCACAGAAATGGGGGTATTAACATTAATCAAAGATAACACAACTTTAATGTATGGTACAGTACAAAGAAAATCAAGCACCCTACTCTGTTAGTGCGCGCTCTTTGCAGCTCCTGTCACCAATGCCATGCTTTATTTTGAAGTGCCATCTCACACATGCCTCAGCTATGAAATGCATCCTGCTTTCTGCACATGGAAACAAATCAAAAGAGCAGAGTTTCAAAGCCAGGGCATCAAGATGAACAATAAACTGACTGAACGAAGAACAATCTCCAGCGTAAACAATAGGTTTTGTTTTAGAGGCAACTTTTATGATTGCTATTCTTTGAAGAAGTGCCTCATTTCAAGTCTCAAGAGCACCCTGAAATCCGGAAAGCAGCCCAAAAGCTGTTCCATTTCAGTGAACTACACGTCTTAACATGACAACTTTATTGCATTTCCTATCCTGGTGGGGATCACTGGAGACTGGAAAATGCATGCTGTCTATGAGGGATCATTAGGAAAGCATTTGGAAGTTGCACAATATCCTCAGAGTTGTATCATTAATAGTTTCCTTTGTGGTCATTCTGAGGAAAAACAGGTTTTCTTAAGCAAATATAAAACTGTTTGAACAAATATCCCCTCCAGCAGTGGACAGGCAGACCCTTGGGAATTCTGAAAGCTCCTTTCTCCCTCCTCCCTCCCAAGAGGAATTTTTCTAGATTTTTATAGGTAGCAGCATGACGTCTGGTGGTGGCAGAGCCCAGGGGTGGTTGCATGAAAACAAATAGAACCTAACTGGCACCACTTAAACAGATTTCCAGTCTTCCCAGTTACTGTCCTGTTATTAAGTCTGCTACCTCTGGGCTTATTCCCTATCTGCTAGCTAGTGTCCAGTCCTATCTACTCACACCTCTATGCTCCTCCAAGGGTGGTGAGTGAACAACTTTTCATTGCTTTGTGGTGGTTGGCTGGTTGTTTTAGTCATCTCCTGTTATGCTCTGCATGCAAGGAGCCTGTCTACACTCTGGTTGAAGCCCAGCTAGAAATAACCGTAGGTTTGGCAAGATTTCCATAAGCAGTGTGGGAAAGGATTTTGTTTTCTCGAGATCCTTCTGTGCCAAACCATGCTATTCACACTCCCTTGGTAACCTGCTATATGATTTCCGAGAAGGGAGCGATCTGTATCCACATGGATCGGGGAACCGTCCTAGACCCATGCTATAAGCACAAAATAATAATAAAGAAATCCTCCATTGCTTCTCTTTCCCCTTGTGTTTCCATGTTGTCCACATAGACTGTAAGCTCCGAGAGACAGAGACCTGTCTTATTTTCTGTCTGAAAAGCTTAGTGCACTTTGGGGCATTGTATAAATAAAATACATAAATAAAAATATATACTAATATTATTATTGGTAATAATGATTTGCTCATATGGTTTCAGACACAGTGTGGACAAAGCTTAACCAGCATGACAGCACAGTTTAGCAGTTATTAAAATAAAGTACTATTGATAGATTTTTAAGGCCAGAAAGGACCATTATAATGTCTAATCTGACCTCCTGCATAGCATAAGCCAGGGAATTTCATCCAGTATTCAACAGTGATGTTCCAGTGCATGTCAGAAGCAGTAAATATATATTTTAAACAAAAGGTGCACCAAAAGGAGCTCTGTAGTCTGAAAGCTCCTATCCAAAGCTCATTAAAACCAATTGGAATCTGTCCATTGACTTCCATGGGCTTTGGAGCAGGCCACTGGGGAGACACATTTCTCACTATTTACCAGAGATCATCTTAATTTGAAAGAGTTTTTAAAATTAAATCTCCATTGACTCTTTTGGGTGGTCCCTGCGCTGTTGAATTGGGACCTCATCGAAGCCACAGGGCCAGCTCAGAAACTCTGTGCCAGGTGCCTCCCTGCAATTAGAAGACTAACTTTACATTTACACCTGAAACCAAAACAGGCCTTTGCCTTTGACAGTTTATTCATGGTCAGAAACGCTTCCCGCCACAATGCTGCCTGGGTTTAGGGAGCTGAGTGAAGCTTTCTCCTGCCACAATAGGTGAAAAATCTACCAGTGTTAAAGCTCCATAAATCCTTTGACACCATCACCCCCTGCCATAGTGTGAAAGGCACAAAAATATCCCCCTAACACTTACTAGTACAATCAACACAGGCAGCAAAACACTCTTTGCTAGAGAATCCCAATACACTATAAAACCCACAATCAGTGGCATGGTCTGAATCTGTGAGGAATCGCAGTCTTTCTTCAGGATGGAGGTACAGGCTTTACAGTCCACATTTACCTATGGGCAGTGGAAAAAATACCACTGACCAACAAATTGCCAAAAGCATGAGGTAACAAAACCCCGACTTAAATATTTGCAGGTGGCAGACTGAAAGGTGCCAGCCTGTAAGCTTGTCATGACTTTTATTTCTGGCAAACTTCAAATATAGTTCTAATAATAACTATTGGCACGTAGTATGAGTCAAAAAGGGGAGGGAGGGATACTGATTAGTTAAAAATTAGATCAACCTGGCTACAGCATTCAGGGCTGTAAAAAATTTCACTCCCTGAGCACCGTAGTTAGGTTGACCTGACTCCCGGGGTAGACAAGGCTAATTCAGGAGAATAATTCTCCACTTCTCGGGAGGATGGATTAACTACCTCAACAGGAAAACCCTTACGTCAGTACAGGAAGCATCTACACTACTGCGCTACAGCTGTGCTACTGTAGCGGCTGTAGTGTAGACGTGCGCTTCTTTCCAACAGCGGGTGAGGCCAAAGGAGGCAGGGAACATTCTAAGGAGTGTGCATCCAGGTGCAAAGAAAAGGCTGCAATAATGGGGCACTGGAAATACATGGCAACATTGCTAAAAGGGATGGACAAAGTCCTGGCTGCTACATCCAGTAGTTCAGCCAGATTAAAAAGGCTATACTGATAACATGATTTCTGGAAGAAAGGGACCTTGCTGAACATTTTCCATGTAGAACTGCAGGGCTCCAGATATGTGATAAGACCCAGTATATTCCTCCCAGCACCCGGAGGCATTATGGGCCTGGCTTTGAGCCATTGCAATGCTCACTGACTTCAGTGTTCAGCACCTCTGAAACTCAGACCATATGCTCCACCCAGGCACTGAACCTTTCTCTCCCCTCCACTGGTGATTTGAGCTGTATCTTGGCCATAAATGGATTGCAGCAAGGCTTTCCAAGCTTTCACCATGAATGAGAAAGTGGTTAAACTGTATTCATACGACACACCAGGAACCACAAATCGTACAACAATTTCAGAAGAGCTTTTCCAGAAATGTTAGCAAGCAGCCACAGAATCCTTTGGGTTGGAGGAAACCCCGCTCTGCCCCTACACTCCATAATGTAGTGTGCACAAAGCAATGGCGTAGGAGTGATCTCACTATTCCTAAACCCTGGAGTTGAAAGCCAAGGAGAGCCAGTGTTCGGGGGCGGGGGCAGCTCTGCCTCCTCTTCTAAAATCACAGGGATAACTCACCCTCCTTTCTCTGTCCTGGGACAGCAGCATCCCCCGACAGCTCCTCCGACTTAGCATTTGAAGTGAGAGCTCCACCACTTGTTAGGATCTCATTTAACCACCACCGAAACTGCCCTCATTAGATAGCTGTCTCGGCTGGCGTTGCCTACCCAATGCTTAATTTGTAACGAAAGAGGTGCCGGGTTTCAAGCAATTAGATGCTGGGGCTTAAGCAATTTTTTTACTTTCATAACTGACACAGCAAGCCCAGAGGTGCCGGGGCTATGAACTGCCAAGCCTAGAGGTGCTGGTGCTCAGCCCTGGCAAGCCATGGTACAAATTAAACACTGTGCCTATCCCCATTAATGTCTGTACATACACACCCTCCTTAGCAGCTCAGTCCATTGTTTGCCTATTTCCCTAGTTATAGAATTCTTCTTAATATTTCACATACATTTCCCCAGCAACGACACTCCTGTCAGATTTTTAACATTAATTACACAGACAGCACGCTGCAGTCCAGTAATTTCTATATGCTCTTTATGCTCATGTCCCACAGACCTCTTTGGGGTTAATTTCTTTTATTACCTGAAAAAATATATACAGTATATGACATAGCACAAATAAAGTGGCTGTGAATATGCCCGTACTCGCCATTTACAATACAGCTTACTAGTAAACTCACTATCACCAGATTCCTGTTTGGACATTTGTGCAAAGTTTATCTGAACTTGCCCGCATTTCTCTCATCTAGGAATGTGGCTAGAACTATATGAGGAAGTATTTCTTGAAATGTCTGATCTCTTCTGCTTCTGAGCTGGAAATCCCATACAGGGCACCTTTCCCACCGTATGTCGCTATTTGCCTTCCAGGCCTAGCAATACAAAAGGTGGTACAGAAATGGGAGGGTATCGAAGGGTGTGGGAACTGACTCATTGCTTAAAGGTTCGTTTACATTGTTTAACTGAAAATCAAACCCAAATCCAGATTTTAAGCAAAATTTCAGGTTAAACTTTATTTCCTGCCAACGTTGCGTTGTCCTCACTTGGGGCCAGGCGCAGTCGAGTCTGCAGTGGTCAGCCTAACATCCCCTGCAAGTGAAAGATAAAATATCATAATAATTATTGCAATGATTTGCTACACTGGAAGGAAGTGGTCTCAGCTGAAATGCATGGATGCTGCATAATACTGCTCTGTCTGGGTCTTTATGTGCCCTCTTTCCCACATCATCCTTTATTTAAGCTACTTACAAATATAAATGCAATTTATTCTCACAACACACTGGTGGGGTAGGGAACTGTGATCCTCATGTGGCTGGTGGGTGGCACAGAGCTGGTCAAAAAGGGAAAATGAAACCCAGGCAAAATTTTATATGAAATGTCCATATTTCATCAAAATTTCAAATTATTTCACCAGCCATGGGGGAGCTGAGGCACAGAGGGGGAAAATTTCAAAAGCAACTAAATGACAAACCCAAATCCCATCTTCGAAAGTGACTTATATGTCTTGGGCGCCATTGAAAATTTTACGCCCAGAGATTGAGTAATTTGCACGAAGTCACAGAGGATATTTGTGGCAAGAATCAAAGCCAGGTCTTCCCAGTCCCAGTCTCCTTTCTACACCAGAAGAGTCTACTTCCACAGGATGCATGCCTGCATAGTTTGCATGCAGCTTTGCCATTCAAAATATTCTCTATCTAATGAGATTGTTTTAAACCAGTGGTTTGTTAAAGCAGCAAAACAAGATACACAGTATTAATTCTAATTGTCATAAGATTGGATGCATATAACTCTCTATATGAACCAGAGGACGCACTGTTTGAACTTTATGGTCCTTATATTCAGTAGTTTAACCTTCAAGTCACTCCTTTACATCACTATGAATACAGACTAGATCTCCCCACCTATCTACAGCAAAACGAAGCTATATCTAATCCCAAATATTCCAAATATAGACAAATATGAACTGGAACAAGAACAGTTCAGCATGGTGCAATATCAGTGGTACAAAAACAATAACATAAGAAGTGTTTTCCATTTTTACTGCTCAGGTTAAACAGGACACAGGGCTAATGTGGTGCCTTCTCATTTCAGCATTCCCAGGTGTGAGTTTATGAACTTAGAATGGAGACAAAATCAGTTCTACCTGGGTTTTGTTCAATTTAGCTATTTAAGGGTGAGCGTGTCAAAGGAACCTAGGGGAGTTAGGTACCCAAATGCCACTGAATTTCATTGGATTTGGGCACCGCACTTCTTTAAGCTACTTCAAAAATCCCAGTTTAAGCAGCTAATTTTTTCTAGTTGCTGTTATACCCATCCCATCTTTGAACATCTCTTACCTGGTATCTTTACATGGGAAATGTTTGGGGCTTGAATGTTATAAACACACATTGATTAATGACCTACAATTGTTTCTGAAACATCCATTTATCTACACTTGTATGCACTCCATGGATATGTCTACATTACAGCTGCTGTACCTCTGTATTGCTGTAGTGTAGATGCTTCCTACATTGACAGAAGAGGTTTTTCTGTTGATGTAGTTAATCCACCTCTCCAAGAGGCAGTAGCTAGGCAGATGGAAGAATTCTTCTGTCCAGCTAGCCACATCTACATTGGGAGTTAGGTTGACCTAACCATGGCTCTTAGAGCTCAACATTTTTCACAATCCTGAGGGTCGTAGTTAGATTGATCTAATTTTTAAGGTTAGACCAGGTCTATATATTAGTTAACAAACTTATCAGCACAAATTTAAGATATCGGGGGGGGGGGAGGGGGAACGCAATGTGCTAATGGAATAACAGATATTTTTTCAGCCTGCTTTCTGAGCGAAGCCTCTGAAATCTAAAATGTTAATGAACTCATTTGATTGTATCCATGCCAACAAAGAGATATAAACAGCTTTAATCATTGTTTCATATCGCTTTTGACCCCCTGCTTGCCTTCATTATTCTCCTTTTAGCCACATCAAGACATAACACTCCAACTAAATCATTCAGCCAGTTTGTGAAGACCTGTCCATGTAACAAGATTATTTTTTTTAATCACCCCATGTTTTCTTTGCACTGCTGTTTAATAAACAGCAGGCAAGCTGGGTGTTAGTTTGAATGAAGCATCTAGGTAAGGAATTAGTGCACAATAGCTCTTACTTGGTACCATTGTTTCCAGCTGAATTTCTAAACCTGTTGCCTTAAACTAACTGATCCCCACAGGGATAATGAATAGGTTGCTAAGCGTTTGGTGATCTGCTATATTGTCAGTAACATTACTGAAGAGCGAACAAAACACTAAAGTAAAGGAAAAAGGACGTGTTAACAGTTTGATTTGCACAGTAAGTGCCAGCTTGCTTAAGCTAATAATATCAGACAACAATTCTCTATAATCTAAAATGTCCCATTGTTCTCCTACAGAGTTTCAAGTACTTCATGATCAGTCAACCGTGCTGTAATGACACACGCTCTTGTAGAGTTTAAATGTTTGAAATATTAAAGCTTTTCTCTAATGCATGCTAACAGTGGACTAGTCTGCTACCCATCCACTAATGAATTTGGCTGTCTCTTGATCAACATAACAAGGGCATAAGCCAACACCACTTAAAAAAATCAAAAATAAGAGCGTATTGAGTGTACCAAATGTGACACAAAACTACTTGTGCAAAAGGTCATTGAGGACTGAAGTAGGATTGCATGAAGAAAATATTGTATCCTCATCAAAAGTAGGTCATTTCTTTCCTCTCTTAATAGACTCAGGAAATTCCTTATACACACTAATCATTTCTGGTCTTGAATGAAAATTGCCAAAAGTTTATAAGAAACATATTCATTCCTCTTGTTACTGGTGTGGAAAAGACAACATCACTCACAGGACCCTGGGGAAATACCACTAGACCCAAATGAGTCTAATCTCTCTTTGATACCAACTTTTATCTCCCATTAGGAGTTAGAAGAGCACACCAAGTGACGAATAAATGCCAGTGACCTCTGACTTTTATTACAATGGGTTCATATTTCCCCTCAGAAATTTACCTCATTAATCTTTTGAGCTGTTTTAGTGGATCCTTTAATTTATTTTCTAGCAGAGTCATAGTTTAGGACTCAGTTGTGGCTTTTCCACCCCCATGGAGGAGGTCGTATGGAGCAGAACCAGCCCAGTGAGAGCTACAAGAGGCACTGATTCCGAATGTACCATAGTGTCTCTCTGAGCTCAGGTGAGCATTGCTACTGAGCAAGCCTTTCGAAGAACAACTTAGTCCCTAAAGCCTAGAACCAGCTGGCCGTCTGGTGTGCGTACTAGCCTCTCTGTCTGCCCCTTTTAAGATCCATGGGATGAAAAGTGTTGTATACAGTTAACATTACCAAGGAGATGTATTTCACACTCCTCCGGTATGTCTACATTACAAGCCGTACAGCAGCGCAATTACCTCTACACGGTTGTAGCACTGTGGATAAACAACTGCTACAGCGACAGAAGGGGCGTTTCTATTGCTGTAGTAAATCTACCCCCTCAAGATGTGGTAACTAGGTTGACAGAAGAATTCTGCGGTCGTCTTAATGGCGTCTACACCACGGTTTAGGTCAGCTTAACTCCATCTCGTAAGGGTGAGAATGTTTCATCTAAATTTGACCTAAATTTTAGATGTAGAACAGGCCTTACTCAGGCAAAACCTCACTGAGGTCATTAGTAATAACAGCCATTACTACCAATAATTACTTGTACTGTGGTAGCACTTAGGAATCCTGGCCACAGACCAGGGCCACAGTGTGCTAGGTGTTCAGCAAACACAAAACAAAACAATATTATAATTCATCATCATCATGAGGCAGTTGGAGAGTGAATGGAACGTTTAGAGCCTTTTGCTATTTAGACTTTAAGCATTTTATTAAATCCTTTATTGGTTTGCTGTTAGAAAATTTCCCATTGAGGGTTCATTGAAAAAATGTTTTCCCTGCATATATAATTCGCAGTTGCAGCTGAACCAGAAATGTAGGCGCTAAAGCTCCATTGTTAAGATTTAATCTGTTGCTGGAAAAATACTTAATCGGGAGGTTATTACATTTCTGATCAAGTATTTTAGCTAAAGAGTAAAATGCAACATGGGACTTTGTTGACTGACTTTGCTGACTGGAAATGAAAGCCACAAGAACACTGAATACCTAACCAGAGTACAATGTGATTAGCAGAATCTAACATGCATGCACATCCTGCATTCCCCTTGGATGCTCTTAATGAAAAGTTCATCTTTTATGTATTTTGCATCCGAGCAGCAGAGAACATACACAGTCATCTCACAGGGCACAGTAATGCAGAATCTATGGGGATTTTTCATATTAAGGATCTGATGCTGAGAGGTGCTGAGCATCCACCATTGAGTTCAGTAGAAGTTGTGGATGCTTAACATTACTCAGGATCAGATATGAATGGGAGATTTTCCTAACAAACAATTTTTGAACTGGACTACACCTTTTGAGGGGGAGGAGGGAAAATAGAGGAGGTATCGTTCCCTTTCCATCTTTGTGGAGGAAGCAGACCGCTGATTAATCTTCCTTTTCTCCCCTTCACATGGCAGTGGGAAAGAAACTGGATCTCAGCCGTTCAGAATAGCTAAGGTCTCCAAGAACTGAAGAGGCTGCTATCTCCTAGTATCTTCCATTTAAAAAGAAGAAATGGAACCTTCCCAGAGAAAGTCTCCCTCTGAAATGATACAGTCGTAACTAAGGATTTCAGTCCACAGGTCTCACAGAAACTCAGTTTCATCACGTACCAGCCAGAACAATACACCCAAGTTGTATAAATAGGAAACCCAAAGGCAGTGGCATTTTTGGGACTTCTATTGGCTAATGGAACAGCCAGAGCCCTACCTTTTCAGCCTTTAAAAATAGCCTATTGCACAGTTTGGTGTAGCATGACCTGTAATGGCCTGGCAACCATATTTAGAGCATGACTTAAAGTCTGTGGTGGCCAAAATGGGACTCTAATATGGTTTGATCATTCAGTATGTATGAGGCTAAACTATGTTAGAACAGTATTCAAGAAAACATGCTCTAGACTAAAGCCAACACTTTCAAACATGGGTGCGTAAAATCAAGTACCTAGGGGACCTAATTTTCAGAGGTTCCGAGCATTTGCAGCTCTCACTGACTTCTTTGAAAGTTGCAAGTGCTCAGCAACTCTGAAAATCAGGCCGTTTTATTTAGGTCCCTCCGTATGGACCTTTTGCTTAAATTAGGGCATCCAAGTTTGGAAATTTTAGCCCACATTCCTTCAAATTCAAGCTAGAGCACAGTCATTTTAATATATTTTGGCCCCATTGCACTGGACAGCAAACCAAATTAGAACTCCTTTTGTCCCCAACTTATTTAAGCTGTTCTTAATTGTGATTTTTAAACTGTTGTAAAGTCAGTATAGATTGGGCCAAACTGCTTATGACTGTTATTTCCTGGAACTGCTGTTGAGGCAGTGCACAGCCACCCCACCCTCAGTTCAAGGCATAAGCAAAGTTCATATGTATTGCAATATGGGTTTGAACTTGCATCCAGATCCAAGCTTTCTTATATTTTGTGTGGTTTGGATCTAGAGTTTTGGTTCACGCCTATCTCTACTGTAATGTTCATTCAAGAAAGCCTCATATTTCTTCAACAGAAATATTTATAACCATATGAGAAATTTCCTAGCTCAGTATGTTCATAACTTCATAGTTATAAACACCACAACAGTATTTCTGAGAACATTATTACAGGCATACAAGTCCCGATTAGAAGACACCATTCCAGAACAACGTGCTGAATGCTATTGATGTTTAAAAGCTGTGCCACTTTGAAATAATGTTGAGCTTTGATTTTACAACAGGGAAACTACCAGCTTTTGTCTAATCTCCATGCTGCCATCCCTCAGGGAGTGACCATATTGCAAACATGTCTGGCTTAATGAAATTCTTTTTATTTCCCTGTTTTGGTGTCAGATTTATTTTTATCCATCACACAAAAAACATTTCAGATTCATGGCAAGCTTCAGTTCTACCCCAGGCAAAGCAAGTAGAGTAGAACTGAGCCAAGGCAATCTGTAATACTACTGGAGTATTAGCTAGATTAAACATTAATAATGACTTCTTTCTGCTTTTGATCAGTGAAGTAGCAATGAAGTGGCAGAAGGAAAGTCTAAGATGTTGACGTATGTTTTTATTATCTTGTGGTCAACTCATTTTTGAAGTCTTGGGAACTAACTCCACAAATACTTCCCAGGTCAAAGGCAGCAAGAGGGGGAGAGAGAGAGAGAGAGAATTATGTTATTTAATTTCAGCAGTTAGGAGGTTGTGTAGTTTATAAATATCTAGTCAAAAGTTAAGCTTTCAATTTTTATCAAGAAACCAGTCAAATAAAAATTGCAATAATCATTCTTTTTAAAAAAATTAAGCCCAATTTAAGTTTTGCTAATTTAGGGTTACAGACATTTAGAGGAGTTCAAATATCATTACCCCAACCAACTTTTCAGCACCAAAATTGAACAGAACCTTTCAGCTATATTTTATTTGAACCTCACTTTTCTTTTCCATTTTTAAGCATCTCTTCAGATTCTGGTTTTGCCAGGACTGGAAGCAAAGTCTCCTTAATAAAAAGTTGTGATAAAAAGTTCCTCTCCTTTCAATTCAACAGACCACATGAAAGTATCAAAGAAATCTCACAAGAAAGCCATATCCTCACAAGATTTCCAGCTCAGTTTTGCAGGACTTGAGGTATAGATAAACTTCAGAAAAGCATCTGAACTTTGTAGTGCTTATCTGGAACAAACCTGATATCTAAACCTTTTGAGATTTCCCCGTCATTAGTAATGGCTGCAACAGACATGTTTCTGGCTGCAAACTTATTTTTGACAGGTTTTTTTGTTTGTTTGTTTGTTTAGGGGTGGGGGGGTTGTTTTTTGCTAAACAGAAATTTTTTCAGTTTTAGTCAAAATTTTCCAATTTGCTGATAAAAATCTGAAAAAATTCCAGGTTCATGTGTTTGTTTGTTTGTGGTTTTGGTTCCCCTGAGAAATCTTTCATTTTGTTTTTTTAAAAAATGAAAAATTCCATGACGGTTTTTTGGGGGGGAAATTTCATGGAAACATATAGCAGTTTTAGACCAGTTCTAGTTAGAACTATGAAATGCAGAGGTTTAAATAAATGATAAATGGGAGGGGAGAAGAGGGGAAATGTATCCATTTTTTTTCCAAATCTCAAAGCAGACGACACATAGAGGCAATACGAAATCCTTTCCTCTTTTGCACTGAAAAACAGAGTGATGTCTGAGAATGATCTGCTCTTAAGTGGTGTCTAGTAATGTGTCTGTAGACTGCAGGAACCACTGAACTACTCAAGTAGCACTAAACTACTACTGAACTGCTCTATTAGTACTTATATGGCAATTCAGTATTTCCTGTCAACCATAAACGTATTCCTAGAGACCAGTTAATAGCAGCTCTTTATACTGAGAAGCATGTCAGTTTCTGGGGGGTCGGGGAGTTTCTTTCTTCAAAGTACAAAAAAATAAACTGAAAGAAAGAAAGAACAAACATTTATCAAAGAGTGTCATACTGCTTCAACATCTCCCCTGTTCAATAACACCCTTGGAACAAATCCTTGCAGAACAAAATCCCAGACATGTCCTATGACACAGATTGTTGACCGTGGATAATGAATGATCAGCATGTGAACAACTCAGTGTCGCTCTGGATAGACTTGACCCATGCATGGAGTTTCCACAAACTTTAATTTTTCCCCTTCCTATTTTTCACATTTATATAGTGTACAAAGACTACTTTATAATTATGTTTTATTTTCTATACCCTCAGGGCAGCAGTTTATCCTGGTAGAGTTATGGGACAGCAAAATGTGAATAATTCATAAAAATATAAAGACCCTATTTAAAAAGAAACACAAGGCGGCTTTAATATCCTGGGACCCACAGGCTCAGGATTTTACAAAACAGTAATGAAAATTACAATACAATTGTGATACAGAGGCTTCCTGTTAGCATCAGTGACTTCCAGCTCATGCTTTTTAGACTCCTGTGCAACCAGCCTTGAGTGCTGCTAACACAACCGTTAGAGAGCACGCTCACACTTGCACCACCACCAGTGGATGTAGAGCCTCTCTGGTGCCAGGGATTACTGAACAAAGTAGCTATCATCATCATCATCATCATAACTCAAGGCTCCAAACCACAGCCAAGACTTGGTGTTGTCACTGATCTCAAATAGTTCCTGAGGAGTGAAAGATGTTGACGGAGGCACTGCATCAGGCAATATTCAAGTGTTTCAAGCTCGCCACTTTCACATTTGGGCTCATTCCTCAGCTTCCACTTGGTCATATTGTCACTGGTCTTTGCCACCCCAGCTCTCACGCAATTTACAGTACTCCACTATTTTGGTTCGAGGCTAGTGCCTGGAGAGAATTGTTCTGAAGGAACCAAGTCTTCAAGATCATCAGCATTTCCCACCATTTAGTTACTCTGTAGCCTTCCCCAGTGGTATTTGCGGCTAAGAGATTTTCATAGGTAAGGCTCTTTCTGGACTTCAGCTGTTTGGGTGGTACAGTGTGTTCATGCAGTGGATAGCTTGGACCAGGCACCTGTTGTTGTCTTTCCCTGTTACTGAAGGCTCCCAGCCTCAATGACGGTGGTGTAATCCCAGGGAGGCAGTATTGAGACAGTGTGGTATCCGTTTCACAGTCCCTGTGATGATCCTACAGGACTGACTGAGTTCGGTATCAAATGTGTGTGTGTGGCTCGAGATGACCATACCGGGGCACAGTACTCTGCAGATGAGTACCTCAGGGTAAGCCAGGTTCCTTGGAGTGTCTTGGAGCCAGAATCGCTAGTATGGATACCAGTGAGGGGAGTTCATTCTTCATTATTATTCTTTAATTTATATTCCAATAGTGCATGCAGGCTGCTGTCCCATTCTGCTAGGTGCTCATCCCTGCCCTGAATACTTCACAATCTAAATCAGTGGTGCTGGAACTAGGGGTGCTGTCACACCCTTTGGCTGGAAGTAGGACTAACACACGCCAAATAAATGGTTCTACAAAGATTGTTCCAGCACCCCTGGTCTAAATAGATTAAAAGTGGGGAAAGAAAGGAGCTATATCTCCATTTTAACAGATGGGGAACTGAAGCACAAAGATGAGGTGGCTTGCCCAGGATTGCACAGAATATACCCGGTAGAGCCAGGAACTGAAGACAGATCTCCCAAATCCTAGTCTAAAGCCTGAACCTTGACACCACCCTTTCTCTTGATTCTTCACATGCTCTAAAACTATAATATTCTAATTCTCTCTCCATCGCCTCTCATGTAGCAGCAATTTCTGGAAGGGGCTTGTGGTGCGGAGGTTATCTCCCAGCTCTGCTTCCCCCTTTTCTCATTGGCAGGAGCTGATTCAGCATTTGAGAAGTGGCCTTTCCCTATGAATGGGAGTTGGTTCACATGGTAGGAATTAACCTCTCTGTGCACAGGAGCTTGGCTGAGGGAGGGGAAGAGAACTGTTCGGGGATGAGGGGAGGTTGGTCACCTGCCATTGAAACCACAGAAGCGCCCACTCTTCCAAAGTCACTTAGGGACTGACATGTTTTCTAACCTCAGTGTTAATGGTGCTCAGGGTTGGTGGCAGAGCAGTCAAAGGAATATGGGAAGTAGGGCTGTGATGCCACTGGAAGCTAGCATCAAATTCTGGGTCACTTTCTACCGAAAGGCGTAAAGATCAGGTGGATTTGAGTTTGCATCTTCACTTTGTCTTCATTGGGTTTGAGGCCACGTCCTCCACTTTCTCCAAAGAGCTTCAAACCTCTCCCACTTGAAGGAGAAAGCAACCTGAACTCAGGGTTAAGCTTGTTGAATTTTATTACCTTTCTGTGGCTTGCTCCACAGAAGAGGAAAATACAGCCCATACCAATTACGTTCCACAGGAACATGGGATTCATCCTTCTTGTCCATTCTGCCACCAATGGCACACAACCCTTTATCTAATGCCTTTTTATGACCCATTTTAGTGTTGGTAACTTTAACACCATCAACTTAAAAGCAGTCTAGATCTAAGTAGCAAAAGGACTTTAATCACTTTCCTTAAAATAAAGTGAAGAGTGCTGACAATTTATGCTGTCAATGAAATTAGAAGGATAAGCCACTCCTCCTCCAAGCAAAATGATGAACACAGACAGCCTTGTGAAAAGAGAATATGTGAGTCTACATTATTAAAAGAGAGCTACTGTGTGACCTTTATCTGAGCACAGTCCATTTACAGCAAGGGGAGACAGGAAGCTCTTCTTATACATCTGTCGTTCCACAGATGCCAGCTCCAGTAGTGTCATCACTCTGTTGTCTGCTGAATTACCGATAATTTCATGTAATTGCTGTAACCAAGTTCCCTATTTGCTTTTGATGTAAAGTGTTTTTGGCACACAGCCCTGTTATAAAATAGAAGAGGGAGGCAGAAGAGAGGCTCATGTGCAAGTCCTATATATGCACTTCACAATCCATTCATGCTCTCACACTTTCACAAACAACAATAATAATTATATTCTGCATTTTATTTACTGTAAAAAAGATCTTTGCTACTGTAGGAAAATGGCAAAATTTATATTGACAAGCTGGCCATTCAATGTACCCATAGAAGGCACTGGTATAATAAAACAAACCGAATGCAGGCACTCATTACCTGGAATTGCATGGCTCATTATCACTGTGAAAAATTAATTTCATTTGCTTTTATCACATATCATCATGAGATTTGGGGACTGTCAGGACAGTTCCTTTAAGCAGTGCATACAGCATGCAGAAAAAGGCAATGGAATAAGGCCAGCACATTGTTAGTTGCATCCTAAGTAAACAAGGTTGATTTCAGTCGATACCAAGTGTCTATGACAAGATAAGAGGCCAGGCTTTTAAGAAGAATTAAAAACTTTTGAGTGCGCAAGAAAGCAAGGGACCAGGCATAGCAATGAAGATTCTATGCAAGGTTCCACCCGCAGCTGATTCACCCCATAATAATCACTATTATTTCAGCAGCTGGCTTCTGTGGAATGGAGACAGGCAATCATGTGGAGATGATTTTGTGATGAGAACTAGGATAAAACCTTATTTTTCACTCGTGCCCAACACTAGGATTTTAATTCCAGTGCCCATCCCAGTTACTCATGCAGTAATACATTATAGTTATTCTTTCATAAAGGAAAAAGGAATAGCAAATATTCCATAGGTGGCACTTTCAAAAGCACTCAGCACAGGCCTAACATTGCTCCCATCCTGACTTCAATGGGAATAGATTTAGGATAGCACTGAATGCTTTTGAAAAATCCCACACCAACCATACAATGTAGCTAAGTAAATGTTGCTGGACAAA
Organism: Caretta caretta; assembly: GCF_965140235.1. NCBI lineage: Eukaryota > Metazoa > Chordata > Testudines > Cheloniidae > Caretta > Caretta caretta. Next base: position 238,752,863 of record NC_134207.1, on the reverse strand, counting down.
CCTTAACAATTAGTATTTCCTCACACTTTCCACACACAGAGGATTAATTGTGGCTTACAGTTGCCAGCCAAGCACTATAAACCCTGATTCAGGAAAGTATCTCTGTTCAGGGTAGCATTTACACAAATGCTTAACTATAGGCATGTGCTTAAGTAATGTTCTGAATAGGGATGAATTTAAGCATGTGCTTAAGTGATTTCCTCTACGGAGGCCATAATTTTGTATTAATGCTAGTTTTTGTATTTACATTTTCTCTTTTATTTAATCTGTGCAGTTTGACCTGTAAATTCCTTGCGCCATACTTTGGTTATTCAGCTCACACACTTTACAAACTTAAGATTTAAGTTCCTTTTGCCATGATTCTTCATCTTGCACTGGCAAAGCAGTGAGCTTCTTTGAACCAACAACTACACATGTACATTTATTTAGCTGCCCCCTCAGGAGTCTACCTTTAGGAATCTATTTTTATTTAAAACTTGGCCTAGGAGCTGAAACTGGGGAATCCAAAAACTAATACACCCAAAATTAGAGGCCAGTAATGAAACTCTGGACTTTGACATCTCTCCCTCATTTTCCCTATCTGTAACATGCAGATCGTAATAATTATTTACCACACATGGGTGCAGTGAACATGAATTAGTTAATAATTCCAGTGCCTCCCAGTTGTAACTTCATTGCTTTCAGTAATGAAACTGGTCCAAAATCACTGAAGTACTTTGAAGTTGGAAAGTGCAATACCAATGTATAGCATTAAAGTACGACAGCTTGGGTCAGCCTTCCATGAACCCAAGGAAAAATAATTTACTTTTGAGACAGTACATGACTAGATTAGTGCTATTCATAAAATTCTGATGGAATCATAGCATAAACAAACGTGTGAAACTGCCCAGCAGTGACCAAAGCACAACTCAGATTAATTATAGTCTCATATTTGTAGCAAACATCTATCGTTTTTTTCCACAGAAATAATAAAACTTTCAACACAACATGCTCATTTTATTCCTATTCACTTTTATGTTGGATATAAATTAATTTCATGGGGGGAAAAAGCTCAGGAACAACAAAGCAATTTGCTCATAAGAGCAAGGGTCTATGGCTATGTCTACACTTGCATCCATTACTGAGTAATGGATCATTTTCATGCTCCCCATATTCACACCCCAGGGTCCAGGCATAACGCTGTGTACATGCCTAAACCTGAATCCACACTGTCGCTCTAGGTACATGTTATTAGTGCGACTGTTTCAGGGGTGGTACCCAGGTTTCTGTGCATCACAGGGAGACATGCTATGAATCACTTTGTTGTGTGTTCTTCGTAGCATTCCCTGCGTTTACACTTTGCCAATGGCACTTCCTGATCATGTTGCCCCTCACTTCTATTCCCTACAGAACTGGATCAAAGTAAGAGATCAATTGGATGATCAGTTCTTGCTCCTTTTTGTGGGAGAAATATTTATGCAGTGGATGAGTCGCTCGGTGAGAGAATGGATGGAATTTGGGCAGAATTTGCTGTCATGTCTGAGATGACTGACCTTGACAGATGTGTAGAATGCCGGCATTGGCACAGTATGCTTTTTGGTTGACTGTCAGTTCTGGAGAACCAGCACAGTGTGGCACAATCACATTGTCTTGGAAACCTGGGATAGTGTCACGTTCCAGGGTGCAATCCACATCAGTGAGGGGTTGTGTCACCACCTGTCCTGTAACCTTGAGGGACTCACAGTGCTTTGTTATAGCTCCCAACATGGGCCACTTACAAATAGCCAAACAGCATGCAAACCACACCCTGAGCATATGTGTATAGCTGTAGCCCTGGTGCAGAAGTTCAGACCTCAGCAGCCCGCAGCAACACACCAGTCACACTCTGGCTTCCACTAGCCTTGGTTACTACTTACAGGTTGATCCCCAACAAACTTCCAGTCCCAAATTTTCCCAAAATGTGTGTTCTGCACTGTCCAGCCCTCTCCTGGACTTTTCAGATATTCAAGGTCCATTGCCCCTGTGAGGGGTCAATATCCAACAGTTTGCTACTTTAACTGGAGTTACCAAACAGTGGTAAACATAACACTGGGTTGGTTTAGATTAAAAATAAAACAAATGTGTTTAACTACAAAGAGACAGGTTTTAAATGACTATAAGTAAAAGGCATTAAAGTCAGAAATGGTTACAAGAAAAATAAAGATTAAATGCTTCCTAGTAGCTAAAACTTAACAAGCTAGATTTGGTTCAAGGTAAAATCCTTACCACAAGTTCCCAGCAACAGGACTGACCAAATTCAAATGGCTAGTTCCTTTGTCTTCTTAGGTAAAAGAGAGACACTGAGAGAGAGAGAGAATACCTGGGGTGTTTTAACCCCTTACTTTTATAGTGCAGCCATGCTTTGGAATGCATTTTCTTAAGGGTTACCCCTGGATAAAGTTCATTGCAGTTGTGAGGATGGAGACATGGAGTCTTGTGATGTAAGATGTTCCATGTTTGCTAAAATGCAGATTGATCTGTTCCTGCCCCCCCTTAATTCCCAAAGAATGGCCACCTGACAGGCGATTGCCAATCAACTTTGATGGCCCCTGCCTAGAGGCATCAGTGTGTCCTTTGTCTTTGAGAAACCAGTTTACCCACTCCCCAGACTTGTCCGGTAAACACACTGTAGTCAATTTCATCATATGTTCATAAGTCTTAATTCACATTTTGTACATACATTACACAAGAATATAGATCATCAGGGTGTTATTAGTTTTTAAATTATACCTCAAGGCATATTTTGCACAAAGATTATTATAATAATGTGTAGGGTGTGAATACAGAGGTGCTTTCAGTCACACATGGAGAGCAGCAGCTTCAGAACTGCCGCATGAGGAAATAGACTTGCATGGAGTTGTGTGAGGAGCTGGCACCAACTCTTCAGGACAAGAACACCCAGATAAGGAAAGCCACACCAGTTCAGACATGGGTTGCTATTGCCTTGTGGAACCTGGCTACCCCAGACAGCTATAGGTCCATTCCAAACAGTTTGGGGGTGAAAGTCCTCCGTTGGGGTCATGGTTGTGAAGCGATTAACTTTGTGGTTTACCCACAGGAGGTTGGCATAAGAAAGTTCAAGAACGTATGGCTGATTTTCAAAGGATGACATTTCCAAACTGTGCAAGAGCCACTGATGGCACCTGCATACTTATCCACAAGGGGCAACTGAGTAAGCGACCTGAAGAGGTTAGTATTCCATCATTCTGCAAGACTTAGTGGACCACAGAGGCAGATTCATGAATACTAACATGGGGAACACTGGAAAGATTCATGATGCCCAGGTGCTAAGGAGACTGAGATTGTACTGGAAGGTGGGAGAAGGAGCTTTATTTCCTAGAAACAATGTAGCTCTGTACCATGTACCTGTGCCAACTGTTATTTTAGGGAACTCCATTTATCTGCTCCTGCCTTGGCTCATGAACCTGTATCCTGACATCAACCGTGTTGCTGAAGACGGGCAAAATGGTCATGGAATGTGCATTCGGTTTACCGAAGGCTCCTTAACGCTACCTATGCACACCTCTGGATGCCAGTGTGGCAAACGCCATTCATATGATCATTGCCTGTTGCACCCTGCACATTTGTGAGGGTAGAGGTGAGAGTTTTGAGTGGGCTCAGGACAAGACTAGTTCACAAACTCTGTACAGGCAGATGGATCCCATGCACATGTATGCTGGGCCTGGGTCCCAGCAGGCAAGGGAAATTAGAGATACCATATACAAGGGATTTTCAAACTGGGGGTCATGACCCCTCAGGGGGTTGTGAGGTTATTACGTGGGGGTTGCAAGCTGTCAGCCTCTAGCTCCAAATCCTGCTTCGCCTCCAGCATTTATAATAGTATTTAATATAAAAAATTGTGTTTTGAATTTATAAGGCGGGGGGTCGCATTCAGATGCTTGCTGTGTGAAAGGGATCATCAGTACAAAAGTCTGAGAATCACTGCCACATACGCACACACACTGGTACAGCACGGAGGCAAAGAATGACCTCTGCCTTGCGTTTTTGCCAAGGGACATATTCACATCCCTTCTGTGAGACTGTTTGGCGTGTACATGAGGTAATACGCCCACATACTTAAGAGACTTCATAGCTTTTTAAGGGTTTTGTTCCTCTTTGATGTGCTGGAGCTGAAGTGCATTACCCCTTCCTGCATGTCACATTGTACATATTAAAGCCTATTCCAGGGCACCTACGCTGTGTTAAGAGTTTGGGGTTGGGTTTCTACTATGGAAGGTGGGGGCCATGTTATGCATTCAGTGTTTTTGTCCTTCTCACTAATCACACCTGAATGTAAGCCAGTTCATCAGTTGTGACTCGGTTTTGAAAAGTAATGGGGTGGGTCTAATGATAGCAACAGTTTCAGGCATTGTTACACATGAGTTGGTTTTTATTTTGCATCTCCTTACTCCCCTTTACAACTGTATGGGGAGCCCAACTTGACACAACGGTTTCCAGTTTCGCTTTGGTGGGTGAAGAACCCGTTTGTACTTTTCTGAATACTGGGTTGCAAAGTATTGTACTGAACAGCACAATTCACTGCTGGACTGAACCCATAACATCAACCTTTTGAGACATGTTTAAGGTGTGGGATTTTCCCAGTGATGGAGAGAAATGACATCACCGTGTGCCTGAATAACTATTTAATGCCTCAACAGCCTGGCACAGTTAACTCATCTTTAGAAACCCCTATTACCACACGCAGTTAAATGTTTTTAAAATGTTTATGAGGGTTTCCTGTGTGGGTGGGTGTGTTGCAGCCACTGTGTTCAGTAACTTAAAATGGTCACTAGTGCCAAGTACATTTCACAGTTGTTAGAAACCACTAATTCCCCGGTCTGCTTGAAAATGCTAAAGGTTTTGGGGATGGATAGGGGGCAGGTTGTACAGGGTACTGGCAGATGCTGTGTGATTGCTGGTATGTTCCCTTTTTTGTTGTTGGCTTTGGTTTTTCATTTTCAACACATTCAACAAATGCATTAAGACAGACATTGATCAACCCTATGCAAGGCACCTGCTATGTTGAAAAGCATCTATAACATACACTTCACTTTCCCCAGCCCTGCTCTGTATCCCTGGGACTTCAGATATTTTTTAATTTTGTGGGAGACTCAGAAATATTTCCATAGTCATAGCACCAGAATTTTATACATCATTTGTTTACACAAGGTAGGAAGCTTGAGGTCCATTCCCAAATCAAAAAACACCCTCAGTTCATCATACTTAGGAAGGAGGTGCCAGATACAACTGAACAAAACGTAACATGTAATAAAGATTTTAAGGAAGTATTCTCAAAACAGAACATATTTTTTTTAAATTAACGGCTCACAACCAAGAATAGCACCCACAGTTTAATATCTTTGCACCTGTCTCCCATCAGAAGGGGTGAATGATAAGAGATAATGACTCACAGTGAAAATAAGGGACATCTCTTCTGACGGGCTTTAGGGGCCAGTACATGGTGGCATTCGGGAATTCCTGCACGCCCAGCATTGTTCTCCTGGGTGGTCATTGGAACAGGACCTACAGGCTCAGCAGCACCCTGGGTGGCAACCAGAGAAGGCAGCAGCAATGGTAGTTGATGGGCTGGTTCTGGGGCCTCAGCAGCAGACAGATGCTGCAGTCTGTCAGTCACCAGTCCTCGAAGCCTCTCCATTAGGGAACGTTCCTGTTCCCTAGGGCGTGGCTCACCTCCATCTCCAGAGGTCTCTTCTCCTGCTGAAGACACTGCTCCTCCCTTGCTTTAAGGAACTCAAATTGCTCCTGGCTTCTCCTGTCCATCCCTATCCCCTTCTCCGTCTACCCCTGCACTCTCTGGGGTGCTGCTCCTGCCCTCTTGGGGGCATGGTTTCCCTCTCAGGAGCGCAAGGCCCTGCAAATTCAAAGACAAAAAGAAAATTATATTTTTGGCCTTTGGAGCAAACTGAGAAATTCCCCCACCCCCATAACTTTGCTGCTGAAGGCCACGATTTTGATACTTCTGAGCATTCCAGGAAAGTAACTGTCTCAACATCCTTGCTTCACATAAATATGCTGCCACCCCATGAGGCTGGAGCAGAGTCACACTCCTTTTCTTATTGGGGAGAAACATTTAGTAGTGTTTGTAACCATTGGAAATGTTCATTCTGTCTGAAGAGGTAGCAGAGAAGTGGGGAAATTCCTTTCCAGAGCTATATTACATGTGTACAATTTCTTCCTTTAAGGCTGGCCAACATCTGGAGAAAACAGCAATTTTCAAAGTACCAGAATGGAAAAGAGAAGTGGCTTTCCTGTCCTCCCAAGGAGATCCAGCAATCTACATCAGAGAGATGTTTTTGCTAATAGTCACACCTCCACTGAATGGAGGGTTTTGGTCAGCTATGCAGGTGGACCAAGCAGATTTCCACTGCTGGTGAACCTCAAGAACCAGCAGGAGTTTTTGCTTCAACAGAAGTCTGCTGCAATTATGCTTGCAAGATTGGGAGGAAATTTGAACGGAAATTGACAACATTCTCAACTAGGATGTGGAGATTTCATGCAACAGGAGATGTGAACCACGAACCACACACACATACCCCAGCTGTAGCTGAAAATCCTGGCCCTGTGCCTGCCTAATGATGGTGAAATGGGCAGGGAAAGAAAGAGACACACTGCAACTTCATTAAGTTTCCTGAAAATCAAACTCAGCACCACAACCCCTCACATCAGACAACTGGAAAGGGACATAGCACTGTTCTTCTATGACCATGGGGGTGGAACATCCCCTTTCTCCCCTCCCCTCCCATCCCACTTTATGCAGCATGGCTCTCTGTAGGGAGAGGGCAGAGACCAGGAACAGAGACTTGGAGTCTGCAAACTTCCAAGGAAGAAAAGAGTGTTTCCACTAACTTTTCCTTGCACAACCAACCATACATTTTCTACAACTGTGTTCCTTTCCCCTAGGGAGACCTCAATACACACACACACACACACACACACCCCTCAGCCCTCGCTGCCTGACAGGTGGCTGAGAACTGCAGGCACAGGGGCATACTGATCATTACTTTTTAAAAGTATTTGAGAAATTAGCTTTAGAAGTCAAGGCACAGGCACTAATTGTGGTTCTTCAAAATCAATTAAATCATTGATTTATAACTCTGCCTTGCTTGAGGCCAATTTTCAGGTGGAGCAGGGCAGGAGATGAATGGAGGGAAAAAGCTTGAGAAGTTTGGTAAGGAGATGGAGCATGATAATGGCATGGCTACAGCACTGCAGTTCACACACAGACACAGAGCAATGCATGGTATGTTTTCCAGAGAGGAACAATAAGTGCACATTACTTCAAATGCCCTTGAAATTAAAATTGGGAATTTAGTACCAGTGCAAGAGAGATATTGGTGGGAAGCTAGGGGGAGCCACTCTAACTTACCAGCCGGGGGTTCTGGTTCCTGCACCATATCAAAGTCTTCCTCAGGTTCATCATCAAAGTCTTCTTCAACTTGTACTTCTGGGTAGACACACAATCACCTCTTCCTTGTTTCAAGCAATTAGAATACCCAGGACAGACCTGACATTAGAATAATGGTCTTGTGTCATTTTAGTGTAGATGTGGGATGCATAAATGTCCCACATTGGCGATCAAGTGGTATTATGCGGTCATGCCATTGACAGATACACTATTATATATGTTGTCCCTGGCAAAACTCAGAACTTTAGAAGGGAAACCCTCCCTGCCCAAGTTTCTTGTAGTGGGGAGGGACACCAAAGAAGTTTCACCCTATCCTGTTGACCTATTCCCTTCCCTCAAGACCAAGTGATGACAATTAAAGTCCCACTCACCATCATGTCATCAAATTGGATGGTACTTTATTCTCCCAGACAGTTCACCCACCACTAAGATGGAGAAGCGCTAACCCTTTTGCGTGTTTACCTTGTGACTGAAGATCCACTGAAATTTGCACCAAACCTAGTGAAGACAAAGATGGTGCTTAGAGGCTACCCTGAAATGACACCGTGTTCTGTGTTCATTCATACAAATCAGCAGTATAGTATTATCTCTAACAGATTTAGTAAATTTATGGCTATTACCATTTTATATTCAAGCTCTAAACAACATGTCTATGAGTAAATTAAAAACAAACAAACAAGGCCACCGATTCAGCAAAGTACTTTAACACATGCCTAACTAAGCATATAAGTAGTTCTATTAATTTTAGTGGGACTTCTTACATGCTTAGGATGAGCTGCTCAGCCCTGCTCCAGCCCCTGTAAACCACGTAAAAGGGCTGTCACAGCATAAGGTGGATCAAAAACCCTAGTTCCACCGTGAGCAGATTCTTGTGGTGCAAGAACTGCAGAAGACAGCTGCAGGCTGGCCTTCCGAGGACTCCTTTACAAACTCCTTAACAGGGGACATGCTGGGAGTGGGTGTTTTGGGGGCAGGGCAGCCTAAGGTTTTTAATAGATTTATGGGAAGAGATCAATAATATAAGACATTTCCGGATTTTTCTTGATGATTTGTCCTATTTCTTTGTAGCATTACTATTTGTTTATGTCTTAGGTATGTGAAATACAGAAGACAGGCCTCTTTTGTTTCCTTTGCCTTTTTATTGACAGCATCCACTGTATCTCGGGTGTTTTTAAGAACACAGTTAGACAACATATGTTACATGATACAACAATATCTTTGGGGGGAAGGGGAATAATTAACTGAGGTCAAGCAATATTTTTGAGGTAACAATTATGATATTATAAATAAACAAACAAAACAAAGACATGACTGGTCCCACATCAACTTTTAGTAACTCTTTACACATCTGCTGCTTTTCACTTTTATTATTCAGCAGTCCTTGATTTAAAGGACTATTTTGTTCATTTAACAAAACAAAAAACAAAAACAAAAAAAGGGGAAGGGGGTTTAAGGTTGTGGCTGCTAATGTATTATTCTAGACAGAATATATAGGCCCAAAGAGTCACAGGTGTTAACATGGTCCTGTCACTATCCAACATTAAACAGTGTTAAACAAGGTTTGTGATATAGTATACAGAGAGCTCAGCCTGCTTAGCACCATGACAAACATTAAACATCATTTTAACCTTTTATTAGAGATACAGAAAAGAAGGGAAAACAGTTAAAGTACTCTAAATGTAAAGTATGAAGTAAGGCTTTCATTTTAACAACATCTCTTGTTCCCTTTCCCTTTAGGCAGAAAGAGTCTTTAGAAAGGGAAAAAAAAACTACCCCTTGTCTGGCAGTCTTTTAAAAGGTATCAATGATGGTAACAGCTGTCCTTTTGGGGGAAAAGAGATGAAGTTAATTGAGATGGGCTGGAGCTGTTGTTAAAGTCTGATCCTGTTTCCTAAAAGACAAAACAACACACACAAGAGAGGAGAGAAAAGAACAGCAAAGACAGAAAATGCAGCTTCTGTCTCTGGTGTTGACTTTCACTTGCACTCTCGCTGCTGGAAAAACACAGGCACAGTATATGATCTTATCAGCCACTCCGAGATCTGGCAAACTTATACCAGTGTTAGCCTGTTTAGGGTATTGCATTTAGCTGCCTCTTCTGGTCACAGAATTACAGCGGCGTTGTAAAATATGCAGTCTTGGCTGGTTAAGACAGATTCTTATTAGGCAGAAAGGAAAGGGAGCAAGATAAGAAATAACGTGGGGAAGGAAAAGGACACATCTGTGGAGGAGAGGGGAGAAAATCTCATCACATTACATGTGGTGTTTGGGATTTACTCAGAGCCAACGGAGGTGGTGGAGTCTTCTGGGCCCTCTCTCTGGCCCAGTTTGGCTAGGACTTCTCTCAGGATTAGGACAATGAAGACACACTGGTGTCACACTGAACCCCAGGCTCCTAGGAAGTGGTGGGGGTGTCAACCCTGATATGAAGCTCACTCTATTCCCTTCTTTCAGGCAGCAATTGTTGTGCTCGCTTCCATCTGTCTGTATTTTTCCCCCAAGTCTCTCTGGGTTTTTTTAGGGACCCCCAAAAGGGAGTGATCAGTGGAATAGACCATTCCCTCATTATTTTGTTCTTCCATTAAGACTAATTTCCAAAACACCAATATTGGTCCATTGATTTCCAGTCCCAAACTTCTCTTGTTTACCAGGCACAGTCTTGACACAGGCCTTGAGATTTAGTAGTAGGCCTTCTATTTTAGACTAATTGAGTCTGTCTCCCTTTTGCACCTTTTCAACATTTGTTATGCAAGGCTATTGTGATGTTTTATGAACTTTTGCTCACTTTTCACACTTGAGCTCACAATTAAGGTAAATTTGTAGGCCCAATTATCACAACTATCAAGTCACTAAAAATCGGAGATAGAAAATAATAAGTTCAGAAAAAATCTTGGAAAAGCCAGCTCACACAACAGAGACTTTGCAATTATTTAGCCAAATAAATGTCATTTATCCAGAATTTACCAAGTTCTCAGCCAATCCATCCCCAAAATTGTTTGTGTTTATTAAAAGGAGAATGCACAAGAGTAGGAAAGACGACAAGGAATCTTTTCTATATAATAAATCTAATCCCACAGTATATTTATACCAGGTGATCTGTATTACTTGAGGGCATTGTTTTATAGGTAGTGGAGGTGTTTCCTGAGTTAAGGACTACAGGATTTAGCCCTGTAGGTGATGCTATATATAAAAACATGCACATCATATAAAATATTCATATTTTTAAAGATATAAACCAGTTAATACATGTATAACAGATCATCAAGTGTCCTCTTTCCAGTATATTAATTACTACTGGCTACTTTTAGCCAATAGGAGGACAGGATTTTCATAGCCCATGTTATACTGGGGGATAATCTTCTACATTTGGTTCTGGATCATTTACAGAGAATGAAAAGATGGGAGAGGGATTTGGATAAAAACTGATCTGGATGTGTGGGTCTTTAAACGGGAAAGGGGATATACATCCTCAATTTGTGCAGTTCATAAAGAAGATTTTTATAAATTACCATACAGATGGCTCCAGTTAAGATCCACCATATTTTTGCTACTAGGGAGGCACTCTGCTGGAGGGGTTGTGAGGAAAGGGGAACATACTTGCACATATGGTAGTTGTGTCCAGGAATTAGATGGTTTTCAAAGGGAATTATTAAAGAACTGCATTTTATGACAAAATTTAGTTTCCTAGAGGTCCCTGACCTACTTTCTGAATGCTCCAAAACAGGATCTACATTTTTAACAGGATGACAAATTAATTTCTTTTGTATTTTATCTTTTTTAAGGTCTTTCTTTTTAGCAGCAATACTTTGTATTGCACATTACTGAAAAAATGTGACTTCTCTTCCTATGGAATCTTGGTATAGTAAAATACGGACCATCCTTATAATGGAAAAACTTTCACACCAAGCATGTACACAAGAGAAGGGCCAAAAATAGGTATTTAGAAATGTGATCACTCTTTCTAGCATACTCAGAGGAGGAGGACTCCCCAGCCATCAAGCCAGGGTCTTTAGCCAGGTTCTTTGAATGTTAACCTGATCCTGAATAAGTAATAAGTAAAGTATGATGTAGCATTGTAACATTTTATTGCCACGTTACCTTAATAAAAAAAGTTTCAAAGAATAAGTTAATTACATAGTTCCAAAGGGCAGCCACAAATCCTGTGCAGCATCACAGACCTGTCGCGATAAAAACCGGAGACGAACTGGGGAAAATAACTCCCTCAATTTCAGTACACTAAGGGACAATGACCAATCTGTACAGTAAAGTGTGTGAGTCACAGTATACATTAGTCTTACACCAAGAAAATGGAAGTAGAATAATGCGTTTATATTTAAAAAACAGGAATTTTTGCATCTGTAATTAAGTTAGACTTATCTTCAATTTAATTTTCCTGTTCAACCTCCAGCAGCATTTTAACTGTAAACTGTCCTGAATAAATACACTGTCACAGGAAAATATGGTACTACTTTATGAATTAAGGGGTTATTTTTAAGAATGGGTATAAATGCTTCCATGTGTTGACATGTTCCTGCTAGTAGTTTACTATGTCCCACTGCTAACTCCAGTAGCTGAAGAGACTAGAAACAATTGGAAAAGAGAGCTCCATCTTTAACAAGGTATAGCACCAATTGAGTATCATACTGTTCTTTGTTTGCCTAGCCTGAGCAGGTGTTCTTTAGCAATTAACTTCACGCATTTATAGCTGTGAAATGCAGGAATGACAGCATCAGACCAAAGCTGTCATCTTTCCAAAGAGCTCTAAAAGTTCAGACCACAAAATATTGGAACGGATCGGGTGCTGCTCATTGAAAATTTTCCAGTGATATTTGATAAAGCCAGGAAGCAGCTGGTGGAAAGAGGGAGGGAGGAAAAAGAAGAGAAGAAAATAGGAAGGTTAAAGGAGAATTTTGGGGGTGCAAGGCAGCGCTTCTTGCACCACAGAGATAGGTGAACTATCTCATCACAATGCAGCAATGGAATAAGGCAACCAATTATATTTAATGTATCCACGCTGCAATCATGCTGATCAGAGACAAGAGTTCCAGGTCGGGTTATATATATTGTACCCTGGAACTTTGCACTAAGCTCCCATTGACTAAAATGAGAGCTCCCTGCCTGGTGCAAATGTACAGCATTTCTCCATATCACTGAGGCTGCAGCTTCAAGAACAAGGAATCCAGAGACAGCACGAAGTCCAGAACTGTGCTTAACCCTTGCATGGGAGTATTACCACTCATCCCAAAAGTATTCAGAGCTTCAAACCTATGGGAGCTGCACAGCTGCACCCAAGAGAAGATCTGATCCTAAGGAGATTACATCTTTAGTACCTGTAATTACACTCTTTAATCCCAACTGTCCATAAAATCATGGTTGCCTTAAAAATCTTGAGGGTTTTTTAAAAAACAACATGAGACTTAATAAATTTTAGAGTGCTTTTTATTTGCCTTCTGGGTTTTGAGCTGTTAGGGTTCATGTAATCAAGTTTTTCTGTGAAGTCCTGAGGGCTATAAAGCTTACTTTTTAAAAAAAATGAAAGCTGAAATTTTGACACAATCACATGACTCCAGGAGCTGGGGCTTTAAGAAAAAACAGTAAATATCACAAGACTCATAAAAACAGAAAGTTGGAAACTAATCAGCAAGTACAAGGCTCCATTTTTTAGAGCTGTTAAATGTCAGACAGAGGCCAAGATAAGTTGCTGTGGTGCTGTGGTTTACACTGATGCAGCAGGTCTACACCAGGGGTTTTCACCAGGACAGCTTTATGGCTGCAGCTACACCGATGGCAACCCTTCCCACCACCACCCAGTATAGATAGGTCTCGCAGGATAGCTTTCAGAGTGAAAACCTGCACATAATTCCACTGATTTCTCACTACCCTTATAGCTCCTTTTCAAATACCTTGCAAAGCCTAGCAGCAAGCCTTGTGGCCTTTCTGGAATGGAATAAGAACCCCATCTCTGTAATGGGGAGGGAAGTCTTACAGAGGAGATGCAGAGTCCCAGCTGCAGATTGTACCATGGATCTAGACCTACATTAGAGAAGAAACCTGCCAGGAGATTTCCCCCCATCCCTTGCCTTTTAACACAGAAAGGGAACTAACAGTATATACTATAGAATTGAATTTGACCAGTGGAAACAAAAAGCAGCAACAGCAGTACAGCAAGAAATTTTAGAATTAACCTAATTGAGTCTTTGAATCTACCCCATTTCCTGTGACACACAGAAAGAAACTAACACCTAAGAAGCAGCATGACAGTTTTTAAGGCCATGAGGCCTCACACTTACACTACCAAATCCTCACCAGTGGCTGCCTTGTCCCCCTCCTCAATTACGATGTTCTGCTTCACTAAAACATCCCTATCAAAAATATAGAGGACCACCGCTTCTCCTCTATCCTGTTCTCCCTCATTTCTTTTCCTTCCTCACTGCTTCCCTCCCCAACTCATGTTTTTCATCATTATTCCCCTCTTCCTTTCTTAGTGTCCCCTTTTTATTTTGTTCCCTTGTTTCTGAATTTCTCTATGGTCTGGAAAAACTGAAGGCACACAGCCAGTTTTGCCTCCAGTATATATTGGTGGAGCCAAAAGCATGAAATGTAAATTTGCTTTAAAAGAAAAGAAGATTTCATTTAGTATCATGACTGTCTGGCATTTGAAAATACTCTCTTGAGACATATCCTGGAGATTCTGCAGAAGGGTTATATTTTATTCATTTGAAACTGCTATATGGTATATTTAATAATACCTTTTAAATACTTTGCAAAAGTAACACACATTAGCTCCTTTTCTGTAACTTGGAACTGGCACACAAAAATAACCTTTGCTCCAAAACAACTGACAGTAAAGTTTAGAGCCAAAGCTAGCATATTTTCTAAGCTCCATGTTAATTTCCTTTTGCTCATGTCAGCTTCTGTTTCAATATAAAATGAGTTTCTAGGACTTGAGGGTTTTTTTTTAAAAGTCAGATATCCAAAATCTTATATAATTTTGCATCTGAAACAAGGGGACTATAAGAAAAAGAAAAGGAACATGTTTTAGGACTAGTAGGCTGCAATACATTTAGAGGTTAGTGAGCTGTTTCCTTGAGTAACAGCATAACAGGTAATATTCATACAATGGAATCATGTTTGTCTCAAAAAGGCACAAATTCCAGAATACACCATAACCAAGTTGTCAGGGTGATGCAGCTGGGCACTAGTTTTAGGCTAGTTACAAACAGTAGCCACATATAAGCTGGTGGAGTAGGGTGACCAGACAGCAAATGTGAAAAATCAGGATGGGGGTCGGTGGTAATAGGAGCCTATATAAGAAAAAGACCCAAAAATTGGGACTGTCCCTATAAAATCAGGACATCTGGTCACCCTGTGGTGGAGCAACAACGTCCCCACCCCTGCCCGACCAAGTCTCTTCCCCTCCTCAAGGTTTGACTCCTGAAGATTAGAGCGGTCCTGTACAACAACAAAATAGTTTCACATACCAGAAAAGCTTCATAGCTTGACGTACAACACACATGTGATCACTGGAGCATTACCTCTTCAAAGGGCAGGATTCATCCTGCAAGGGCAGGTTCAGCTGGGGGAAGTGGGGGCAGGTCAGGGCAGTCCTGAGGGCTGCCTTGTCTTGCACTCAGCTGCCCATAGGCCTTGAGGCAGCCAGAATGCAGGACTGCTCTGGCCACATACCCTCAGACTCCCCCTGCGGCAGGACTGGTGCAAGGGCTTCAGAAAGTATTTTGTGACATGAGCATTCTGGGAGGCACAGTGTGGGGCTGGGAAGATGTATTAGCCAAAATGAGTCACAGGACAACCATGAACCAGGCCCACATACATTGCCCATTCTGATGACCACAGAGCTGCTTTTGTCTAGTTCCCGATATTCCCTCTGAGAGCCTGACTGGGCCTTCAGGCCTGCCTCATTATTCCACCCTGTACGCCTCTGTAGGCAAGGATAAAATAAGCAGGGGCATTTCACACAACAGTGTATTGGAGATGGAACAATCTGGGCCTAAGTGACTTGCCTAAGACGACCTAGAATATCTGTAGTAGAGCAGGAGCTGAAGCCAGGCCTTCCACCATCTAGGCTAACAGTTCTATCCCTTGGCCTATTCTTCCTCTCAAAATCTCACCCTTTCCCTGACAAACTACTGAGCCATTATATATTGTTTGGAATTAGAAGTGTTTCCCCCTCTACTGATTCCTTTTGTTCCCAAATGTTCTGTTTGCTTCACACTTCCAGCATCTTTATTTGTGATCCTCCAAGCTGATTTTCTATCTATGGCAATCATCTAAGTATGGATTTAAAAGACTAAGCTATAAATCCCAACATGGAAATATAAACAAAAATATATTGTCGGCTTAGATAGACCACTTGGAGAGACCATTTCTTGCATTTAATAGTTAAAGTTAATAATCTGACAAGTTTAGTTCTTTTTCCTCTTCAAGAACAAACGAATTCGCAAGTCATAACTCAAGCAGAGCCTGATCTAGGGCTCACAGAAGTTAATGAAAAGATTCCCATTGACTTCAGTGGGTGCTGGATCAAGCCCTAACTGCCATCCTATGAGTAATATGCTAACTGTTCACTTAACTATTTACCATTCACGGTATGTAATTGCTCATCTAAGACACATGACATTGTCAGTGAAGTCCTGCCAACAGTTTAACAGGGCGCTTTTACCAAGGAGTGTGTGTTCTTGCAGAATGGGAGAGATAAGGAAAAACGAGGGAATTCATTAAGTTGTTTTCTCATGTAAACAAAAAATGCTTTTTATAAACATAACCAAGGAAGCAGGCTGCACCATTAGAAAAACAAGCAGATTAAAATGCACTTGGCTGGAAATGTTTATCCTTCCCCCCCCCGGAACAATGATGTACTGATGGTATCACACTGTATTCAATGTGGGCAATCTGAACAGTATGGGAGGGGGTTTGAAGATTTCTTTAGGGATATCTGGAAATATTCTCATCTAGACTTTTCCAGAAAACAGTTGGCATTTGCTGCTTTCTTCTTTATTCCAAAGGGGAAAACATTGCTCTTTATAAGTATTTTGCTGAGCTGCAGGGTTAAAAGAACTCCAGAGAGCATGTGCCTCCATCACCGACAGGGAAATCATTCCTTTAAATCCAGTGGCTCTGGATTGGGAGCTGTTTGCTTTGTTTCAAGCCAAATTAAATTAGAGAAAATTCCACATTTGGGGGAAAAAGGAGGAAACATTTCTCTGGCAAGTTTTTAGAAAGTGTCCGAAACTGCTCAGACATGGTGTTGCACACTGATCTTCAGATCAATTATCTGATTCACGGCAGTTTGTGAAAATATAAGAACATTATTGTCAGTAGCAAATATATTAGTCAGATAGGGTGACCAGATATCCCAATATTATTGGGACCATCCTAATACTAGGGGCTTTCTCTTATAGACACAACTATACACCTCCCCCCTCAAAAAAAAAAAGTGTTCCGATTTTTCACACTTGCTCTCTGATCACCCTATGGCCAGAGTCCCCAGTCAAGCTCAGTATCCCTTTGTGCTATGGTATCTTTAAAATAACTATATTTCCTTAATCATATATATTTAGATTATGGAAATATTGATATTTAAGGTAAGTATACCTTTGTTACTATCTCATGTTTACAGATTTACATCACTATATTTTATTATAGTATTCTTGTGAGCAGGGCCGGCTCCAGGCACCAGCGTTCCAAGCAGGTGCGTGGGGCGTTAGTTCGAAAGGGGCGTCAGTTCCTCCGGCCGCAGCGGCAATTCAGCAGCAGCATCTTCCGATTGCCGTCTGCGGCGGCAGTTTTTTCCACTGGTTGGGGCGGCCAAAACTGTAAAGCCGGCCCTGCTTGTGAATATATTTCTCTTGTATAAGCTTCCTTGTTTACACAAAAATATTCTAGCAGCACAATTGGGCTCTGATCCTGATAGAGGGCCCTGGACCCTACAATAATGCACACATCCACAACCATATTTACGCATGACTCTCTCTATCCATACATATATGCGCACGCACACACACACACTTTAGAAAGGTACCATCTCAGTTAATCTGAGCAGTTGCTTTTCCTTTGAAGCACTGGTTTTAAAGGGATGTGGTATCAGTAATCTTGACAAACATTTCAGTTTACCCACTGACATCCAGCGACTGTGCATACAAGTTTGCTTTTACTAACCTCAGAAATACAAGCAGAACAGAATTACAGTAGGTATACAAACAATGAGGTCACAAGGTTAATGTCTGACTAATACTAATGACTTTTTTTCAACGACTCACAAAACACGGTATCAGAAAGAATTCACTAACAACAAAGTGAAGATAAACAATGAAATGATCACAACCAACTCCTTTATACACCAGTCTCTGAAGCTGTATAAAAGATTTAAATTACAAAATAAAAATATCCTAGTTTTATAATAGATGTAACTTTATTCCTTTCCTCTCCAATATATTTGCAATAAGCTGTTCCCAGGTGCCAATAAATATGTCAGAGAAACTTATTGGTTCATATATATTTGGAAGGAATAGAAACTGTTGCTTAAATAATCACTGTACGGAGAAAAAAATAATCTCCCGAAGAATCTATAAAACTGGGTTATTGAACTAATCAGAAAAAAAACCTCACACTCCCCACCCCAATTTGTATGACTTCTCTTGAGTTTAAAACAAAAACAAAACTTTCCTATAAGATCATGAATGCAGTTTCATTTGGACAAAAGTTAAGTTGCTTGCTTACAGTAATATTTCCAAACTGTAACAAAGCTAGTTTGGACCCTTTGGTTAACTTTCCAAGTGATATGAAATATAACAACTTTATTACTGCTAATAAAAATCTCCTGTCCAAAAAAAAAAAAAAAAAAAAAACCAACGTACTGAAAGGAGCCCTAGAGCTCAGAAAGCAAGTCCAAAATGTAGTGCATGTGGTTTACAAAAGATACAAGTGCTGGCAGTAAATAGCTTCACATTTCTTCTCACAGATAAATGCAAACCCTTATCAGAAAGTTGTTATATGCCCAGAATTTTTTTTTTTTCAGTTTCAGAACAGTTTACTTTGGCAGCTCATTCAGTTTTGCATCTGTAATTAAATGATGATGTTGAGACAATGTGGCTCTGGAGAGATCATAGGAAACCCAATCTTATCTATTTGCCTTTTATTTACATAGCTCTTCATATTTTGGCCTCCCTCATGATTTTTCATTAAAGCAGGAAGGCAAGTTTAACCCACACCCTTATTCTTCAGTCCACTCAGGAAGTAGTACACAAATCCCAAATTCAGCACTTTCTATTGCTCCAACTCACCACCAGCTTTTTAATTATTCACCCCTACTGTGAAGAATGATAGCTACTTCTCCTAGCAGCACTACAGGCTGGGAATAGCAGTCAAACCTGGCAATAAGCAGGCAAACTTGGTTTCCACCCTCCCAGCTCTGCAGAACTGGATTTTTATAAGCGCCCAAATGGTCCTTGAAAGTAGTCTCTAATTCAGAGTTACATCAATGACTGTAATATGAATGTGTAGCTTCAAACATCATAATACTATGCACTTCAATAGCACCTCCCAGCTGAGGTACCCACAGTGTTTGTACACAATATGTAAGTCTCACACTCCTGTGAGATGCTGTTAACCCCCTTTTTCAGACCATGGAGACTGAGTGACTTGCCCAAGGTCCCATAATCAGCCAAGAAGCCGCGCTAGGAATAACACTGCTGCAGTGTGCTGAGGAGTGGAGGGGCACTTATTTCCCATCTTCCACCAAAGATTATCTGAGCTAGAGGGGAGTACTGGCTAGGTAGTAGCTGGCCCTGAGTCCTGCTCTCCCTAGGAAGACACCACCAGGTTGGGATGGTGGCAGTTGTAAGTGCCTATATATTGTGACGCTGGGCACAATACAAACACTTAGCTAGAGAGATAACTTTTAGGCGATAGTCAGTCTCAGAGCCTGTTGGGGGAGAGAATTATGAGAAGAGACGGGACCCGGCTGGCTCCACAGCCTTGAACATTCCAGATTTAGAACCCAGTACTCTTGGCTGCTCATATGAGCCAAACGCCAAACCTTTTTGAGTTTTCCCATCACTAGGTGTAACATTTGGTTTTGCTATTTTGAAGATTTTGCATGGCAAGGGTGGTCTGTAATTCATAGATTCCGAGGCCAGAAGGAACCAATTTTGATCATCTAGTCTGCCTTGTGTAACACAGGCCATAGAATTTCTCCAAAACTATTCCTACAGCAGATCTTTTAGAAAAACATCCAGTCTTGATTTAAAAATTGCTATCAATGGAGAAACCCCCATGACCCTTGATAAATTGTTCGCATAGCTAATTACTCTCACTGTTAAAAAGTGGCAGAAAATCTTCAAAACTGTAAGTGTGAGTATTGAAGAGGAATTGACAATGAGCAGCTACAAAAGCAATGGGAAACAGATTCTACTATGCCCTAAATCGCTGCTGCAGAATCAACAAGATCCTTTGTAATATCATAAGTGGGCAGGGGGATGGGGAGAGGAAATGTCTGCCAATAAGACATTGATTTTTTTCTAAGTAAGCAAAGACATGTTTTTAAAAGAACCAAGGTTTGGTTTCCTACCCTTCTCAAGCCAACCTAGTAGTGCATGTGAAAGTTTTGTTATATTCACAGTATAGCCGCCCTTTAAACTGTGTTTCTTGGCCAAAGTGATGTTTTCTCCTAGATTTCTCCTCCTGTGTTCCCGCTGCCTTAAAGTTATCATGGGGATTTGAAAATGTTTGTATTTTGTGGCCCAGAAGCATCTCAGGCACCACAAAATCCAAATCTAATGAGGGGAAACTTCTTCATAAATTTTGTGTGTGTGTGTGTGTGTGTGTGTGTGTGAGAGAGAGAGAGAGAGAGAGAGAGAGAGACTCAGTTAGCATTAACCATTGAATAAATAGGCCATCAGTCATAAAATACATTTAGTTTACACAACACAGAGAAACCCAAAAAGCCATAAAATGATAGAAACAGGCTTCAAAGGATGGAGGTGAACTACTTCAATTTACACTGGTGAAAGTCTGCCTGCAGATCACCACTGGCGACAAGCCCAACTGGGGACTAAGGGGAATTACAGCAGCACAATCTCCTCACAACCATCTGCTACACCAGGAGATGGCACTGGCTAGAACACAAGGATGGCCTATGTGTTGAGAGGCGCATCTCCCAATCAGCTCCTCCAGCAAGGCTCCCATCCTTCTCTTCCCTGGCAGAACCCAGGAGAAAGGCATGGGTAAAAATCCCTGGGAATAAATCTTTCCTGGAGTGCAGCTGCTCCGCAGAGCCAGCAGGCTGCACTAACCAGAATTTATCTCACGCCCAATATGAAAAATATTTGCAGAAAAGAAGCAAATTTCTGTGGTTTGTTCTCAGGGTCTATTATCCAGTAAGTAGCTCCCTACCCCATAGGAGCAATGTGGCTTACCTTTGCTCTGGGATAGGCCACTATACATCTGAAACTTAGCTAGCAAGCATGTGTAAGCTGGGGAATAGTCCCGCTATTGTGGCTTCTGCACTACGCCAGTGAAGTGGGCTAGCGAAAGGATCTGAGTCCTCCCTCCCACTTCCTTTACCCAGTGACCTCCCTGTCCTTGAGGGCTCCCCCCCTTCCACTCTCCTGTCCAGCAGAGCCCTCGTAACCCCAACAAGGCTGGGCCCAGGATTCCTGGGGGCTCGACCCCCAATCCTGCTGTGGTCACCTAGGACAGGGGCTAGGGTGTCCCCACTCTGGGGTAATCTCTCTGCCCTGGGCACTTCTCTGACCCACTGATCGTTACATACAATTTGAAGCAAATGCAAGTTATTTAAACAACAATTAATTTTAAAAAGAATAAGGGAAAATGGGAAAGGTTAAAGGAAACACATCAGCCCACTCTGTGGCAGGGAACATCACAAACAGTGTCTCTGGAATGTCAGGGCAGTTCACAGTCTGTTCCTTGTAAGTCCCAGGCCTTCTTCTCCGGCCCTGGCTGTGCTGCAGGGATGTTGTGGGTTGGACACTCGCTCTGGTGGTGGCCACACACCCTCAGGCTCTAGGTGGCAGGGCCCTTCTTCCCAGTGTTGCCCCCGCCCTGTCAGGGTTACCAATCCCCCCCCAAGTCTGGCCTGCAGAGCCTCCTGGCTGAGGCGTCTCCCTGTGCTGCCCAAGGTTCCCCCTCTCTCCCCCCAGGGCCCACCGCACCCAGCTCCAGATTGCTCCAGCCCCAGCTCCACCACTCTGTCTCAGCACTGCTGCTGCTGCTGCTCTGCCTCCAGCTCCCTGGGCTGCTTCTCTGGCCCCTCTGCCTCTAGTTGCTACAGCTTTGCTCCCAGTACAGGTCTGCTCTGCAGGCTGCTTCTGTGACTCTGTTCCCAGCACTGACCTGCTTCGTGGGCTGCTTTTCTGGCCCCTCTGGCTCTGGTTCCTACAGCTCTGCTCCCAGGGCAAGTCTGCTCTCTCTGGGCTGTGCCTCTGGCTTTGGGGCTGCAGCTCTGCTCCCAGGACAGGGTCTGCTCTCTCTGGATCTGGCACAGCTCTGCTCCCCAGCTCAGCTCAGGCCCCTGCTTTCTCCTTAGCTCGGCCCCACTCTGTCTGACCCAGGCAAATCCAGCTCACACCGAGGACGGGACCTCCCTGGCCTGCTGACTCCCTGATTAGCTGCCCACCCCAACATTCAGGCTGACTTAAAGCATTGGCCTCTCCCCATTGCTCCTAGGGACTGTCAGTCTCAGAGTCCTGATTCCCCATCGACCCTTCCCTCTTTTACTACTGGGAGCTAGCAACTAAAACACCCCCACTGAATGTTAGTTAGGGGGCAACAGTCCACATGCACAGGAGTAGGCTTTTCTAAAAAAACCAAAGGGCATGTCTGCATTTTGCCATTGTTATCTAAGATGTGTCCGGTTTATTAATTTTGCTACAATACTGAAGCCAATTGACTGAAATAAATTCAAACCAAAAAAGAATTCAATTATTTTTAAATGTACCTTAAACTAATAAGACTGAGAAACAGACACTGTCATATTGTCTCTGATTTAGAGCTGAGCCAATCCCCCGAAGAGCTGAGTGAAGCCAGGGGCTAGAGGTAGTATAAGGGGAGCACCATCTCCCCCTTGGGTTGGCATTTCCAACTTTCCTTTGCTTTTAATTTTAAAAAAGTAGTTAAAATTGCCTCCAGTCAAAACAATTTTTTGTTTCCAGCAAGAAAACCAAAAAAAATTAATTTTGCATCAATCCAAAATGAATCTTTTTTGCTTTACTCAGTGAACCAAAAAACCCAATAAAGCAAATATACACACAGCATTTACCACAAGTATACAAGAAAGTTTCAAAGTGAATTTGGTTCAGCCATGTTCATGGCCCTTTTATATCCTCTTCACTCATCCCACATGCTTGTGGAAATCAGCCGTTTAGCTCACACACTCAAGTATTCCCAACAGGAGTGGTATATGTTGCATGGGTTGGGATGCTCCTTGATGCAGCAAGAAGACTGCATTCCCACCATTCCTTGCCAGAGGCAATCAAATGAGACAGAGAAGGGTCTGACCACATCCTTCACAGCCCTACCCACGCAGAGCTCTCGTTTGATTGTGATGACAAGACAAAACTCAAACTTCGCATCCAGGCAGTAAGTCTCACAATAGTCTAATTTTTGAAAGAACAAGGCCTTGGGCCAAGCATATGTGGCCCAGAAAGACAAACAGTTAAAACTCTAAACTCTTTAGAACTCTTTAGTTCTTTTCTAAAACTCTCTAGTTGCTACTGCACCTCTCTCTAAACTGATACCTCTCCCTGACAGTTTGAAAGACTGGTCTATACTCTCAGCCTTCCTCCTGCCCCGTACAACTCCAGCAGTAGGGCTGAATTTGGCTCAGCTGGTCCGTCCCTTGGGTGAGGGAATCCATGAACTCACTCCACTCAACTGATACGCCACCAGCTGACAGACACAGAAGTGCACAAGCCAAGCTAAATTAACTTTCCATTATTTGCCTGTACTTACATTGTATACTGTATACCTTAGTATAACATGAATTGCCTTTAAAATTCAAGACACGGTTCTGTTGCGTAGCAACGAATTAAAGCGCCTGATGTTGGTGGATATGTCCCGTTAAAGCATATTTGTAAATATTCATAAGACATAGATTGTGTCTAGCCCTACCCAGATGGGCAAGATAGAACATAACAGCTCCTACCTCTTCCTAGGCTCTGACCTCCTCCTAACCCCCAGGATAGGCTGTGGTGGGGACGCAAAGCCTAGGGGCCCTCTGGTAATCCCCAGCTGCTGGAATGGTTGCTTGGACAGTCCTGAGGTCACAATAAATTTCACCAGGTGACCAGATGCATCTGCACGGTGATCCACCTCTGCACCCCTTGTTGAGCTGTGATGTGTAAAGCTCTGGTGTGACCGACAACCTGGCCCACTCTGTATCTCTAGGTGTCTGTACCTACCTCACTACATTTCAGGCCATTTTCAAGTGACAGTGTCCAATGATTCTCAGGTGTGCTGAGAGGTTGCAAAAAACAAAACTGCCACCGATAAGTGTGTTTTGATGAGTATTCAAGGCAATGTGAGCTGCTGAAGAAGGTATAAGTTATTTGTTGCAAAGATTTAAACATTGCTGGTCGTGCAGCACTTTGAAAATGTGCTGACTGTGTTTTAATGAGCCTCTGAAGTTTTATAGTTAAAGATCATTAACATGTTGTACAACTGTGTGATAAAACTTTGTTTCCTACACTGCCTAAGTCGATAGGAATGGATATTACAAGACATCAGAAACAAGAAGACCTCTCACTTACACAGTACCTTCCAAAAGAGGATCTCAAGGC
Organism: Caretta caretta; assembly: GCF_965140235.1. NCBI lineage: Eukaryota > Metazoa > Chordata > Testudines > Cheloniidae > Caretta > Caretta caretta. Next base: position 238,728,605 of record NC_134207.1, on the reverse strand, counting down.
TTTTTGCACACACTAAATAATGTGACGCAGGCATTATCCCCATTTTACAGATGGTGAAATGGAAGCACAAAGAGGATAAAGGCCCAGAGCCTCAAAGTTATTTAGGTGCCTAACACCCATTGAAATCTACTGAAGTCTAAGTGATTTGCCCAAAGTCTGTGGTGGAGCAGGGTACAGAGTTCTGATCTGACTCCTCAGACCTACATATTAACCACTCTGCTATCTTTCCTCTCTCTCCAGCATTCCTCACCCCTTTCTCCAAGCTGTTTACTGACTGTAGCGGGGTCGTATTGGAAAAACCCGGGAAGTGGGCGGGCACAAGCCCACCCACTGCTAAAGGCCCCTAGTGGGAGGGACCACTGGAACCAGAGACCAACTGATTGCGGGGGACAGCTAATGAAAAACAGGGATCAGAGTGAAGGTCAAAGGTTCAAAATGAGGATACTGGATGGGGACACCAAGCAGAGAACCCTGGACAGCGCACACTGCTCCTCAAAGCTGTCGAGGGAGCCAGCGGACGCTGCCCAGTGGAACTCTGCCCAGATGCGTGAAATTAGGGAGGAACAGAAATAGGTCCCGCAGTCGCAGAGCACCCCCTCGTCCAACATCCTCCTCCTGGTATTGTAGATGGAGACGTTGGCCAGAGCCAGGAGGAGGTTGACGAGGAGGTCTCGCGACTTTGCGGGGCCACGGATAGGGTGTGCAAAAAGGAACAAGTGTGGGGAAAAGTGCAGCCAGAACCTCAACAAGAGGTTCTGGAGGAGCCGGAATAGGGGCTGCAACCTGGCGCATTTGAGATAGGCATGTGCCAGGTTCTCCCTCACGCTGCAAAAGGGGCAGGCCTCAGGTGTAGGGGTGAACCGCGCCAGGTGCAAAGCCCATGCTTACGGCTCCATGAAGGAGCCACCAACTAATGTCCCCAGCGGGCCATGGGACCAAGGTGGAATGAAGGCTGGCCCACCGGGGCTCCTCACCCTCTTTAGGTAGAAGATAGTCCATTTGGTGTCGGGGCGGGACACGAGGGGGAGGAAATGCAATGTATGGAGCACGAGCGTGTACAGATGGTTTCTGGGCGTGGTTCGAAACCAGTCCGGCTGCAGGAAATGCAGCCGGCTCAAAGTGTGGGAGCGGGGAGGCTGGGGGAGCTCGCGGAACAGGGGCCCAAGAAAAATGTCCGGAGGCACAGGGGTGAGGGGTGGGCGGGGAACGCCCTCTCGAAGGGCTCGCCGCAGGAAAGCGAGAGAATCGGGTGACAAGGCGGTCTTCACCTCCTGTGCCTAGGGGTCGGAAGGGTGGAAACTGTAGCAGGCTTGTCACCCGCTCCAGCCTTAAAGGGCTTAAAACAACCCAGGAGAGGGCTGTGGCTGGGAGCAAGCAGTTCCCAGGCTGACTGGGGGAAGTAGGCTCAGCTGTGGCCATGCCCCAATCAGGGCTCAGCTGGCCCTTATAAGAGGGCAGTGGGCCAGGAACAGACAGTTTTCTTTAGCTGTGGAGGGAGATGGGCCTGGCTGCTGGGGAGTGTACCAGAGTACCTGAGGTGGAACAGAGCTGGGAGACAGCCAAGGGAGCTGGGGAGCTCCGGCCTGGAAAACCCCCAGGCTGCAGGCCGCAGGTCCAAACCCCCCTTGCCTGGGATGATTGGCTTATACGCTGCAGTCCGCCCCAGTGTGCAGGGGCTCAATGGTGATGGGCAGTAGCCAAAAACTGAGGCAAGGTGGGGATAGGGGGTGAGGGTTCCCCAGGGAGGGGAGACCCAGAGACTGTGGGGGTACTGCCAGGGGCAGCATCCTGGGTAAAAGGGGCACCGGAGTCCGGGAGGGACACAGGGGCCAGCGGCAAGCAGGACACCGGCCTGCAGAGGGCGCTCCAGAGTCTGGAAGAGCTAATTCTGTGGGAGACCAGGTGGAGGCACTGCAGGGCTGAGTCTTGCACCATGACACTGACAAATGACAGATTTTTCTCCTTTTTAGTGATCTCAGATTTTAGTAGCTCCGGAGCGTTCAAAGAATGGCTCATATTTTTATAATTGTTTTTACAAGATGCTTAAGCATACTACATAATTTACTTCATAAACATCACAGTATCACGATACAAACTTAGTTAAGCTTCAGTGATAAGTAACTACATTGTCAAGTAAATGCATTATTAAGAAAATGGCAACCAACTTGGTTCTTGGCTCCTGTACCTTAGAATTAGATTACTATAAATATATATGATCCTATGCACTGCCAATACTGTACTTCAATGTTTGTTCATAAAATGTAATTTGAAATGCATGTAGGATGGTACAGGCTTTTGTAAAAGGAAGTTATTATCTGTGATAAAAGCAGTTGTTGACATTAGAAATACAGAGTTGAAGATCCAGACGGGAAATTTAATAAAAAGAAAACAAATGTAGAAGGGAAAAGGGAGGTTAACAATATTGCAAAGCAAAGCCAGATGTAGCAGTAAATATCTGCCCACAGGCAAAACCTGGGCGACTACCTTTCAGACTGGCGATGCAGCTGGTTTGCTTATTACATTGGACATGGAAGATTGTCAGACAAAGGGGGAGCATACATTTCAGCTGAAGAACTGCAAGGTTCATTACATGTTTTGTTCTGATTGTATCATGTCAACTCAAAAGAGGGAAGGGCCATTCAAAGATGTAGCAGGCACGTTTTTCAGCTTGTGTGGCAGGATTCGTGTAATCCCTCCCCACAATTTACATGGCTTCCCCTCCTCTCCCTTTTCAAAGGGCCTTTGAACCCAAGGTTTGTAAAGGCAGACTCCTACCACGCAGTAGTTTGTTGAAATGGTTTTAATTATATATCCTCCAATCCAGAATAAAATATACCTCTCCAGCACAAGAATAGCATTTAAGTGTATTTTATTTGGCTAAAATAAACACAGTTAGACATAAAATGTTCTAAATAATAACAAAATATATACTAGAATGTTTTAATACTGGCAATAATATTGAATGGGCATAGAAAATGAATTACCCTCTCGTTCCTAGAGGGGACCTGCAGCAGGGACTCTGCAGCACCAGAGCAGCCAGCTGGCTGCAATCTGAGCCTTCCCCCAGCAGCGGTATCCGCTGTGCAGTTTGCCCAGCATTGGAGACATGCAGGGGCCCTGCTTGGGGAGAAGGGCCGGAGCTGCTGAGACGCAAGAGGCCCCTGGAGCTGAAGCTGCCTGATGCCCAGGTAAAGCCATTCACTTCCAGACCAGACGAGTGCCCTACCCACTAGATTATTGGCGATTACAGGGTGCGCGCTCGCTCTCTCTGGTTTTGTTGCAAATAATTTTGAAAGGTCTTGTTTTCATTTTTCATTGGAACAAAAACAAATGTCAAACCCTCCAAATTTTTCGCAAAACAGAATTCTTGTTTTCTGGCCAGACTTAGTTCTAATCGAACACTTTTGGCTTCCTTAGGCATTTATTTTATTATAGGATCAGGATATACTAAAGTTAAGCCTATTAAGGTCTAAAATAATTATGCACAAAAGGAGAAGTCTACAGCGGTACTTCAGACATCCACTTTTTAGGAAGATGGCATGTGAACCAGTAAATTGTGGGAATTGCTGCTCTAGAGCACAGTCCAGAGAGGGGTTGGCAGCTACCAGAAGTCCGGCTACTAAAATACCTGTGAAAATTACTGTCCCACACCCAGGAGGAACAGGGTGTTGCACTGCAGGCACCACAGTGGCTAGGTGGGAAAGGCAGAGCATGGGCTGAGGTTGAAATGGCAGAGCACTCATCTTTCCAGTCCAGATTCTGTCGGCAAAATATAACCAAATGCTAGTAGGCTCCATGCACTAGGTGACTTAGGCTATGTCTGTACTTCACACTGTATTAACAGCTTCTTCACTAAGCAAGGTTACATCTAATGCACAAAGGGCCTGACCCAGAGTTCACAGATTTTCAGTGGGAACCTTCCCTTTGATTCCAGAGGGTTTTGATAAGGCCCTAAATTCACTTTGTATGCTACGTTTTTTTTTAATACTCTATGGGACAAATTCTGCTTTCAGATGAGATTTCTAAAGGGAGTTGCGCATGTGTATCAGAGATCAGAATTTGCCTTGCCTCTTTAACTCAGCCTTAAGCTTCGGTGCAGTTCTGCTCAGTGGCTAGAATATTATCCCTGCATTATGTTAGTGGCAAACCTGCACCTTTTCAAAGAACTTGTGCCTACATTTTTTTCCATTTGAAAAATCATAGCTTTGCACTGGTTTTGAGTTGCACCTCTAGGGACTGTCTCTTGCTCTGTGTTTGTACAAATCCTAGCAGAATGGTGTCCTGAACTTAGTGTGGGCCTCTTGGTGTGCCATAATATAATATTTAATTATAATACTATAATATTTATATTATATTATGGTGTGCCATATTATAATATTTAATTATAATACTACTTGCATTGAAAATAGCTCACCTTTGAGAGTTAATGCGTTATGGGTGCTTTCATGAAGATCTTAGCTTTGTCCTTTCTTGTTTTATTGTTCTCCAAATAGAATGATCATTCTAACAGAAAATACGTTGCCGCTCTTTGTCGGTAGACAGACAAAACAAGGAGAAACATTTTTGTATTTCAAGTCCTGTTCGTTACAATAGAGCTTTTCATCAATATCCATGGCTGAGGCCTTGACTACTCTAGAAAGTGTTTATTGATATAGCTATGCCAGCAAACCCTCCTAATAGAGATGCAGTTTATACCAGCACAAGAGTCTCTTGCTTAGATAGCTTATACCAGTTCTTTCAACAAAATAAGTTATACCAACGAAAGGGCTTTTTTGCAGGTATAACTGCAGCTACCATGGGATGTTTGCCACTATTGCTATGTCACTTGGAGTGTGTTTTTTCACACTTCTAACTGACATAGCTATGTCAATAAACATTTTAAGTGTAGACCAGCCCTGACTAGGTCAATGGTGTTATACCACTGAACACTTCTTAGTTCTGACCAGACTCAAATTCAGTGAATAATAAGCTTTATATATTCAAAGTAATTTACTAATTATATAATTACTCCTCTCACCATCTTTCTGAGATAGGTAAGAAAGAAACTGAGCACAATACAATTCAGTTAAGTCAACTGAAGTCTCCCACTGGGAGTTGCATTGAACCTTAAGTGACTTCCTAGTGCCACAGAAGTTGGTTTTTAGATTCCAGGAGTTCATTATTCCCATAACTGAATTCAGACCACACCCCACTTAATAAAGTTAGTATCCCACCTATGCATACCCCAGGCTATAGCATTGCTCACCAGCTGATCATCCTTTTTTCCGTTTTCCCTATTGCTCTGTGAGCATAGAGTATCAGACAGCATGCACGCAATCAGGAACTGCTTTGGAATCCTTCAGAACAAAAACCATTATATACATTCAATACAACCTCACCACATACCATGGGGGACATTAAAAGATTCAGATAACTATGATTTCAGATTTTAATCAAGGGAATTTTCAATGCAATTAAAGTTGGGGAATATAACCCTGATTTGCATAATAGGAAGTTTTGGATAATCTAGGTTGTATTGTAGGACTTTTCAGCATTAAAAAAACACCAAGAGGGTGTTACCAGCAACAGACAAGTTGATACACAGCACAATCTGATTTGCATTACTCTCCCCTAACTTTGTACATATTTGCATATAGTATTGCACAGTTATATCAGTACGTAGCAACAACCTGCTGAGCGACAAGGTTTTATGGTACTTTACTGTGGTTCTTGGAGTGTTTTTGTTAGTTAGGTGCCATTGCAGAGTTGGCGAACTTTTCATTCCAGCTTTTAGAGTAAACATTTTCTGCTTTATTTTTTAGTTTTCCAGTGACAAGTGTGTTAAAAGTGCAAAGTGCAGGGGGAGGGAAGTGGTATTTGGAATCCAAAGCTTCCATCTGCACTATATTATAACACTTCTTAGGTAAGCCTGCTTTATTCCAGCAAACTACTTACCATGTTCCTTTAATTATTGGAAAAGCAATAATAATGTGTGTTTGTCAATCAAAAGCCTGAAGCAGAAACAGCCTCAGCAGAAAGCTAAACTTCAACCTTTAAGAACAAAGATGTATAGAATGAATCCGGACCGTAGATGCAATATTGCCTAGAGGATAGAGCATAGGACTGGGACTTAGACCTATGTTCCATTTCCAGCTTGACCAATGCCCTGTTGGGTGATCTTGGGCAAGTCACTTCCCTCCCTGTACCTCAGTTTCCCCATCTGCAAAATGGGGATAATGACTTCTTTTGTAAAGTGCTTTGAGATCTGCTGATGAAAAGTGCTAGGTGTCATTACTCACAGGTAACCAGTTCATCTCTGAAAGCTATGTAGCTTTTTAAAAAAAATTGCAAGGCAAAGTTACAATAAAGTATTAACACACTACATCATACATTACTTGTTCAGGATCAGGGTAATATTCAAAGAATCTAGCTTAAAAATTCTGGCTTGCCAGGTGGGAAGCTCTCTTCTGCCAAATACGCTAGAAAGGGTAACCACATTTGTAAATACCTAACCTCTTTTTGGTGCTTCTCTTGTGTACATACTTGGTGTGAAAGCTTCTCCATTACAAGAGCAGTCCATAGTTTACTATACTGCAACTCCATAGGACGAGGGGGTCACTCATTCCAATAATATGCAATACGGAGTCTAGATGCTCACAATAAAAAAGAAATTAATTTGTCATTCTGTTTAAAATGTAGGTCCTTATTATTAGTAGGTAACTGAAACATCTTTGAAACCTATTTAATTGCTAAGGTTTTGTTGTTGTTTGTTTTTTTAATTAACCAATTTTTTTTAAAAAAAGCCCACAAAAAAAATCCATAGAAAGAAATATGTCCCTGTCTACATGACAATATCCAGCCTCTGGTCGTTCATCTGTGAGCTGAGTTGAAGTGTACAGTGTTTAGGATAATTTCTCAGCAGATAAGTGTGGAGATTCATATCCAAGTGGCAACGGTAAAACTAACTAGTTGAATAAAATGTAACTTTCATGTATATTTTGAGAGGAACCTATGTGTTAGGAAGCACAGCAAGAAAGTAGGCTACACTGAACAGAGGCATTGGACCAACTTCAGGAGGGGAAGTCTTGTATAGCAATTATGTTGGTTAGTTTAGTATTTATTTGTCAGATAAGGTACTAATAGGAATAGAGGTTGGGGGGAAGAGAGAGTGAATATGAACTAAAAGGGGATATGCAGCATGTTCACTTTTGCTATTATGTACAAATGCTAAATAAAGAGGATCAGAAAAGGGAAAGAGCAGAAGTGAAATGAAAATGCACGTGGAAGTGGCATTAACGCCAGTGAATCAGCATTCCTAGTGCAGGTATTTCCAGGGAATGGCTGGGAGAGATGTAAGTTACACAATCTAGCACTAAGCAGTTGCAATAAATGGTTTCCATCCTGCTTATTACCCAGATTTTTGAAGTGTGCGCAAGGAAGGTCAGGTGACTTGTCCAAGGTCACCCAGTGAGTTCTAATCTCTCAACACGATTAGACCCTTTCTAGCTCCCAGTCCTTTCAGTTGACAGTGATACTGTGCTTCAGAAGCAATATTCAAAATGTCTGTGCACCCTGAATGATGAGAGAGGCTGGAAAGTAAAGGTGTGAAGAAGTTTGGGGTTCTGTTCCTTATTATAGAGGGTTGAGAAGTCTGACTTGCCTCTAAATCTTAAGGTTTTATTTATTTGTTTTATTTAGAGAATAGATTTATCCACACCAAGCAAAAATCAGAGAGAAAAAGATGTTATATCTATAGAAAGTAATGAGGAGAAGAGGAACGGAGCAACGAGGCCTCCAGAAGACCATATGCCTCAATGCCTTTGGGGTATTTAGGTGGGCCTTGGCCTTTTCTTTATTATTGTTTGTATGTAGCTAGCACTGTGCAATGGCTTTCTAAATTTAGTCTGAGGTCCCAGAGTCTTTCTAGCTGCTAGAAACGCTTTTGAATTCATGAGGATTTACCAGACAGAGAAAAATCAGTTGTTTTACAGTTGTACATTGCAGTGCCAACTGCGATTGGGAACCCTATAGACCTAGTGAGAGAGAGTGCCAGCTCTAACAAGCTTGCAGTCTAAATAGGCAGGACAGACAAAAGTGGGAAGAAAAACAGAAGCACAGAGAGGTGAAGTAACTTGCCTATGGTCACAACAGGTCAGTAGCAGTGCTGAAGAGAAGTCATGTCTCATGCAACCCCACTCAGTGCCCTATTCAAAAGACTACACTACTTAAAATGTACACAGTGGACAGCTGAGGCTATAATTAAAGAGGATGGTTCCTCAGATAATGGCAGTCCACCAGGCTTACAAATATGCCTCCTTTGGCTGTGAAAACTAGCTCTTCCTCTCTGGATTTGTCAAACCCAGATCTATGCTCTTCATCACCAGCAATCTTACATCAGGACCTATTTTTTAACTTGTGGAGCTTCAGCTCAATCAGAATTCTGAGGTTTTCTCTTGTCTCTCAATCCAAAATATATTTAGCAAGGGAAATAAGAAATGGAGAAAACATGAAATAGTGACTCGGGTTCTAATCATGCCCCTTTATCTGCATATGAAGGGGACTCTGTGCATGAGTCTCCCCTCCTGCATAGAAAGTGTGGGACAGGGAAGGTCAGCTGGCCCTGTAGTAGTGTTCCCATTCTTTCCCTGAAAACCTTGTGCTGGGTTTTCCCTGTGTGGAGTTGCACTGGGGTCAGTGGAGAAGTGGGCTGGGTGGGGGGCACACAGACACGCGCACACACTTTCTTTCCACTGAGCCAGCAGACATTCCCCTAGAAATGTAGGGTTATCCCTTTAAAGGAGAGTCCTGGAAGCATCGGGCTCCCATTGGCCAGGAGGTGGGAGAGGGTATGGCTGCTAGCTGGTGAGAGTACACAGGGCTTCTGAGAGATGGATCTGGTCTCCTGTGGATCTGTTGGGATTCATGCACTTTGAGTTGGGTGGCCTGTTTCACAGGGTGGCAAACACCACTAAGAGAGCCTTGTAGGTGACTGGCTGCGTCTCAGGAGGGTTGATCAGCTTCTCAGAGATATTTGGAGTCTTCATCATGGTAGTGACAAAGCTCACATTTCAGGGCTGAATTTTTTTGGCCCAAAGGAAGTTACCAGCCATATCTAAGCTAAACGAACTAGGGGATTTATATTGTGGATACAGCCAAGGACACCAAATAAAGAAAACAGATTTGTTTTGATTTGTGAAGGAACATGTAAAAAGTTTTGAATTATCCAGCACAAATTGCCTTACGTAATTCCATCAAAGCACTGCCTAGTTTTGCTTTGGACTCCAAACACATATTATGAGAGCTGCTACTTCAGGAAGTGCCATTTCTACTTTGAGTGGAGGTATCAGTCATGTCAATGGTATCAGTGAGAGCAGGCTCAAGACCCCCGTAGCTTGTGCATTTGGTGTATGTTTTAGGTAAATCTGCCCCAGTCTAAAGTATCCAGGTTGGCTGCTGTAAATATTTACTTATAAAAGAAAGTCCTTGTTTGTTTCTGGTGCATTTTCTTAACATTCTGAAGGTTCACGAAGCAGGGGAAACAACCTACTAAAACAACTTAAGTTGCAGAAAATAAACTTGTTCCATTTTGTATACAAGTGTTTACTGTACAAACTTTTAATGACTCAGACGTGAAATATGGTTCAGGTTTATTATGTTTTTGTTTCATTTTTTAACTCTGCTTTAGAGATCATAGGCCACATTTCAGGCTGACTTACATCCTGTCAAAGGGATTCATGGGGTGCACAATAAGATCTTGATCCTGTGAATGTCTAATTCATGCATGAGTGGGCCTGCATTAGATGGGCCCACTTGTGTGTGTTATCATTTTCAGGATGATTATCATTATCATGCCTTAAGGCACAGCATGGAATTTGGGTCCACAGGTTTATTTGGGATTGGAATTGTCACATGACTTTGACACAAAATTGTATGATTTAAAGAATCACTGTCCAACTCATGCAGCATTTTTCAGTGTACAATAATGTAATTTAAGAAATCCCTAGGAAACTGTCACTCTCCCATCATTTCCTTTCCTGTCATTGCCAATCACCAGTAAACAGAAGCTGTCCCCTTTCTTGTTAGCCGGCTTCTCCAACACAACTTTTTTCTATTGTCACATTTCAATTTGTGCCAACAAAATCGCTTCTATGATAATGGCTTGTGTTGTCAAGACACTAGATCTTGGCATTAGTGACTGAATCAAGCAGAAGATGCCTATGTACTTACAGGTATCTGCAAACTACGTAATAAAAAATTAGTTTGTTTCTTGCCTAGAAATATAAGGTATGAATTCTGGTCTTCCTTACTTTTGCTGGAGCACCTATGAGAAATCTCAAGGAAGTTTAATATGAGCTCTAACTCCTTAAATTAAGGTGTGAGGGTGTTAAACCTTTAACAAAGACTTCCCTTATTCTCAAGCATTGATTCATCATTGAGGGTAAATAGCATGTTATTAAAAAACACCAAAAGCAAAGAGTTTTCAATGGTCTGAAAGAAACCCCCCCTTTCCTTCTCAGTTGCTCAGCTTTCTTAGGGCTTGTCTACACTTGAAACACTACAGCGGCCCTGCTGAAGTGCTGCAGCTGTGCCACGGTAACATTTCAGCGTAGACAGTACCTATGCCAGAAGGAGGGGTTCTCCCATCAGCATAGGTTATCTGCCTCCCTGAGAGACAGGGTACATAGCTGGGCAGAAGAATTGTGCCATCAACCTAGCACTGTCTACAGTGGGGACTAGGTCGGCTTAACTACATCACACAGGGGTGTGGATTTTTCATACCCCTAACCAGGGTTTAAATTCTCAGAGATTATTTCCCAGAGACCCCCACTAACAAACACCCATCTGGGGCTCCAATCTTCAGCTGCGGTGGAGGGGGTCTCAGGGCTTTAGACTTGAAGGGGAGGGGTGTAGGGGCTTGGTGCTTCAGCCCCGTGGTGCATGCTGGGGTTACCATGGTTTTGAAAATTATTTACTAGAGCTCCACTCCAGTGCGCTCCTGCTGAATTTAAGCCTTGTCCCTAAGTGATGTAGCTGAGTCAAACTAACTTTCTAGTGAGACCAGGCCCCAGGCTATGTCTCCACTGGACAGCCTATGCCAGCATAACTATGCTGACATAGTGCCCTATCTTAGACACAGCGGACACTGACAGGGGTGGTTCTGATGCTGTAGGAACACCACCTCCTCAAACAATCTTAATTATGCTGACAGAAGCACTCTTTTAATAACATAGTTGTATCTATACTGGGGTTTTTATCAGTATAGCTATGTCATTCAGGGGTGTGAAAGTCACCCCCAACTGACACAGGTATGCCAGTATAAATTTTAAATATAGATCACGCCTTAGATTTGGTGGGGTCATTGTTTCACTAGTTCCTTAGTCACCATAGAGTCTTCCAACCTAGACAGGACCTGAATTTCTAATGTAAAAATAAACAAATAAAAGAAAACTTAGAAAACAAAAACAAAGAAAGGAAGAAAGGAAGAGAAGGGAAAGAAAAGAGAGAGAGAAAGCACAAGTTCAACATTTTTCCCCCTTTGCAGGTCACCTTTCAATAAGAAAGCTTGTATTACACACAAGTATGTTGGTGACTTATACTGTTGGGAAAAGAAATTCATGAGAACTACAAACCAGTTTCATAGGGTCTTGGTAAAATGTTGTTTAATGTTTGCCTGTGTAGCAGTGGCTCTTGAAAGCAGATGATATCTGATTTACTGTATGAATGATACGAGGGTCTGTCTTTTAAAAAATTGCAGATGTACCCACTGTGCATATAAACCCTATTTTAACGCACAGGAAAAGGTATTCGTGCACACAAAATTGGCAGTTATGCTTATACTGGTTCACAGCAGTTTCAAGCCAATTTTGCAGATGCAGCTTTGGCATGATCTTGGCAAACATTATTGGATTATTGTATTACTCTTTCCTATATAGGTGTGTTAACATAGTGTGTTAACAGAGTAAATATATAGGAAAGAGTAACACACCTGTTGTGAATGACTCAGCACTAGCATATGTAAAAGTCACAATCCAAAAATATGTCCTGGGATAAATTTAAAAGCCATTTTCATAAATGAGAAAACATAAGATCTAATAGGATACTGTACTGTTGCAAACAGGACTTCTATGTCACCACTGTATAGACTCAAAGATTAAAGTCAGAAGGGACAATTATATCACCTAAAATGACCTCATGTATATTAAATTTCACTGAGTTACCCCTGTAGTAAGCCCAATATATAATATAAATCAATTTTATACTATACTACTGTATACGTTTATATTATATAACTTCACTTTAAGGGCTACTGGCCCTTTTGTTTTGTTAAGCTACACAGAGACATGTATTAGATTCATAGTTAATCATCTAATACTTCTAACACCAGAAAAAAATTGACTAATTTGCTGATGTACTAGGTAGTCTAATAATAACAAATACCGTTTGTTCTGTTTACATATTAACTTTGTAACCATGGGTGCAGGGGAATTTTCCAGCATACAACAAAGCTAATTTTGCATATGACTTAAATTTTGCAATCAGAAAGGAATATTTTAAAGAAACCTGCAAAATCCCAATACCGTATGGTAAGACTTTACAATATTTGGTATTACAACTTGGTATTATTTTAAAATCTAGACAAATATTGAGATGCACTATCTACTACAAATCAAAGTCTGACAAAAGGAAAGTACCAAAAATACTACAAGGGACATATCATCTGGGGAAAATTTTCATCTGCCCAAATTAGTCCATGCTGAGTCTGCATTTGTGATGGCTGCCATCTTGGCTGGCATACGGGGGACTGAACTGGGAACCTCCTGATCTAAAAACATGAACATCTATAGACTCTCTAACTAGGGACTGTAATAATACAGACCCTCTATTGATCAGCACAGAGGAAGACCTCTAACACACTCACCAGTGGGTTACATATCTGCAAACCTCAAATTGCACACGCTAGGGCTTGTGTGAGCAACTTGGACATTTGAAAAATCTATCCCATAGATCTAATATGTACATTCATAGAATCATAGAATCATAGAATCAAAGGGTTGGAAGGGACCCCAGAAGGTCATCTAGTCCAACCCCCTGCTCAAAGCAGGACCAATTCCCAGTTAAATCATCCCAGCCAGGGCTTTGTCAAGCCTGACCTTAAAAACCTCTAAGGAAGGAGATTCTACCACCTCCCTAGGTAACGCATTCCAGTGTTTCACCACCCTCATAGTGAAAAAGTTTTTCCTAATATCCAATCTAAACCTCCCCCACTGTAACTTGAGACCATTACTCCTCGTTCTGTCATCTGCTACCATTGAGAACAGTCTAGAGCCATCCTCTTTGGAACCCCCTTTCAGGTAGTTGAAAACAGCTATCAAATCCCCCCTCATTCTTCTCTTCTGCAGGCTAAACAATCCCAGCTCCCTCAGCCTCTCCTCATAACTCATGTGTTCCAGACCCCTAATCATTTTTGTTGCCCTTCGCTGGACTCTCTCCAATTTATCCACATCCTTCTTGTAGTGTGGGGCCCAAAACTGGACACAGTACTCCAGATGAGGCCTCACCAATGTCGAATAGAGGGGAACGATCACGTCCCTCGATCTGCTCGCTATGCCCCTACTTATACATCCCAAAATGCCATTGGCCTTCTTGGCAACAAGGGCACACTGCTGACTCATATCCAGCTTCTCGTCCACTGTCACCCCTAGGTCCTTTTCCGCAGAACTGCTGCCTAGCCATTCGGTCCCTAGTCTGTAGCTGTGCATTGGGTTCTTCCGTCCTAAGTGCAGGACCCTGCACTTATCCTTATTGAACCTCATCAGATTTCTTTTGGCCCAATCCTCCAATTTGTCTAGGTCCTTCTGTATCCTATCCCTCCCCTCCAGCGTATCTACCACTCCTCCCAGTTTAGTATCATCCGCAAATTTGCTGAGAGTGCAATCCACACCATCCTCCAGATCATTTATGAAGATATTGAACAAAACCGGCCCCAAGACCGACCCTTGGGGCACTCCACTTGATACCGGCTGCCAACTAGACATGGAGCCATTGATCACTACCCGTTGAGCCCGACAATCTAGCCAGCTTTCTACCCACCTTGTAGTGCATTCATCCAGTCCATACTTCCTTAACTTGCTGACAAGAATACTGTGGGAGACCGTGTCAAAAGCTTTGCTAAAGTCAAGAAACAATACATCCACTGCTTTCCCTTCATCCACAGAACCAGTAATCTCATCATAGAAGGCGATTAGATTAGTCAGGCATGACCTTCCCTTGGTGAATCCATGCTGGCTGTTCCTGATCACTTTCCTCTCATGCAAGTGCTTCAGGATTGATTCTTTGAGGACCTGCTCCATGATTTTTCCAGGGACTGAAGTGAGGCTGACTGGCCTGTAGTTCCCAGGATCCTCCTTCTTCCCTTTTTTAAAGATTGGCACTACATTAGCCTTTTTCCAGTCATCCGGGACTTCCCCGGTTCGCCACGAGTTTTCAAAGATAATGGCCAATGGCTCTGCAATCACAGCCGCCAGTTCCTTCAGCACTCACACATTCTAATCCCACAACAATTCAGAGCATAAAAGATCAAATACATTTAATTAATGCTTTATTTTAATGGAATTCCAGCAGGAAGGAATGTTTTTTCCACAGGAACATGGCATGAAAATGTTTCAGGGGAGATGTCATTATCAAGAATACCAAATCAGTTATTTAAGTACACGTCTTTTTCTAACTAATGTTGAAAATCAACATAAAGTGGGATGGGGATTAATGCTGCCATTTTCATACATGGGTCTACATTATACACAAATTTTGGATTTGGTGGAGGGATTGCGTGGGTTTTTTAAATATTTCAGCACCTTTCCAAAAGCAGGTCGATCATCCAAAAATGCAGCTAAGCTTTCCACTTTACAGTCATGCACGATGAATAGTCTAACGCAATGATTCTTAACTGTGAAACTGGGATCCCAGGTGAGACAACAACTTCAAATGGGATGGCTGTATCTAGTGGTCCCCCACAGGACTCAGTCCTGGGTCCAGTACTATTCAATATTTTCTTTATTTGGAAAATGGAGAGGAGAATATACTTTAAAATTGTGCAAATTACACCAAATTGGGAGGGGTTGCAAGTACTTTGGAGCACACGATTAAAATTCAAAATGACCTTGACAAATTAGAGAATTGGCCTGAAACCAACATGATGAAATTCAATAAAAGATAAGTGCAAAGTATTACACTCAGGAAGGAAAAAATCAAATGCACAACTACAAAGTGGGGAATAACTGGCTAGGTGGTAGTACTGCTGAAAAGGCACTGTGGGGTATAATGGATCACAAACTGAAGATGAGTTAACAATGTGGTCCAGTTGTGAGAAAAAGTTAATATGTATTAACAGGAGTGCTGTATGTAAGACGCAGGAGGTAATTGTCCCTTTCTACTTGGCACTGATGAGGCCTCAGCTGGAATTCTCTGGCCAGTTCTGGGCACCACGTTTTAGAAAAGATGAGTTTAAATTAGACAGTCCTGAGGAGAGCAACAAAAAAACCATAAAAGGTTTAGAAAACATGACCTATGAGGAAAAGTTTTTTAAAAATTGGCATGTTTAGTCTTGAGAAAAAATGTGGGGGGTTGGGATTTGATAACACTCTTCAAATATGTTAATAGCTGTGATAGAGTGGAGTGTGATCAATTGTTCCCCATAACAACTGGCGGTAGGAGAGAAGTAATTGGCTTAATCTGCAGCAAGGGAGATTTAGGTTAGATATAAGGGAAAACTTTTTAACTATAAGCAGAGGTGATGCATAACTGTTGATAGTGGGGGGCACAATTTAAAGGTTCTGGTGGTATGCAATGGGGTTCAGAGCAGGGCATAACAACCCTGCCAGAAATTGGGGGGGTCACGTGACCCCATGTGCCAGTCCCTGCATTACCTCAGGGTAGGTAAGCTCTGCCATAGGCTTCCAAGGAAGGTTGTGGAATCCAGTGGTGGTTTTTAAGAACAGATTGGACAAACATCTGACAGGGATGGTCGAGGTCCTGTCACAACGCAGGGGGCTGGACTTGATGACTCTGAGGTCCCTCAAGCCCTATATTTCTATGATTCTTCCAGAGGAGACCCAAAAAAGCTCAATGAAGAAGGGTGTGGAAGGAATAAGACTTGTTTTCATTGTTACTAGGACTAAACCAGAACCTGGTAGTGTTCATTGATTAGTCCAAACAGAACTGTAAGAATCCAGTCCTAGGATGAGTACTGCACAAGCTAATATCTATAGCAAAATGGAAGTCAATAGGGCTCTGTACAGATACAGGGGTTTGCTCCCATGTAGCTCAATGCATCACCACATCTTAAATATTATACACACAAACTCACCAAGAATACACAATTCTCTATTCACTGAGCCCCATGTGAAAATGCCTCAGCCAAAAAAGAAAAATTAACAGGCTGCCTTGTGCATTACTTTAAAATATACTTCCACCATTTTAAATATAACTTTTCAAGGAAGAGCCTCTGCCTGCTCTCTTCTTACCCCCAGCTTGCATCTCATTTTTAAAAACATTCTTCGATTGGAAGGCCAACATACTGTCTCTTCTTGGGGCTATGACAAAGTAAGAGATCTGAACAAAGTCTAACAGACAAAGGTTGAGAGGGGCTAAAAAAAGTCTTTGAGCTGAGTCATGGTAGACTGGGTCAGTTATAAACATGTATAACCCGGAAGAAAGAAAAATGTCATTGGTTTACTAATTTAGCTGGATTAAATGGACTCATGCCTGATGATGATGGTTAATAACTATGGCTAAAATTTTTAAAAGCAATTTGTGATTTTGGGTGCCTCCATTTTTAATTTTCCAGCATGAGACATTTTAGAGAGTCCTACTTTCAGAAAACAGGTGCTCCATCCTTCTGAAAAATCAGATCCTTTTTTGGTCTTTCAAGATGCGCGCCAAATTTGTGCTACCCAAAATCACTGATCAGTTTTGAAAATCTTGGCTTAGCATTCTTTTGGGGAATGAAGGATAAAGCAGCAGAAAGAGATCAGATCAGATACACCCTTTGACCATTCACAGTATAGTCCACAAATGAATTCTATCCGTGTCAGCTGAAGGTACCGGTAATTGAAGATTTTCACAAAATGCCTACAGCAAGCATTTGGCTGACTTTCCACAGAAAGTTCACCTCTTACGCAAACATTTTGGACATCTCATTTACAGAAGTACAAATTCCACAAAGAGCACAGAAATAAATGTTACATCTTAAAGAACCAAGATTAAAAAAAAACAGAACTCGTTAGCCAGAGTGGTGATTTCTCATCTGCTCACAAGTTGCTAAGAATATTTTAATCAAAAAGAAAAGAACCATCTCCCTGAGATTGCTGTCTCCTTGATAATCTTGAATGGGAGTTAAAAACTGCCTCTCAAATGCGCCCATGCTTTCAATCCAAGCAATAGTTTTGGCAGCTGTAAGCCCAGAGTGGGCCCATTTAAGATGATCAGAGGAAACAGGCTGACAGTGAGCTGATTAGAAAGCTCTTAGAGCCCCCGCCGCTGAAGAGGGAAAGGAGTATAACTTGCTTCATGTGCTGTCAGAGTGACACCCCGGAGCGCTGTTAGTTTGACTTGATATCCTTGGTGAGCTCGTGTGTATATATATATTAAAAAAGGCCATTTAAAAAGCACAAACAGAAACCACACGGCAGCCAGCCCCTTGCCAGCCTTCCTGTTCCTGTCAGCTTTTGCTTTGAAGGAATGTTTGAAGATAACAAGGGAGGAAATAATGAAACAATATGGCAAAGGCTAGCTGAATTTGAAGGGACAACTGCAAGCTGTTTCTTGACCTCAGCCTTATCTAAGGACGCCCAGAAAATAACCCTTGCTCAGTGTTCTATAAATAACTCATTATGATCAGGGTGAAGAATTTAATTTTATTTTCTCAGTCAAGCGCTGGGAAATGGGACAAACTCTCCACATGGATGAAGGCTAGTTTTATTTCTAGTTGCATGCATGGGATGATGGAGAGGAGTTCGGTACAGAGTCCTTTGAAATATTTTCACAGAGAAGCAGCATTTAAGCACATTTTAAAGTACTGAAGTATGAAAATACAGGTTTGCGGTGGGAAGGGAGCGTTAGAAGGCAAGAGTCCGAAAGCCTGGTAGAGAATTTTGAATGTACAAAGCAACAGGCATTAAAACAAATTCAGCTGCAAAATAAAAATAAATAGAGAGGGAAGTTACCTTGCTGTATCCTGAGCAGCTCTTACCAGCAGAAAAGCTTTGGGCCCAAGATTTTCTTTCCAAAACGGCAGAAGACAGCTGACCTTCACTCACAGGGAAAGTGAGAGGACAGAGGGGGAAGGCTCAGATCTGGGGAGAAACGAAAAGGTACTTCATAGATTTTAAGGCCAGAAGGCACCATTATGGTCATCTGGCTTGACTTCCTGCATAACACAGGCCAAAGATTTCTGCATCAACTTCAGTTTGAGCTAGAGCGTCTCTTGGCTGGGCTGCTGCCCAGCTGTCCCTTTACATACAGTAGTTTAGATTCAGACCCTGAAGCTGACAAGAAACTTCATACATCACCATAGTTTGAACAAATATTGCTCTACAGGCTACAACCAAGAGTGACTGTAGAGCTGCTAAGGACATGAGTACAAGTCAGCCACTATAGAGGTTTTCCTTTCATTCAAAGGTCTGCTGAATGGCTGATTTCAGAATTACAATTCCCCACTATTTTTGTGGGTTCTGTGTTTTTATTAAACTTTTTAACAACTTTCCATAAGTATGACCATAGATCGCAGTGAAACTTGGGCAAGAGTCCACTCTTAATAGGCATCTGCCTGCCTTAAAAGACCACCCCATGGTATCCTCAAATGTTCTGGGTACAATTCTGTTCCCCTTCATTTAGAAAACCACTCTGTGCAACAGTGGATTTTTTCTGGTCTCTTGAGTGGTCACTTAAGGCAGTTTCCACTGCAATTCATTGTTGCTATTTTTATAAAGCAAAATAATAAATAATAAAAATAATAATTAATAATACTACCAGTTCAGAAGCCTTTCACAAGCACAAAAAATCCAGTTAGGCACAACCCAGCTCAGCCTTACAATGGTATCTAAAAACCTGCCACCTTAGATAAGATTTTTCTGTAGAGTGAAATAAGTGGGAATAATACTCATAAAATCTTTGGTTGAGTTTTCCGGGGTCTGAGAGGCATCTGGGAGAATTATGGGTGGGATAGTGTATATGGTAGCCAGGCTAAGAGCAGTCCTAATTTATAGCCCCATTCTTAACCGTTAAACTTAGCCCGAAGCAGATACTGAAACAGAATTACATAAACAAGTAGAGAGCATTCCAGTTCCAGTTTAGCCATCTCAAAGCATGTGGCTAGGACAAATAAATGATTGTACATTAGCTGCTGTTCTTGAGGATTCATGATTTGGATATTGTATTTCTTTTTCTATAGTCTTTTTTTAAACAGGGGCAGTATGAGCAAGAATACCACTTACGAAGGTTGCCTTGGGGACATTCACTTTTTTGAAAGTCATTCTGTCTTCAGTTGTATGTACGATTTTAAATAGGATACTGCAGCTGTGCCATGAAGAGGCCACATTAGATAAGGCCTAACCATTTATATATCCAGGATAAACAAGACAAATGGAGAAGAAAGGAAGGCCTTGTGGTTGAGCTACTGGGACTTGGGAGGTAGGGGTTCAGCTCTTCTACACACTTCCTGTGTGACCTTGCAAAAGTCACGTTTACAAAATGGAGATAATAATACTTCTGTACATCACAGCAGTGACTGAAGTTCTCTGATTCTACAGTGAAGTGGGACATTTAATAGAAGAAGAGAGAGAGGGGGCCGAACAGGCCCTTCTCCCCAATTCAAAGCATCACAACTATGCCTTATTTCAAAGGCTTACTTTTTTCTAGTTTGGCTGGTTTTACAAATATCACAGCTTTGTGGGTGAACTGTCCTTTGCTTGCTTTCTCATATATGTGAAATATTGTGTATCATGTAGTCAGCCCAGTAGTCAGAGGTGACACTCTAACTGTTTTATTTTCCAGTCTGTCTGAAAATCATGTCCATAGTTATAGTCACTTTCTCCAACATGTGATGAACAACGTATTGTCAAGGAACTGTGTACATTTAGGGTATGTCTGCACAGCACAAGCTGTGCATGGGCTAGCCTTTGTGTGACTCCAGCTAGTGCAAGAAACAATAGTAGTAAAGACAATGTAATGCAGGCTTCAGCATGAGTGGCATGAGGATGTACTCGTAGAAGTTACTCTGAAGATGTTGTTTTCCATTAGTTGCCACATATGATTAATAAACAGGTTTTAATGCTACCATAACAGAGTTCTGTTGAAAGATCTTCCAGGTTTTAAACACAGATCCTGGAAGAAGTCAGGAAGAAGGAGAATACTTCATCAATATAGATGGACACATTTTTGTGGAGGGACCTGACCAGTTTCTCATAAACCATTAGTGGAATACTGGAATAGTATTAGTATAGTATAGAATAGTAATAGTGGAATAGTCAATACTGGAATTTTCTCAGTATTCCCAATGAATTTATATGCCTGTATTGACTTCCCATAAAATGCTGTGGGGTGTCTGATCTCAGGGTAAATTTCCTTATAAAAAAAGAATCAAATAACAGAAGTCAGGCGGAATGCTTCAGAATACAACATGTAGCTAGTCAGAGATTGGCCAAGCTTTGAGGTTCTGTGCCAGAGATTGTAGACGTGGTTTGATCAGTCACGTGGTTAAAACATAGAGCAGAGCTTCTCCATTTGGGTAGGTCAAATCAGATATGTAACACCGATTGTCTTATGTGACTGGTGAAAAAGTTCTATAAAAATGACTAAGACAAAAAGGATGCATCCGATGAAGTGAGCTGTAGCTCACGAAAGCTTATGCTCAAATAAATTGGTTGGTCTCTAAGGTGCCACCAGTACTCCTTTTCTTTTTGCGAATACAGACTAACACGGCTGCTACTCTGAAATAAGACAAAAAGGAAGGATGCTGTCTTAAGAGCCATTGCATAACTAAAGCACCAGACTCCTTTGTAATATGCAACCAAAGTTCTTAAACCAGAAACCCATTTAATATTGGTTTCTTGAGCCAGTTTAACTAGGGGAGTGCCACAGGGTTCTCTAATCACCACTAGGCACCTCCTTAGGGCTGCATCTGAGGAATAGCTCCACCCAAACTGACACCCCCTCCTGTCTCTTGTTTATGCATGGCCTCTTTCACACTCCAAGAGTTGCAGTGCTTCCTCTTTGTGGCTTGGTCCTCTGGCCAGGTCACTGTACAGTCTTCCCCTTCTGGGGTAACAGAGTCTCACTGAACCAGCTGTCTGGGTGCCATTCCAGGCAGTCTTCCAACTCAGGAATGTGCCACTTTCCCAATGGCTGGTAAGGGAACCTGGGCCTGCCCACTATTCTGCGTTCCAGCCCAGGGACCCTACAATCAGCAGCCAATGTCTGCATCATCTCAACCCTTGCTGCTGCTTCCCTGGGCTTCTTCCTAATTCACCCTCTTTAGGCTTTCTCCACCACCCCTCAGAATAAACTCTCTCCCTCAGGGTCAGGATCCCAGAGCTTGGGCTCCTCAGGGGTTTCCTCCTTCTCTCCTCACTAGGCCCAGAGACTGATTGCAGAACTCAACACTACAGCACCTTCTGTTCTCAGTTTCTGGCTTTATACAAGCCCCTGCCTACTGCCTATTTGGGCTCTATCTTCAATTAGTGCTTGTCAGTCAAGCCTAAATCTTCCCCCTTGTGCAACCTCCCAGGTTAATTAGCCCTTTCTGAGCCATATTAACACCTTCAGGGGTGATTTGGGGTGAACACCCCATCACAGACAGTCTTAACAAATTCTGTAAAAGTGGAAAGGAATTTAAATATTTGATACTTCATTGGATCTTACCAAAGTCCCAACTTCCCAGTCAGCACGTATGTCCAGACTTTCATATTTTAAAATATATGAGTTTAGCTGAAGGTATACCAGAGTCTGGCCATGATGAGGTTGAAGCTAGCACAAGTGATAACCACATGAGAGAGATGTGAGTGACACTAAATATAAATAAACATCCAGGTATTTTTAACTCATGTCTATTGCTGTAATTCCTCCAAATGGAGGAATGATGGGCCCAGTTATACAAACTCTTACTTATTCAGTCCTATAAACTTAAATGAGAAATAGGCAGCACTTGCTTAAAGGTTTTCCCAGGTGGGGCCCAAAGATATTAAACCTTAAATCAGCCTGAAAAGCCATGTAATTAAAGGGCCTGATTCTCTTCCCTCTTACAGACTGATGTCAATGGAACTCTTACAGATTCACACCAGTGTACGTGAGAAGAGTTTCAGGCCACAGTTGTGTAACTATGCTACATGCTTCCTGAATTATCCCGACAGGCAGAGAAAGAGAACCAACTATGTATCAGGCCTTGCTATTGTCTGAAATGTTGCTGTTTATTCATGAAATGTAAATAAAAACACTATAAAAATCTCCCCTGATGTCTGAATAAATTATTCAGCAATAATAGTGAAGCAAGACACTGAACATTTTCAATCTACAGCTGAAAAAGGATTGGATTTTTTTCCTAAAAGGCCCACAGGCTACCTAGCTCTTAGAAACAAGAGGATAATACTGCAAAGTGAAAAATACTGCAAAGTGTACTTGTAGGAAGTAGGTAGAATATTGTTTGCTAAATGTTATTGGTTTGTGGAAATCAGAAGGCAAAATCTATTACAGAAAGCACTAAACTGGTGATGAGCAAAGCTCAAAAGGTTTGGTTTGAATACTTTACCCAACATTATCTGAACAAGCCTCCCAGCCTGAGCCAGCAGTCTCTCAAAGGCAGACACTTATGAGATTCACAGGACTTCCTGCTTCTGGCTGGGTTGGAAACACTGAAAGGGAACTTCTCTCATCATTTTTGGTACATCTACTTCCGCTCCTAGTAGAAACTAGAAAGCGCAGTGGTCATCAACAACCCATAGGACCCTCACTGTGGAGGAACTACACATCGTGTAATCGTCTGAAAGTCCCAATTATTTTTATATTGGTATATATTTTATTAATAATAATAATAATAATTTATTTGTATGATGGCAGCACCTAAGAGCCCTACTCATGCACCAGGGTCCCAATGTGCTAGGTGCTGTACAAACAGAACAAAAAGACAGTCCCTGCCAGGAGAGCTTACAATTAATATAAAAGATGAGGGAATGGCTACCACCAATCTCTGAAGACTCGTCAGGTAGTAGAAGCTTGTAGGTGGCTATTAATGGCCTTCCCTGCAAAGAAGGAAACAATAAGTTGGGTTGGTCCTGGTGGTTAGTGGAAGGGGTGGGTGATGGAGCCCCTGTTCTGCATGGCAAGAGATGCCCATGGAGGTTTGGCTTAGCAGTTTCAAACCTAGGCATGAATCGGAAGGGGCTGGTTTGCAAACCCAACCATAACAAGTGCTAGTGAGAAATGGACATGCAGAATTCACATAGGATTCTAAATACAGAACCAGGTCTCATCATTGCGGATAAGAGATTTAGGGTATGTTTACACTCAAAATGCTAGAGTGCCACTGTAGCACTTCAATATAGACACAACCTACATCAAGGGCAGGGGTTCTCCCATTGGCATAGGTAATCAACTTCCCTGATAGGCGGTAGATAGGTTGATGGAAGAATATTTCCATCAACGTAGCACTGTCTACACTGAGGGTTAGGTTGGTTTAGCTACATCTTTCAGGGATGGATGTTTTTCACACTCCTGAGAGACGTAGCTATACCGATTAAGTTTCTACTGTAGACCAGCCCTTAATTAGAAAAGTAGGAAATGTGTGTTCAATGGCACCCGCAACTTTCTTGTTTGCCTGATGTTACGACACCACCAGACAAAAAGTGGCTTGTGTTTTATGAGCCACCCTCATTTAAAACATCCAGAAACCTGAGAAACGGGCTGCTTCCAGGATGGTAAAAAAGGAGAGGCAGAGTGGTAGACAGGAGGCACTGTCTCAGACATGGAGTCTAAAGATTTTTTTTAAAGAGGCATTGAATATACATTTAGTAACAAGCAAAAGAAAATCATTCATTCACCAACTTTTTATGGTGAAAATTACTTCAAGATTTATTCCATGTCAGTGTGCAGAGCGTACTCCTGATATAAACTTTCACAGCAACACACACACACACACAGAGGATCGAGAGGACATGCAGCTGGATGCATTCCAACAGTGGCACTAAATAACTTATGAAAATGATTAGCTATGTTTTAGCTGGAACTAAAACTAAATCTGGAGGTGAAAAGACAATCAACAAAGCCACAATGTTGAGACTCCTGAAATAGAAAACATCTGTCTCTAGAGGAAGCATTGGCTGGCCTTATACTTTGAGGTAGTGTGAAGAAGCAAATACTCCAACTCAAATTCTCAGTAGAAGTTCAGAATTAATGAGCATAGGGAGAGATACTCATCTAAATAGGCAGGTTAGCAGTGGTGCATGCAGGAGGACTTCCCCATATCTCATTTAAAACAATAATCGCCCCTTCTTTGGTGCTGGTCTTAAGTCCTCATCAAGTCAATATAGGATGCACTTTGTCCCACATGTCAACAGTTATCATGCAAAGCATCATACACTGTGGCACAAATGTATGATTTTTATATTGTGCAGCACAAGCATAATATTGTGGGGTGCTCTGCTATACAAGTAAATGTTGGCTTGTATTTTTCGTACTGTTGTTCTTTATTTCTGTGTAGCATAGCAAATAACCATAAGTGCAGGAGAGTGGGAGAGAGGATGACCCAAGATGTGAGAAGAATCATGCTTGCACTGTTGGAATGATGTAAACAAAGTCCTAGTATGCAGTATGGGAAAGTGTTTTTGGTATTTGGTTGCGGTGACTCTTAAGGGCTTGGGAGGAATCAATATGGTTCCAGCTAGACTGGCAAAGAAATCTGGTCAGCAATGAATGACTCTTTAGTACTGTATATTGTGACCAGCTGGAGAAACTGTTCAGCTGAAATTCACAAGGTTTGGATGGCTCTCAGTTAAGATTTAACCATTTCCAAGTCTAGTTAAAGTTCAAAAAATATAAAATACAGAAAAATCATAAAACATAGACAAAGCGACTAGGGGAATATGCTATAGAACACACAAACACAAAGCCTGAGCAGAAGGAATGAAGAAATTTGTGAGTGTTACTTTTGACTGTATATTTTATTGTCAAGACAGGATACCACACAGGCATGCTACAAAAATCAAAGCTGAATGATACTACTAGCAAAGTCCTCTAAATTTTAAGAGAGTTTTGCAAGATACACAAACACAAGAATGACAAGCCTTGTACACACTGCAATCCTGGCCTAACTTAAGACTAAAAAGACAATTACCATATAAAGATACACGTCACAAAAGAACTTCGAGATAACGAAGTGAAGTAGAGTATTGTAGGATCCCATGACTTCATTCATTTCTGAATTCAAGAACCAAATTCTGTCCATATAGTCACATAACTCAATGGGAGCTGTACATAATTATCTGAGGGCAGAAACTCCCATAATGCACAAGAAAATTGTGCTTTTTAAAGCCAGAAATTGTTTCCTATGGTTTCATAGAGCTGTGCCGATTAAGAAGAGCTTCTTATGTTATAATAGAGGGTCACGGAAACCATAGTAAAGGAGAAAAATGCAGGAAGATTACATGTTGTGAGAAGACTCAGAGGCAGTAAAGACGAACATTAAAAGAAAAACTGAATACAGATCTAGAATTTCTAAATTACCGTTAACCCAAATGTCTGGCTTACCACTGAAATAGTGTAATTATAAAGCTGGCATAAAACAGGCCATGGATCTAGTTACTAATTTCTTAGTAGCAATAGCAGCAAAACAGTTTCTGCCAGTAGCGGGTCTCTTGACAAAAACCTTGTGTCTTACACATGATGTGACCTATAGGGAAAACTGTTTTTAATCAGGCAAATCTATAAATGGCATGCAGTTGTGGTTTCTCGTCTCAGATGTCAAAAGGAACTGAGAAGAAAGTGGGAGATGAAATCTTCAGTGTAATTTTTGTTTTAAAAACTTAACTTTGTCTTTAAAAACCCTTGTATTTCGAATGCAATTTTTGAGTTACCTTTGTTAACTAGTTTAATTACAACCGTAGTATCTCAGAAATATGCATGGAAAGCTTCCCAGTAGACTTATGTTAGCCCCAATTACGTTTTGAGTCCAAATGAAGGGTTTTTTTTCATCGTGGTAAGCCAGTCACTAAGGACTTCATACTCCAAAATACTTAACACTCCAATTCACACCAGCAAAGTACATAAACACACATTTACCTTTAAGCACATGAATATGATCCCACTGAAGTCACAGGACTATTCTCCAAGTTAAGCGTGTGCTTAAGTGCTTTGCTGGATCTGCCCACAGTGCTCACAACCATGGAGCATCAAGCCCTAAATAATCCTAAACTGAAGGTGTTTGTCATTTTTATTCATGACTATCGCAGTGAATGCGCTAGCATCACTGAATTATCATCTAGGAATCTGGAAGCATGTGCCTATTGAGTAGAGCTGGTCAAAAAGTTTCGGTGCAAACCATTTTGGGATGTAAAACTGGATTTTTGACAAAACTAACTTTTTTGCCAGCTGTTCTGGCTTTCAACAGGGAAATTTGCATTTTTGATGAAAAACTGAAAACCCCCAACATTGAAAAAATTTTGCTAAAACCCAAACATTTTTTGGCCAAAAATTTTCAATTTTTGGATGAAAAGTTGACATTTTCCACAGAATAAAACCCAATTCTCCAAGCAGCCCTGCTTCTGAACAATGTTCACTCCCTGAGGCAGCACATGATATTCCGATTTGAATGACCAAAACGTATTCCTACTGATATGAAACAACTGGCCTTAACTTTATAGCACTTTCAAATCTTCAACCTCTGCTTAAGATTTTAAATGCAGAAAACATGTGCTTTGTTTCTTCATAAATATTTCATCTGTCTATCCTAGATATATCTAAAGCACCTATCACCATGATATCTAAGGGCTGCTACAGTATTTAAATGTATGTTACATGTGGTTCATAGCCTGTCTGAAAGTCATCAAAAGTTGGGTGCAGAAGCAGGTCCCAGGGTAGCCAGTTTAGAGCCTTCAGGATGACTGTTGCAGTATAAAAATATTGTGAAATCTCACTTTTAAGTTCTTTTCAATATACAGCGACTATGTATAGTAATGAAGTCCATTGTAAATAGGCATTTTAAAGCACACACCTCGCAGTACTGAGAGTATTTATGGGCTCCCAGATTTCCTGCTAATGGTTTCCTGAGAAAAATTGCTACTTGTCATTGCAAGGGGGGAAAATGGTTGAGAGAGGACACACAAAGCTGGTAGCTAATTATTTTTAAAAACAAACAGAAACCTGCAAACTGAAGGAATACGTGGGTCTGTAAAAAAATTTATTAGCCACAAAGAGGTCAGAGTGACTTGTGCTTATAAAAACAGTTAAAAATACCATTCTGCTAGTCAGTGGAAAATGATGACCATTCCCTCCACTCAAGAGTGATCAAAGTGGAGAACGTTCTCTCCATAAATGTAGGTGTAACAGTTGCACAGATTATCTTGCAATGTGGTGTGATTTTCACGAGCAAGTGCAGCATGAAAACATAGCTAGGTTGGGACCAAGTATGGTGTGTATGGAACCTCACAATAACCCTTCAACTAGACACAAAAAGGTTATACCGAATAGTTAGTTGATTGCTGGGTTGTTATTTTGATTCTCTTTTGTATCATTGATCCCTTCTGAATTGCTACAATCCTTTAGGGACACATTCTGCCATATTTGTTTGTGTTGAGTGGAAATTTACCGTTCAACTAGTCCCACTGGGTAAATTACTACTCAGCATGAGTTTGGGTGCCAGTGGACTCATTAGGACTACTTTGCAGAGTAAGGCATAATCTGGCACTGAATAGGTTTCTCCTGCATGACAATTTCTTCCCTCTTTTCTCCTTATGAGCTATTTTCTCAAAGCTGCAGTTTGTATAGGGCAGATATGTTTTCACCTTAGTTCCCTTCCTATTTTCCAGCCAAGTGTTTAATTCATGTGGTCAGAAAGACTAGAGCTGGTCAAAATATTTCAAACTAACAACTTTTTCAACAAAAAATTACCTTTTTTCTAAAAAAAAAAAAAATGTTCATGCAAAACTGTTGAATTTTTTTCTGTTAAAAATTGTGTACCTTTTTAAACAATATTTTATCAAAATTATTAAAACATTTTCAATAATAAAGTCCCAAAATGGATCCACTTTAGCAACTTCATTTTATTTTTAAACATAAACAGATTTTCTAAAGCGCGGCATAATAGTGCTTATCGATTTATTTGCTGTTATCTTTGAAATACACCAGTAAAAATAATCAGGCTCTAGAAATATTCTCTGTCAGGGCTGGAGAGAGGAGGGAGTTAAGTCCACCAAAAATAATGTTTGTTTCCACAGGCCTCAGCCTTTTATAACTTACACTCAATCTTCCTACTCCAATTATTATGTACATAAATTATAAGGTGAGCTAAAATATTTAGCTTTTTTTTTTTTTTTTTTTTTTTTTTTAAGAACAAGATGCTGGAGTTAGCTTACACTGAAAAATAAATTGTATCAATTATAGCTTTCTACTGGGTCTTGTTATTTTGACTTTTTTGACTCACTTTGCACTCAGATATATAAATTAGCAGCAGTCTATACAATGCACAACTGTATTTGTTCATGAGGAATGCCTTGGTTCTTTTGACTTTTTCCTTTCCACTTCCTAATGGTTTACAAGTAGAAGTATAACTTGAAAAATTACCTAACTTATACTGTGTTTAATGAGTACATTAAACATACTTTAGCTACAAATCTTATCAGTTGATTACTTAACCTTTGTGGATAGGTTAAATATTTTCTATGGTGTTCAAATAAATATGATATTTGGTTTCAGGAGAAAAAATAATGAAAAGGAAGTTGTTTTAAAACTGAAATCACTGCTTTTCTTTTCACTTATTTTATCTGCATTTTTTTAAAAATGATCAAAGAAAAAGTTTGCATAGCACATCTAAAATGTTAAAAGACAAATTAAGTACGAAAATATTCATTCTGCTGTAAATTTTTCTGGGGTGGAGGTTGCATACCTTCTGAAATCGAATTTGAGAATTTACCATCTGATGCAACTACAGAAAGTAACCTACAGTAGGCAATGATGAAGACAAAGTTCCATCCTCCCTTATAACAAATTTAATAAATGGAAAACAAGATTCATTATTTATCTTGATTTAAATAATAAGACACCTATACAAATACTCTAGTCACTCATTGCAACATAATATACCCAGCAGCAGGGAGGGTCTTTCTAGGTGGTGCCTCTGGGGCAGTCCCCACTGTAGAAAAGAGGCAGGGCCCGGATGAAATGTAGTTGTGAATGAATATAGATGACGTGACCATGTCCAGCCCCACCCTCCAATCTGGCTAGCACAAATGCTGCCCTCTGCAGTGGTTGCTGGCTGGCAGAGTGGACCCACACATTCTTGTTCAGGGAATGATGCAGCAAAGCAAGCCTCACAGTGTACCATCTCCAGTCTGTCCTGTGGAATCCTGCCCTGGCCAGCAGGATCTCTGTGGCACCTCGCACACAGAGTCGTATCCCTGCACCCCATCATCCCAATGGCCAGGGCAGATTTGGCCATTTACTGTGTACTTCTTTTTTCCCTCTAATAAAGAGTTTCTTATTTGACAGAAGGGCTCCCTGCCCCTGCCTCTAGACACACAATGCAAACTTCCAGCATTGCCAACTCTTGTGATTTTTATTAAGACTATTGATTTTTGGGGTGGTTTTTGACTAGGGTTGCCAAGTTTTTATTCACACAAAACCGAACACCCTTGCCCTGCCCCCACCCCCGCTCACTCCATCTCCTCCCCCACCCCGTCACTCACTCTGCACCGTCCTCACTCACTCACTCATTTTCACCAGGCTGGCTCAGAGAGTTGAGGTGTGAGATGGTGAGGGCTCTGGCTGGGGGGTGTGGGCTCTGGTGTGGGGCCGGAAATGAGGGATTTCGGGGGCAGGAGGGAGCTCTGAGCTGGGGGGGGTTCGGAGGGTGGGAGGGGGATCAGGGCTGGGGCAGGGGGTTGAGGCAGAGGAGAGGGTCAGGAGTACAGGCTTTGGGCAGCACTTACCTCAGGCAGCTCCCAGAAGCAGCGGCATGTCCCCCCGATCCCAGGCACCACCCCTGCAGCTTCCATTGGCCTTGGTTCCTGGCCAATGGGAGCTGTGGAGCCAGCGCTTGGGGCGGGGGCAGTGCACGGAGCCCCCTGGCTGCCCCGAAGGCTAGGAGCTGGAGGGGGGATATGATGCTGCTTCGGGGAGCCACACAGAGCCATGGCAGGCAGGGAGCCTGCCTTAGCCCCGCTGTGTCACCAACCAGACTTTTAATGGCCTGGTCAGCAGAGCTGACCGGAGCTGCCAGGGTCCCTTTTTGACTGGGTGTTCCAGTAACAAACCAGACACCTGGCAACCCTATTTTTGACCCTTCTCATAGAAACATGATGAAAGGCTATCATCTAACAAATTTTCCCTTATTTGAAATGGTCAACATCTCCCATTACTGTCAATAGGCTGCCATTTCCCTACAGTTTATTGGCATGTGGAAGTGAGAATGCCCTTAATAAAGTTGGCTGCCACCCCCCACTGTTTTCAATTTGATTTAAGCTAGCCTATAGGCAAAATGGCTGCCACTGTATGGTTCAGGGGGCTGGACAGGACATAGGGAGTGTGAGGAGCAGAAGAGACAATGTGAAGGTGGATGGGGAGAGTGACGGGAACAGGAGGCATATTTAGAGTGACAGGGGATTGGGGTGCTGGGGAGGTGGGGGGGACAAGGAGGAGTGGGGGTCCAGAGCAGCAGGAGGGGAGTGCTGCCCAGTCTCGGTCAGAGAGAGCGGGTAGGGTGAGGTAGAGCAAGGTTCAAGGAAATGTTGCTTCTTGCAAAAGTTTAAACCAATTCCATATTGTGTTTGCTGTGACAACGCTGCTTTTATGGATGATTGCTATATGTTTAAAAGTTCTTTAGTACGTATAGTCATAACTCATCACCCTAAAAAGGAATATAAATTCTATGTGCGAGTGTGAAGCATGATGCATTAATTAGGTCAGTGGTTCTCAAACTATTTAC
Organism: Caretta caretta; assembly: GCF_965140235.1. Taxonomy (NCBI): domain Eukaryota; kingdom Metazoa; phylum Chordata; order Testudines; family Cheloniidae; genus Caretta; species Caretta caretta. The sequence goes on along the minus strand of NC_134207.1, from coordinate 238,697,446 downwards.
CATCCAGCCCTTCTTTTAAAAGGAAATAAACTAGGAGGGGAGAGAGTCAAGCCGGTAACAGGAAATGGATGGCAGTTATCCTCACCTTATCATAGCAGTGAGGAAAGTGAAGTCTCCATCTCAGCAGTCAGGCAACGGGACATATTTCTGTATGCATCAAAGGCTGACTTTTCAACCTACAATTATCTCACACATACTTGCAGAGGAGTGTAAGGGAGTTAAACAGTCAAAAAACTAAAAGCCACATGATCTTATGGTTTTAAAATCTCATTATTTTGTGATTTTAGGGGTGGGAGGAAGAGGACTGACTTATGATTTTTGGTTGATATCTTGAGATTAACAATACTGAACTCCCTTTGACCACAGACAGAGGGTGAGAGTCCTCCCTTTGCTGAGGGTCAGCATAGAGTCTTCAGTGACTTTTGAGTGGTGACCTAAGCATGGGAGATGGGGGACTATTTCACCCAGAAAGTGCTACTTATTTTGGCATGCTATACCTATTCATTTTGATATGAGATTATTCCTGAGAATACTTAAAGGGTCAGATCTTTACCCCTGTTCCACCCACTCCTTTATGCCAGGTAAAAGGGCTGGAGTGGTGCAAAGAGACTAAAAGCCCCAATTTCAGCTGGGGAGGATTGTCCCAGTGCAAACACCACAGAAGACAGCCAGGAGCCCCAAATGTAGGGTGCATACAGAGGCAGGGCTGGAGGGGCATGTCAGGGACAGGGCCACAAAAGGCCTCACTACAAAGATCTTGGGCAGCACTGGGCCCAAAGGAGGCCAGGGAGGCTGCTGTAACTGAGACTACATCTCATCATAAGTGCTACAGTGGCATAGCTGCAGCCAAACTGCTGTAGCGTTTCTATTGTAGGTGTGACGGGCTGGATCACAGAAACCCCCTTGGGACTGCCACCTGATGTGTCAAGACTACTTCAGCCCCTGCTTTCCCTGCCAGCTTAGGACTCCAGCACCCTGTCTTGCTGAGCCGGACTACTCCAACTCAGACCCAGGGTCTGAACCAAGTCCCACAAACTGCAAGCTTATGTGAGAGCAACTTACAGAAGTGTGCCTGTCTTTAACACTCAGATGCCCAACTCCCAATGGGGTACAAACCCTAAATAAATCCGTTTTACCCTGCATAAAGCTTATACAGGGTAAACACATAAATTGTTTGCCCTCTATAACACTGATAGAGAGGTATGCACAGCTGTTTGCCCCTTCTCCCCCAGGTATTAATACATACTCTGGCTTAATTAATAAGTGAAAAGTGATTTTATAAAATACAGAAAGTAGGATTTAAGTGGTTCCAAGTAGTAACCGACAGAACAAAGTGAATTACCAAGCAAAATAAAATAAAATATGCAAATCTAAGCCTAATACAGTAATAAAACTGAATACAGATAAAAACATCACCAGTTCCAGTAATCTTTCTTTTACAGACTAGTCTCCTTCTAGTCTGGGTCCAGCAATCACTCACACCCCCTGTAGTTACTGTTCTTTGTTCCAGTTTCTTTCAGGTATCTTTGGGGGTGGAGAGGCTCTTTCTTTAGCCAGCTGAAGACAAAATGGAGGGGCCTCCCAGGGGTTTAAATAGACTTTCTCTTGTGGGTGGAGACCCCCTCCTCTCTCCTTTGCAAAGTCCAGCTACAAAGGGAGTTTTGGAGTCACATGTGCATGCATGACTGAGTTCCTTACCAGCCAAGCCACATTCCTGGGAAAGCCCAGATGTGGATTGGCATCTCCATGTTCATTGTTGGCTTAAGGGCTTCTTGACTGGGCACTTACTGAGAATAATCTTTTCTCAGGAAGCTGACCAACTGCTTCACTAAAACCTACTCAGAATCAAACAAGTATGCAGCCAATATTCATAACTTCAAATACAAAAATGATACATGCACACAAATAGGATGAATAGATTCAGTAGATCATAACCTTTACAGAGATATGTTACATGACATATGTAGCATGAAACACATTCTAGTTATGTCAGTATACATTCATAAGTATATTTCCATAAAGCCTTATGGGGGGCACCATCACTGTAGGCACTTCTGACATCAGCAGAAAGGGGTTTTCTAACACTATAGTTAATCCAGCTCTCCAAGAGGTGGTAGCTAGGTTGACAGAAAAATTCTTCCATTGGCCTACCTGCATCCACACTGGGTGTTAGTTCAACCTAACCACAGCACTCAGGGCTTGAAATTTTTTACAGGCTTGAACACCACAGCTAGGTCAATCTAATTTTTGAGTGTAGACCAGGCCTGAGACTAGAACAGAGGACTATTATACAGAGAGCTCTCCAGTCCTTAGCTCCCTCTGGGCTGTGAATTCTGTACCGTGTCTCAGAGGCACCACACAGAATCTCACTCAAAAGTGTCCAAGACATTAAGGGACAAATTTTCATCTCAACTCCCATTTAGGCACCAAAATAAGTGATCAGGTTTTCAAAAGAGCCAGGTGCATGTTGGATGCCAGATTCATTTGAAAATCTGTGATAAAAAGGTCACAACAGTAGCTACTGTGAGGCTGACCACTTCTGAAATCCAGCTTTTATTTAGGTATTTAAATGGGAGCTAACCTCCCAAACAACAGAGTAAAAGAGGCAGTTAGAGACAAAGACTTTTAAAAATGGGAAGTCAAATCCTACTGAGGAAAAGAGAAAGAGAGAAACTCTGGCAAGTCAAGTCAAGTATAGAAGTATAATTAGGCAGGCCAAAAAAAAGAATTTAAAGAGCAACTAGCAAAAGACACAAAAATTAAACAGCAAAAATTTTAAGTACATCAGAAGCAGGAAACCAGCCAAACAATCAGGGAGGCCACTGGACAATCAAGGTGCTAAGGGAGCATTCAAGGATTACAAGGCTAAATGTATTTTCTGCATCAATCCTCACTACAGAGGAAGTGAGGGAGATTTCTACACCTGAGACATTCTTTTTAGGTCACAGATCCAAGGAACTGTCCCAGACTGACGTGTCAGTAGAGAAGGTTTTTGAACAAATTGATAAATTAAACAGTAATATGTCACCAGGACCAGTTAGTATTTACCCATGTGTTCTGAAGGAACTCAAATATGAAATTACAGAACTACTAACTGTGGTATGTAACCTATAGCTTAAATCAGCCTCTGTCTAGATGACTGTCAGATAGCTAATGTAATACCAATTTTTTTAAAAGGCTCCAGAGGCAATCCTGACAATTACAGTCTGGTAAGCCTGATTTCGATACCAGGCAAATTGCTTGAAACAAACATGTGGACAAAGGTGATCCAGTGATGATATCCAGTAATATAGTGATCTAGACAGAGGCTGGACTTTCAGAAGTCCCTCACTTGGTCCCTCACCAAAGAGTCTTAAGCAAAGTAAGCAGTCATGGGATAAGGAAGGCCCTCTCATGGATCAGTAACTGGTTAAAGGATAAGGGGGAGAAGGGTAGGAATAAATGGCCAGTTTTCAGAATGCAGAGAGATAAATAGTGGGGCTCTCCAAGGATCTCTACTGGGACCAGTGCTGTTCAACATATTCATAAATGATCCCAAAAAAGGGATAACAATGAGGTGGCAACATTTGCAGATGATACGGTATTACTCAAGATAGTAAAGTCCAAAGCTGACTTCAAAGAGTTACAAAGGGCTCTCTCAAAACTGAGTGACGGGGCAAGAAAATGACAGATGAAATTCAATATTGATAAATGCAAAGTAATGCACACTGGAAAACAGAATTTCAGCTATACATATAAAATGATGGGATCTAAATTAGCTGTTACTACTCAAGAAAGATCTTGGAGTCATTGTGAATAGTTTTCTGAAAACATCTGCTCAATGTGCATCGGCAATCAAAAAAACTAACAGAAAGTTAGGAACCATTAGAAAAGGGATAGATAATAAGGCAGAAAATATCATAATGCCACTCTATAAATCCATGGTATACCCACACCTTGAAATTGTGTTCAGTTCTGGTCACTCCGTCTCAAAAAAGATATATTAGACTAGGACAAAGTACAGAGAAAGGCAACAAATATGATTGGAGGTATGGGACAGCTTCCATACGAGGAGAGATTAAAAAGACTACGACTGTTCAAGCTTAGAAAAGAGACGACTAAGGGGGGAAATATGTAGAAATCTATAAAAGTCATGAATGATGTGGAGAGAGTGAATAAGGAAGCGAAATGTTCTTTACCCCTTCGCATAACACAAAAACCAGGGGTCACCCAATGAAATTAATAGGCAGCAGGTTTAAAACAAACAAAAGGAAGTACTTCCTCATAACGAATGATCAACCTACGGAACTTGTTGACAGGAGAAGCTGTGAAGGCTAAAAGTATAACTGGGTTCAAAAAAGAATTACATAAGTTCATGGAGGCTAGGTCCATCTGTGGCTATTAGCCAAGATGGTCAGGGATGCAACTCTATGCTCTGGGTGTTCCTAAACCTCTGATTGTCAGAAGCTGGGACTGGATGACAGGGGATGGATTATTCAATAAATTGCCCTGTTCTGTTAATTCCCTTTGAAGCATGCGGCTCTGGCCACTGTAGAAAGACAGGATACTAGGCTAGATGGAGCATTTGTCTGAGTAGTATGGCCATTCTTATGAGCTATTTTGAAAAGCTGGTGCTTATTTGAGACGTTTAAGAGTATTTGACACATGCCAGCACAGCACAGAGGATTCTTAAAAGCAATTAAGGTCTGTACATACAATTGTATGGAAGCTATTCCATATATTATCTCATAACATAACAACTGCAAACAACCACTAAAGTACTTTTCTTTCAGAATTAAATTTAAATGAATGTTTAAGTATTAATATCTCAATTCAATTTTAAAAAGTCACATGGGCAGACAGAGATCTTTTCTGCAAGACAAAATAGGCACAGCGCATGAATGATCAATGAGCAGGGGCTAGTAGATACAGCTGTTTGGAAAGCAGCCTTTGCATTCTGTGGGAAATTTCAACTTTTTGATATATGTTCTTGTTCTGAACTGGAACAAAAAGTTGAAATGTCAAAATTTCTCAGAATAGAAATTTTGAAAAAAAATTATTTGGAACCATTAAAATGTTGTGATAATGTAAAAACCTTTCATTGTGATTATATAGAAACAATATTATATATAACCATAATATTAAGTTTATTATAACATACAAGTCAAAGTGAAATAAAATGATAATGTTGAAACAAAACATTTTACGCTATCAAAATGAAATATGTTTATATCAAACAGACAAGAAAGCTGAAATGACTCGTTTTGACACTTTTCTGTGGAAAATGTCTACAAAATCTTGCAAAACATTTAAATTTTGACAAAACTGCAGTTTCCAACAGAAAACTGTTCCGTGAAAAATGTTTTGAACAGCCCTACTGGCGGTTTGGCCTCCACCAGAGAGGTCGGGCCCCTTCACCCGACTCTAAAAGAAGTTCATGGAGCACTGCCTTCCCCAGGACAGTCAATGTGTCAGTCCAGCATGCTCCCAACTGGAGTTCGGAAGGAACTGTATCAGAGTCTGGTTCACAGAGATGCTAAGCACTTGCAGCTCTCCTTGACTCCAATGTTATGGGTGCTGAGCACTTTTTGAAAATCAGTGCCTATGTATTCAACTGTGGATTCATGCATTTTTACAAATGGCCAAGTGCGAAAAGACTCCATTTACATGGAGCAACCACATGGACAGTGACAGCTTCATCCAGAAACTATACGTAGATCTATATTGCAAGTAGAAGTTGTTCGTGGGGTAATTATTACCTTCTTGCCTGCTCTGTGCTTACATGTGACTGGGTGATGCCAGAAGATGGAGGTGAAAAAAAATCTCTCTTCCCCCAGCATTTTTTTTTTTCAAATTTATTTTTACTTAGCACTCATAGCTCTCACTCCTGGAATCAGCAGTCACATACATCAATGTCACGTTCTGGGTTGCAATCCAGACAAGTAAGGAGTTGTGTCACCATCCATCCCTCAATCTTGGGTACTTCAGAATGCTTTGCTCTTGTAGCTCCCAGCCTGGGCTGCTCACAGCCTACCAGCATGCAGGTCAGACCCTAAATGTCCGTGTATAGCTGCAGCCCTGGTCCAACAACTCTCACCCCAGCAGCCTGCAGCAGCACACCAGTCACACTCTGCCTTCCATCAGCCTTGGTTACTACTTGCAGAGTGACCCCAACATACTCTCAATCCCGAATTTTCCCCAAAAGTGTGTTCTGCATTGTCCAATCCTCTCCTGGACAGTTCAAATAGTCAAGGTTAATTGCCCCTGTAAAGGTCAATATTCAACAATATTTAACTGAAGTTACCAAACAGTTCACTTTAAACACAGCACTGGGTTGGTTTTGATTAAAAAATATAACAAAACAAAAGAAGATAGAACTTTAGGTAAACTCAAGTATAAGAAATAAAGTTAGAAATAGTTATAAGCAAATAAAAGTGAAAACACATGTCTAGAAGTCTAAAACTTTATCTACCAAGTTTCGGTTCAAGGCTTTTTTTAAGATGGCCTTTCTCACCCAGAGTCTTCCAGCAACATGGTAATTGACATTTTCCTTGGTCAGGATCTCTTCCAGAAGCCTGAGGGCACTGGTGCCTTTGTCTTCTTAGGTGAAAGAGAGATATTGGAGTTCTCTGCCCCTTTCTATTATAGTACAGTGAACCTTTGAAGTGGATTCTTCTGAGGGTTACCTTTTGAAGTAAAGTTTATATAAGCAGTAAAGAAGGCAATATGGAATCTGGTGGTGAAGGAGGCTTCATGCTCTTTCTTTCCTCACTTGTGTTTGCTGAAATGTAAATTTGCTTTGTCTCCTGACATTTCCTCCTACTACTGTCCTGATGACCCTGTTTGCTACTTATATGTAAACTGAGGTAAACACATATTCCTTTGTTTAGGATAGACCTGTTTAATAACTTTTGCCTAAGCAGGGCTGTGTAGTTTTGAACATGTGCTAATAACTTCATACATGAGGATTTCATAACTTTACACATAATCTGCTTCATATATTTCACCATATTATTAACCAGAGAGTTATTAGTTTTCAAATGATACCTCACAAGGCATATTTTTTACAAAGATTATTACAATAGAGCGTCAGGTGTGAATACAGGAGTGCTTTTGGTCACAATCAGACCCACATTTATGTTCCTTTAGTTATAGAACAACATTAATTCCTTCAGTCACACAGCAGATATCCATCATTCCAAAATCTGTCTCCAGCAAGATTTCTCATGACTCCAGCTACAATACTAACTTTAAATTATTCATTTGGCATGAAAATCAGACATGGATGAAATGACAAAAGCAGAGCGACACAGAGCCCCATGAATGAGAGCATGTGATAGGCTGGGCCTTTTTCTGAGAGTCACATTGGGGCAGCTTCAGAGTCTATTCGCCTTCCAGAGTCCTTTCCCCACTTGGGAACCTTACTCCATCCTCTCCGGTTCTCAGGTGTGTGGTGGGGAGTGGGGCGATCTTCCGCTTAAGGAAATGTTCAGTCTCTGAGTCTCTTATAAAAGTGTAGTTTGTTTATGGAGGGTCCAGCATAGGTGGACACCAAGTCAGGGTTTATCTTCTTTAACCCCTGTCCCACAGTGATAATTTTGTCCCAGGTCTATTAAGTCCTTGTGGGTGGTGGAGGCTCGTCAATTTAGCTGTTTTTCTCTCAGCAACTCTGTAGCAAGTCAGCTTTCCTCCTTTCCTTCTGAGGCCAGCAGCTTTCCTCCTGGTTGCCACTCCTTCCTGTGTCAAGCTCTCCTTTTTAAGCTTGGCCCTCCAGCTGTTTATTTAGTACTCGTTTAACCCAGAGGAGCTCATTAGTCTTCTCCTGATTGTGATGGGGGCATGCCCCATCCCAGGGTATAATCACAACACGGTTTGTCACATACCACAGTAGGGCAACAATCATCTAATGTTTTAGGCCCAGATAAATGGCATTGACAATTAAATAAAATATTTAACCATAAAATGTAGGGAAGGTTGGGGACATTTTCGTGCAATGACATGATGTTAATACCTAATTTCATGTTTGTGAGTCACTGCTCTTAATCAGGTCCCGGGGACCAGCTCAAAAAACATCATGTAATTGACATCCTTGCCCTTCCAGCAGAAAGCTCACCAACTATATGAACATGGACAATGAACAGCCATCTCACTGAAACAGGTCAGAATTGAGGCACCTGGATGAACCTCTGATGCTACCACTGCCCATGCTAGTGTATCTATTCTGTAGATATGCAGACAGCATCATTTTCTAGTCGTGTCGGTAAACCCTAGCATAAGACAACAAACTCACAAAGAACATTAAACAAGTCGTGTGGCATTCCAAAACAAAAAAACATGTAAGGTGGGTGCTGAGCACCAGGCAGTATAGGGACATGAACAACACTGGAGAAATTTCACACATTTTGGCATCAATAACAGTCTGAACATGGAGGGCATTTGGTGCAGTCACAAATATGTGCAAGAATTCAGGAGTAAAGGAAAACAAGTTCATACAAATTGGGTAGTTGGATCATGTTAAATTCCATCATCACTGGGCCACATTACTGCAAGAGACTGTAAATTAAGAGTAATTCCAGTGAAATCAGTGGAATTAATCTGGAATTATATCAACACAACTAAGAGGAGATTATGACCTGTATCTTATAAAGGTGAAGATACTGATCAATAACTAAAAGTAATTGTGACCAAAAGTGAAAATCAAGCTATGAAGAAACAAGACCCAAAAACAGTGTATAATCAACAATATATAAGCATAACGAGGAAGAGACAGCACAAGAAAGTAGCACTGTAATACACAAACAGAGAAAGTGAATGGAAGAATCTTGGATTTTACACTGGGAAGGAAGGGATGGGAAAATGAAAAAGGTATTGACATCCTGAAAGAAAAAGAAGGATGAAGATGTCAAGGAGTCTCTTAAACAGAAATGTGAGCATAAGAAATGAAGAGATGCACAAGAATAGATTACGGGAAATTGTATAAATAAATAGCTGAATGGCACAAACAAAAGGAATTGACAGCAGTGTGAGCAGAGCCTTACTCTAGAGAGAGTCCTTTCATCATTAAAGATAAGAATAGGAAGCAAAACAACGTGACAAGTGAAAAAAAATCAGCGAGTTGGGAGTGCTGTCTGAAACCGTGGTGTGTATTCATCCCATGTCTCACATACACCATTTCATTTATAAGACAGACAGCAATGAGGTGACTCAAAAAGTAGCTAAGATAGCTTTTTAATAGTGGACGTAGCTATTAGCAGTGGATGTCATCTCAGGTCAGATGCTGAAAACAAGAGACTACAGTCTAGTGACATGGTTTTATTAATTTTGCTTAACTCTTGCACGTTAACTTCATCTACACAGATGGACTTATGTTCTTACCCTACTCTTGGCAGACATGTAGAAACATCAAGGAACAGGTTTGTATCCTTTTTAAGCAAGGTATCTTTTTATTTTAGGTTATATAATGATGTCCATTTAGAACAACAACTTTTTTTAAAAACCTGCACACCGAGAGCAGAAAGAGGCTGATGTTCTAGCAGTGCATCTGAGAGAGAGCACGTTACACCAGTGGTCTGTAGTTTACACTCACTCACTGGGTGTAGGGCAAGAAGTGGATGTTAACCTGTAAGCCTGGGGTCCTGGCTACCTTAGAGACTACCTCCTCATGGGATTTTTCACCTCACTGTAGGCAAGTCGAATGGAATATCCCATACATGGTTGTGACAAATGTTATGGCTCTCCTGCAAGCTGATGTCGCTTTCTGTCTGAATTTGGAGATAATACATGCTGTCTGGTGATATGTTTTACTATTGCTCTGCTCTTTGATCAGAGCTCTCTAGCTGACCTCCACTCATTAACTTACTTACACACACACACACACACATCATGGTCACATTATGGGGGTTCTAGTGACTCCCCTAGTCTGCACTTCTGTATCCAGAGTGATCAAAACAAAAATTTGCTCATAAACTGTTAAAAAGCCACTTCTGTATCTAGTATGACTAAAATGGACATATTCAAAAGAAAATATACAATTTTCATTTTTCTTTACAAAGGAGATTTATAAAGGGAATTTCTCCAGTAAACTCTGGCAATTAATTTGAAATGGGGCCTAGGACAGATAAACTTCAGAAGGCATATCTCACATTTTCCATAAATCTCTCACTGGTAATTGTAAAAACAGACCAAGATAAATTGGGCAGACACCTAATAAGTCCCATAATACTTCTGAGCGTCTCATAGTTATTCTCCTATAGAGAGAGAGCTGCATATCCTCCTAATCAGCTTCAGCTTTGCATGTTCTTACATTTACCCAGGTCATAGCTATTAGTTCTTCTCATATCATTGTTTGAAGTAGCTGCAATTCTTTTTTAGACTAAGATATGTACAGATCATCCCCTGCTCTCCTGTCAAATTTCCCCAGTGCTTCCAAACAACTACACATACAATTAAGAACTCCAGCTTTCTGACATGCAGAGGATCCCTCCCCATTCCAGGGAGGAAAGGTCACATTTTTTCTGTTGTGTAACCAAAAGTTATAGATTTGTTCATTCCTGAGGAACTGACATACAAATAGATTAAGCTGCCAGAACTAGCTTCCCCCTAATCATTCCACTGCCATATCTCACTGGTCCTGGCTCTCAGAGGTTACTTTATTATTTGTTTCTACTTGCATTCTGTGACAGGGTCTGTCTCTGTGGTACTCCTCGTGGTGCAGTGTGGCACTGCTTATCCTGTCTCAGGGTCTCCAGTGGCCAACCCCCACCTCTGTCCAGTCCACTGGTGCTTCAGCCCTCCAGCTAAGACATGTATCAGTCCCATCCTTTCCACGGTATTCAAGTCCAAAGTACAAGAAAACTAAGAACTCAAAACAAAATCCTCCAATATGTCTTCAGTGAGACCCCACCCTCCCTGCTAAGGGCCTGTCTTCAAATAGCCACTTCTTTGGTTGGTCTCCCTGCACTCGAGCATCCTATGCACGAGGAGACTAGGCCAGCCAGCAAGCAGTCTTCGAGCCTTGGCTATAACCAGGTATCTCTCACTGAGAGAGAAGCAGAGCTCTCCTCTCCTTCCCAGTCAGTCCTGAACTGTGCTAGGCCTTCTCCTTTTAACTCCCCTCTCCACACTTGACATCTGCTGCAGCTGTAGCAGGGTGGGGCTAACTGGGGTCAAAGGCCCTCATTAACCTTCTCCTTGCCAGTGTAGGGCCTATATGCCCAATCACACACGCACAGTACACAGCACTATACAGATGCTCCCCACAAAAAAAGGCTCAGTCCCTCCCCCAAGAACTTACAGTCATGTGGTAACCTATCCAGCCAAATCACACACAATGAATAATTGCCTAGTTGTTCAAAGATAAGCGATTAATTTCCCATAATACCCAGGCCCTTGGCTGAGACACCTGATGCTTCACTTCTAAGCCTGGAGTGCACAAGGAGGAAAGAAAGTTGCATCTAATTTTCTGCAGGTCAATATTTTGATTAGAAGAATTTCCTGGGTGAGAGAAATCATTTTATCATACACTCAGCAAGAATCATAGAATACCAGGGTTGGAAGGGACCTCAGGAGGTCATCTAGTCCAACCCCCTGCTCAAAGCAGGACCAATCCCCAATTTTTGCCCCAGATCCCAAATGGCCCCTTCAAGGGTTGAACTCACAACCCTGGGTTTAGGTGGCCAATGCTCAAACCACTGAGCTATCCCTCCCTACAAATCTTTTGTATTTAAAATCAAAGGTCCTGTTAGAACAAATTTACAATAGTGAGACAGGGGAATCGCACGCCAAATTTTAAATTAAAAGGAGCATTCTTATCAGCCTCCTACATTGCAGTCACCAGAGCATAGAAAAGTGATATTTAGGCCACTGCCTTTATTGTGAGTACATTTCAGAAGCTGCCAGCCTTTCTCCATCCTCCTATAAAATCTACCAGGAGAAAAGTGCTATTTGACACTCATAGAAGAAATTTTCCCCCGTCATTGGGCAGCAACAGGTGTAGTCAGATATTTCCTATGTATGCTGCAGTTACCATTTTTAATTTCCTAGAGGCAATGTGCCCTTTTCCCTCATGCCCAAGTTGCCTGCATGGCCAGGTGATGGGTTGTTGCCATGCCACCTACCAGCCACTGATCTTTTTTGAGACCAAATATGTACTATGATTGATTATCTTTAATATGAAGATTAAACTAGCGATGCCATTTATCCACATGCCAGGCATGGACCATACAGCTTATCCATGCTCCCTTTTGTTGACATTAGCCTGACTTAGGCTGACCATATTCTCAAGAACTGCTCAGCTTCGCCTTAGCCAAGACTGGCACACAAGAAAATCACACTTTATTCACTATAAGCCTTGGGATCTCAGCTCTCTGAAACGGTAACTTTTTAATGTTTTCCCTAGGTTTCCTGTAAATTTTCCTATTCTAACATTACAGAAACAACTGTATGAAAGCAGGCAAGATCCGGAATCTTCCGCAACCACTGGAACCTTTAGCAACCACAGTATCTATCTATCTAGGGGATTATATGACCTCATCAATGCAGCATGTGCCTGACCAAGAGTCTTGAGGTTGTAGAGTCTTTCCACTGACTTCACTAGGCTTTGGATCTGAGTAGTGTACAATATTAGTGACTGTATCCTCAATACTCCAGAGGAGTAAAAAGCATTATTAAGTTTATACAATATGCACCTTTATACCAGTATAGTTGCAGCCACACTAGGGACTTGTACTGCTTTAATTATATCTGGTTCTAAACTATATAGTTATAGTGGTACATAAAATGTGTGTAGACAAGCTCTTAAGCTGTAATGTTTTTGAGGCAGAGACTGTGTCTTCCTATTCCCAGGAACAGTGCCTATGTTTGTGGGTGCTACCATAATACAGACAAGTAAAAATGGTCCTTTCCACTCTCTCACCCTTTTGGGAGGCTGGGAAGCTCTTGGGTGGGAGGCAAATACAGAAAGCAGAATTGGCACTAGGACCGCTCTTCCTCTGTCTCCCTTCCTTCAGCCTCCATTAGCCTCTCACAAAAGTCTCTGCTGGCACCTCTTTCTGCCCTGGCTCCCAGAATGTCTCTCTTCCACTGTAGCCAATAAAATGACTCTTGGCTCCAAAGACACGGTGGGTGAGGTAATAGCTTTGATTGGACCAACTGCTGTTGGTAAGAGAGACAATCTTTTGAGCTACATAGAGCTCTTCTTCAGATCTGGGAAACTTACTCAGTGTCACAGCTAAATATAAGTTTAACTACTTATGCTAAACAAACAATATGTTCCACCTGGTGGCACTAGCTGTGGCACTTTGAGTTGGTCCAATCATGGATATTACCTCACCCACCTTGTCTCTCTAATATCCTGGGACTGACACAGCTACAACAGTCTGGCCTCCAGACTATGGGTGGGAGGTAATGGAGCCTGGGGGAGGCTGAGCTCCACTAATGCTCCCCGCCACAGCCGCAGGGCTGGACCGCGGCAGGGTTCAGAGCTCCTCTGGCCGACTGGGTCTCGGGGCTCCTTTGAGCTGCTCCAGGGGCCAGCGAGCCAGCCCGGGGTTTGGGGCCGCTCTGGCGGGCCAGCCAGCAAGAGCAGTCGGGGGAAGAAGGAGAGTGGGCGTGGGGAGAAGAGGCGGGACCTCAGGCAGAAAAGGCAGAGCATGGGAGCTAGCCTCCCTGACCTGGGGGTGCACGCGCCACCCATGGTCCAGCCCCAAGGGCTTTGTCCTTTTTTTGTCAGAGTGGTTCACCATTTCCATTCAGATGGGTCTCTTCTCCAGCTCCTGCAGCTCTTTTTCAGGGTGGGGAGAAAGGAGGCTACAGGCCAAATTTGAAAATGCACAGATGCAACTTCACAGCCAAGAAATACAAGATTCTCCCACGCTATGGATAACAACATAGTTAGCAATGGAATCCATGCATTGTCATAAAAGTGTGGGACGATGCTGTCACAGGTTCCCCCGGGGTGCCACCTGGAACTGGGGTACCACTGAGCCCTCTCACCCACCAGCCTGGGCTTCCTCTCACACTGTGCTGCTGTGACAAGCTGCACAGCCCTCCAGTCTGCACTTTCACCAGCATACATACAGGTAAGGACATACCCAGCTGCAGTTACATGCAGGCTCTCTGACCAGCTCCCGCATAGTGAGGCTACAGCTAAGGCAACTCTCAGCTACCCAAGCTCACACCCACCTCTGGAGTATAAATCCAAAATCATACCGTCTTGCGCTGCACAGGGAAGTGTACAGTGTAAGCCAGCGGTTCTCAATTTTGGGTCAGGACCTCAAAGTGGGTCATGATCCCTTTTTATTGGGGTTGCCAGGGCTGGCTTAGACTTGCTGGGACCCGGGGCCAAATCCCAAGCCCAAGGGTTTCAGCCTGGTTGGTGGCATGGCTTCAGCCCTTGGCAGCATGGCTCAGGTTACAGCCCTGGCTTTGGCTTGGGGCTTGGTTCCCAGACCAATCTGTGGAAAATACTGACATCCCAAGATGGAGTCAAGCGACATGTGGTATCATCACATGTCCTTGTAGAGTCATAGTAGCCATTACTTGGATGCTGTCTATAGTGTTCACAGGAAGGATCCCCAAATGGGAGATAAGCTTCTGCTAAGGCCTATTGTTTTTTCCTAATGGCCCATTGCCCTGAATGGGCCCTTCCCCACCCACTAGCTAGACTGAAAGCATCTTATCTGGGCATTACTACATGTGAAATATGGATACATAGTCAATATTCATAACTTCAGATACAATAATGATACATACATACAAATAGGCTAATAATATTCAGCAAATCATAACTTTTCCAATGACACCTCACATGACTTATTTTGCATACAATACAATTATGTCACAATCCTAGCATCATAATATCACTGTGAAGAATATGGGTTGCAGTGTCACAGATGCACTTCTTTGACCAAGTCTTGCCACAGTAGCCCCACCAAAACCATACTTAAAACATAAACTGCATGCAGAGCAGTGAGAGGAGGAGAGATATACAGGCATCGTCTTGTGTAAGGTGTCCCAATATCACAGTGATAGGTATGGGATAAGAACCAAAATAGATTAGATTGGGCAAAACAGATGGACCCTTTCTGGGCACTGCTGTAATAGAAGGACCAAGCATTCTCTTCCACACTGAAACACACTTGAAGCATTATTAGTTCCCACTAAGATTTCTGATCAGGAATCTGCAGGGTCAAATGATGCAGTGAAGGATGGCTAGTCCCCAATCTCAGCCCTTTATGCCTGCACCAAAACCTGCAGACCTTCTTACTCAGGACACCGCAGGACAGAGAGGCTTCCACAAGATTCTCATGAAGGGGAACAATACTGCAGATCTGCAGCTCCCCGTCTTCCGTGCCTTACAAGAGGAAGGCACTGGATTTCTGTCCCCTCCATTCACAGGAGTGAAGGGGACCATCCAGCCCCTAAATGCTAGAATTATAGGCAGCATCAATCCAATCCAAGAAGTTATTTATAACTCAAAACAAAATGACAAGGGGCATACATTGAAATGAAAGAAAGATTCAGAGCAGATTTCCAAAAGCTCTTTTCATGCAGATCAATATAAATGTGCAGAACAGCCTACAAGGCAGGACTGTGTTGTGTCTAGGGTGACCGGATGTCCCGATTTTACAGGGACAGTCCCAATTTTTGGGTCTTTTTCTTATATAGGCTCCGATTACCCTCCACCCCCGTCCCGATTTTTCACATTTGCTGTCTGGTCACCCTAGTTGTGTCAAACCATCGGGATCACATAATGACCGGTGTGACAGCATCATGCAGGCAACGGAGTAAGGAACAAAAGAGAGGAATGAATCTTGCTTGCTAGATTAGAAAGGAGGCTATTTGGGATTGGACCTAAGTCTTATTTCTACGATCTGTACAGCACTCAGCACATTTTCAACAAAACTACAACAGTAACAATCACTAGCACTATCCGTCCTGCATTGTAAATTTCTCTGTGAAGAGGCTGTCACTTCTGCCAGTTACACTGGTGAATCCACTACATTCAGTCGCTCCATCTGCTACATATGCTAGATCCACCGGCTCTAACGTGTGCTCACATCACCCTTTGTTCTGGACCCCATTCCTCCATTGGCTGAAAATGCCACCTCTGCCAATTACACCAAACATTTGTTTCGTTACAAAATGACACTATTGCACATACTTGCTATATGAGGTGGAGCAGTTCTCCTAGTTCAATACGTGCTCCTTATGCTTCCAGTGTCTACAAGGAATCCAAAACTCTCCTTACTGTTGCTGTTACTGTGAGACCAGTTCCACAACAAATGCATGTTTCCAGTGCTGGAAGAGATGCACTTTGCCAGCAAGAGTTTTTAAACACTGCATGCATATAATTGTATTTAATGGAATTAAAGAGGCAGATCCTCAGCTGTTGTAAATTGGAGTAGGTCCACTGACGTCAACAGGGCGCACGCCGATTTGCACCAGCTGAAGCTCTGGCCCAGAGGGTTTATCAACGGGCATCTGAACACCATCCCATAAACCCAATACAAAACATGAAAACTAAGAGACCAGTTCCTACTAATACAAAGAATAAGGAAGGGAAGGGGGTGACAAACAGTAAAACAAGAAAGCGAGGAGGTAGCTAAAACAAGGTCGAGGATAAGTCTGCTGAAATAAATGGGACTTGCCGCACTTTCTATAGACAGCCAACAAGAGACAGTGATGAAACTTCTCCGAGACCAAGGTTCATAACTAAGGATACTTGTCCAGTAAAATCCTGTTGTCAGCCTAGCCCCACCGATTCCAGTCAGTGAGAACAGGCCTGCCCTGACTGACCAGAATTGTCTCAGGCAAGATAAAGGGTGAGAGGTGATTGCTCAAGAACACTGGGCACAGACAGACTCTATGTACAGCTCAGGTATCCAGCACAAGGATCACTGAATCTTTTGCAAGGTGTAAACATTTGGTCGTGTTGGTTGTATGGTTTTAGGGCCTATTCCAAAGCTCAGTATAGTCAACGGAGGTCTTTCAGATAAAATTAGACATAATTTACAAATGTCCATACAATAGAATTGGAATCTTTTCAGGAGATTTGGAGAAGTTCCATTAATCTTGTGTTTCTTTAATTTTCATACCACTCTGCACTTCCCCTGTTATTCAGCTAGATACAGAGAAAGCAATTTTTTTCTAAAAAGCTGTTTGCAATTTAGACAAGGGATTACTGGGAATCTCACAAGGAAACTTGATCTTTCCCAACCAATTTCCAGACCAAAGAGGCTCAGATACCTTTATTCAAATTTGTTGGAAGATTCATCTAGTTTTGCAAATGTTCCCTTCCTCCTTCTAGTTGCGGGTTCTGTTCAAAACTAGGTAAACATGGCTGTTTCAGCTGAATTTGGCAGTTTTTTCAAAGCCAAAGTGAAACTCACCAGACGTGAGCAAACCCAAACTGAAAGAAATAAAGGGCTAATCCTCCTGGCAAAGCAAAACTACAGAGCTGCATCCAAACCCTTTGAGGTTCACCCATCACTAGTGATAATGCAATCCAGTTTGAAGAAACATTCACAGGTTTGGGGGAGAAGAGATTTTAAAAATATATTACAATAAGGCAACTCTCCTCCATATACAGCTATGAATTTTTCAGATTCATATTGAATATTCATTACCCATAGGAAATGGTGTTTCCTGACTGGATAAAACCAATGGTAAGTACCAGATGTCTCAGAGGGGCCACAAGAAATCCCATAAAGGATAATTATGGTGCAAGCTATCTGTAGAGAAAGTTTCTTCCAAACCCAAGGTAGTTAATGGTTCACTTTTTCTCTAAGGTATGCAGGTTTATATCTCTTGTACATTTTTATTCTGTCTAATGTAACTGGATAGGGTCATTATTCATAGAAAACTCTAATCCTGATTTGAATTCTTGGCCTCAATAATATCTTGTGACAGTGAGTTCCATGGGTTAAATATGAGTTTTGTAACAAAGTATTTCCTTTGTATCAGTTCTAAGTTTGTTGCTTTTCAAGTTCATTGAGTATCCCTTGCTCTAGTATTAAGAGAAAGGTTGAACAGGCGCTCTCCTGTCTTCTCTTTCTTCTCACGTGTAAATAGCAAGGTGAACAATGGGTAGCCTCTCAATTCTTCCTTGATCCCACACTCATGTTTAGAACCATCCACTACATTAATCATAATTCTTAGAATTACCATTTACTATTCCCAAATTACTGTTTCATAAATGAATATTTTACCAGAAGCAATTGTATACATATGAAAAATGAAACTGTTGCTTTAGCTGATTGCATGTTACAGCAGTTGTAAACATCAGTTACAAACACTTAACTGAAATACATGCTTTTGCTCACACGAAGAAGTTCCAATCCTCCAAAAAGACCCACTCAGGCAGACACTCGCACTTACATGGAGCCATCCTAAAGCCAGTTGGACTCCATGTGGGTGAAAGGGTCTGCCCACATGGGTCTCTTTGCAGGATCAGGGACAAGGTCCAAGTAAGCATCTTGCTTTTTGTGGCAGGGGATAGTTGGGTAGGAAAATGTGGCCAAAATTGGCAACATCAGACAATTATCAAGCATGAGAAGGCTGGAGAGGATACATCTGTCTCAAGGCTTCTGCTTACTTTTAAAGTAGAGGGTTTCCTTTGATCTCCAGCTGGTGTTGTCCATAGTTCCTAGTAATTAATTAATAGATCTTTCCTGCTTATATCCCCATCAGTGGATTATCCCACTGATGCAGCTAAGGTGTGTTTCTCAAACTCTCCTGCCATTCCTACTCTGTACAGATCCTTCTTTTCTTGGAATAACAATTATTAAACTACTTCAGTGCCTTTTGTGGTTAATGATTGCCCTTATTTACCCTGATCCACCTTCTTGCTGAAGTTTGAACCTTAAACAGGGAATTCAGCATCTACACTTTCGTTCTCTAGTACAAATAGGGCTGTGAATGCCTTGTTACCGAATTACTGAAAATAGCAATTTAAGTTGCTTTCACATTTGTTGATCATTTATCAAGGTTTTTTTTAAAAAATCTGATATCTAATAGAAAGTTATCATTTTGACCTGGATTTCATATAATTGATTTGGGCATCTTTCCTCCTTTATTTATTTTATTTATTTTTACCAGTTAGCAGTTTGCAGAGTGGAGGATTCCCATGGAAATTTTATAACAGCACTGACATCTATCTTATTATTGCTGAAGCAGGGGAATAATATTCATATTGCTATAAATTATGCAATATTTTTGATTAAGTTATGCAGCTACTATTTATTGCATTATTTTCACAGCTTAAAGTGTTCCGCAAGTAGCTTATGAATTTTGTTCCCAAATTATTTCATGATTTTTTCTAATAAAATATTTCATTTTTTTCACTGCAGCTCCAACTCACATAGAAAGAGTCTTATCCTGCCATAAGTGTCACCTGTATAACATTACTGACTCCATTGGGACTGCACAGATATAACAGAGGGCACCATATTATCCAATATATCACAATAATGTTGTTAAGTATTAAGGAAAAATAGCTATTTTTCAAAACTATGCCTGAGGTCTTGTCCACACACAGTGCTATTTTATTTATACTGGTATAGTTAAAGTGGTATGACCCCGCACTTCCCCAAGTGACGTGGACTAAGCTAAACCAGTATAAGCCACCTTTATACCAATATAGCTATGTCTACACTAGGGATTGTGTGTTATTTCATTAAAATGAAAAAAAACAGAGTTATATTCGTGCAAATTTACAGTTCAAAGTACAGTTAACAATTTGAACAGAACAGAAGGTGGTACATTTGCTATTCTTCAACCTTTGAAGAAAATTCTATGTAATCAGACATTTTAAAAGCTGCTAATGGGGAAGATACACTTGGATACATTTTTGAGGATCTGGAGATGACTGGGAGTCTTGCTGTCAGCGGTATTTAAGGACAACGTGAATATGCTTTTCTCTTCGTTTGTTCATTTTGTTAATTGCACCCTTGTCGAGTGCTAACATGGGGCTTCACTCTGAAGAAATTCTATGGCAAGAGAAATAGACGCTCATGCACACCATACCCTCCTTAGAAGAATTTCAGCCAGGTTGCTGCATGTTGTTATTTTTACTAAAGGAGGGCACAGCTCCAGTAACCTTTTCTAGAACATAACCCTCCCCTCCCATTAGCCATAGAAAACTTGTAGCACTGACTTCCCTGGGACTCTAGGTGGACAAAAGGGTCTGGCCACATGGATCAGACTGTTGGCACATCAAACAAATAGGTGACTACTTCACTTTTTCATTTATGCTGAAATAACTCATTTCTGCTAATGTAGAATCATAGAAATGTAGGACTGAAAGGGACCTCAATAGCACCGCGGCAGGACTAAGTTTTATATAGACCATCTCTGGCAGGTGTTTGTCTAAACTCTTCTTAAAAACCTCCAATGATGGAGATTCCACAACCCCCTTAAGTAATTTGTTCCATTCTTTAACTACCCTTACAGTTAGGAAGTTTTTCCTAATGTCTAACCTAAATCTCCCTTCCTGCAATTTAAATGTATTACTTCTTGTTCTGTCCTCAGTTGCTAAAAAGAACAATTTTTCTCCCTCCTCCTTGTAACAACTGTTTATGTACTTGAAAACTGTTATGTCCCCTCTCGGTCTTCTCTTCTCCAGACTAAACAAACCCAATTTTTTCAATCTTCCCTCATAGGTCATGTTTTCTAGACCTTTAATCATTTTTGTTGCTCTCCTCTAGACTTTCTCCAACTTATCCACGTCTTTCCTGAAGCGTGGTTGCCCAGAACTGGACATAGTACTCCTGTTGAGGCCTTATCAGTGCTGAAGAGAATGGAAGAATTACTTCTGGTGTCTTGCCTACAACACTCCTGCTAATACGTCCCAGCATGATGTTTGATTTTTCTGCAACAGTATTACACTGATGACTCATTTTTAGTTTGTGATATACTGTAACCCCCAGATCCTTTTCTGCAATACTCCTTCCTAGGGAGTCATTTCCCATTTTTTATTTGTACAATTAATTTTTCCTTTCTAACTGTAGTACTTTGCATTTGTCCTTATTGAATTTCATCCTATTTACATTTTCTCCAGTTTATCAAGATCATTTTGAATTCTAATCCTGTCATCCAAAGTTCTTGCAACCTCTCCAAGCTTGGTATGGTCCAAAAACCTTATGGTGTATTCTTTATGTTATTATCCAAATAATAATAATAGAACCTAGGGAGGTGGTGGAATCTCCTTCCTTAGAAGTTTTTAAGGTCAGGCTTGACAAAGCCCTGGCTGGGATGATTTAATTGGGGATGGGTCCTGCTTTTGAGTAGGGGGTTGGACTAGATGACCTACTGAGGTCCCCTCCAACCCTGATATTCTATGATTCTATGATTCTATAACTGGACCCAGGACAGATCTCTGCAGGACCCCCGTGGTATGCCCTTCCAACTTGACTGTTAACCACTGTTAACTACTCTCTGTGTATGGTTTTCCAAACACTTGTGCCCTCATGTTATACAGTAGAACCTCAGACTTATGGACACCAGAGTTACAAACTGACAGGTCAACTACACACTTCATTTGGAACCGGAAGTATGCAATCATGCAGCAGCAGAGACCAAAAAAATAAAAGTAATACTGTGTTAAATGTAAACTACTAAAAAAAATAAAGGGAAAGCAGCATTTTTCTTCTTCACAGTAAAGTTTCAAAGCTGTATTAAGTCAATGTTCAGTTGTAAACTTTTGAAAGAACAACCATAACATTTTGTTTAGAATTACAAACATTTCAGAGTTATAAACAACCTCCATTTTCAAGGTGTTCATAACTCTAAGGTTCTACTGTACTAAGTTTATCTAGGCTATATTCCCCTAGTTTGCTTTTGAGAAGGTCATGTGAGATAGTATCAAAAGCCTTACTGAAATCAAGATATATCACATCTACTGCTATCCCCTATCCACAAGACTTTCGTTACCCTGTCACATAAGGCTATTAGGTTGGTTTGACATGATTTGTTCCTGACAAATCAATGTTAACTGTTACTTGTCACCTCATTATCTTCTAGGTCCTTAAAATTCATTATTTGATTATTTAATCCATTATTTCTCTGGGTAACTGTAGTGAGGCGGTGTGGCTCCCTGTCGCCCTGGAGAGGGACGAGGCCATCCGGGTGCCAGAGTGGGCAGAGCTAGGGAGCTCTGAGCCCGCCCCTCAGAGGGTCAGGCGGTGACCCGGAAGTATAAAAGCTCTCCCTCAGAGCTCACTGGGGACCCAGCCGCCAGGGAGGCCAGACACCTCCAGCCTGGTCCCCAACTGGGAAGCCCCCAAGGCCGAAGGTGCACGCCAGGACTGGCCCCACTTGCCCTGAGGCTGCTACCTGGAGGAGTTGCCGGTCCTGCCCTGTGGCCGCTACCCGGAGGAGTTGCTGGGCCTGCCGCTTGCTCGCTACCCTGAGGAACCCATGGTGCTGGATGCCCCAGAGGACACTGCCTGGACCCTGGTACCCCAAGATGGGGAATCAGGAAGTAGCCCAGGGGCAGCCGACCGTAGTTTGGCTGAGGCACTGCCAGAGCCTATGACAGTGTGTTGCGGCCAGGAGCCCCACTGACACAGCAGCGGGTCTTCTGCCACTGCTAGGGCCCCAGGCTGGGATGCAGTGGAATGGGAGGGCCTGCGTACCCCCTGCCACCCAACTCGTGGGTGGCAGTCTCCTCCTCTTCCAGGTCGTTAGAGCAGTAGTTTCCAAACTGGGGTGCGCGAGATGATCCCTGGGGGTGCACGACAACAGGATCACCGCCGGATGGCATTCCACCATTTTTGTTCTTCAGTGGCAGCTCTGCACATCTATGGCTGGTGTTCCCCTCCGGTGGCCTGCCTGCGGCAGGACTTCCGGTCTTCTTCCATCGGCGGCACGCCTGCAGCAGGTCTTCCGGTCTTCACCCTGTGGGTGCGCTAGCCAAAAAAGTTTGGAGACCACTGCTTTAGAGGCCTGGGCCTGCTAACATTGGAGTGTTTCCTCAGCCCCTGCCTGAGGGCCGGAGCTACTGACTTGGTTGCCCCACCCTGACCCAGGGCTTGGGCCTATTTCTATATACTGTTTGCTACTGCTCAGCCCCTGCCAGAGGGCCTGAGGACCTGACTTATCGTTGCCCAGCCCTGACCTAGGTCCCATGCTTACGGTGCTTGTTTCAGTTGCCACAAGGGCCGCCGAGGGAGACTCCCGCAGCCAGACTAATTTCTCCAAACATTATCTGTGTGTTGTGAGCCAGTGTGGCTCCCTGCCGCCCCGGACAGGGTCGAGCCCCGGCTAGCCGCTTTACAGTACCAAAGTTAAGATGATTGGTCTATAATTCCCTGGGTGGTCTTTATTCCCCTTTTTGTGAATAGGTTCTATATTTGCCCTTTTCCAATCCTCTGGGATCTCTCCCATCCTCCACATACATATATACTTCCTCCATACATCTACAGATGTACCAGCGATATGGACTGAATTCTAGTGTCCTTCCCCAAAATAAATTGAGCAAACGATATCTGGTATAATCATCAAGCTGAGAAGACATTTAATCATCGAGCTGTGATGTGACTAAATTGACCCCATGCCCCATCCTGCTTCCCGCTTGGTGCAGCTCCAGTCCCCCTGTGCAGTGGCCCCAGCTGAGGCTGCAGCCGCACTGCCTGCCCTCCCAGCACTGGAAGCACTAGTCTGGGGCGGGAGGCGGCAGCCACAGTGTGGGGGCTCTGGACTCTGGCAGGGGGGTGGGGCCTTGGGCAGAAGGGGCGGAGCTGGGTCTAGCCTCTCACACACTGCCCCTGCCCGCCATACAGACTTAAATTATACCTGGAAGCCCATGACCCCTATGAACCTTTCGCACTCAGGGAATAGCTGGAACACAGGATGCCCTGGCCATGTCTCCCCAACCTGACACAGCCAATGGGGATCCTGCAGGGAGGCACCTGTCAGGTACACCTGCTGCACAGCAGATATTCCCCCAGGGAGCTTTTCTGAGCCTTGACCGGCAAGAGGTGGCCTCAGCCCAGAGGTGAATTCCTGCCCCCATTCTGTAGCCAGTGGTTGTTTTGTTGTTGTTAAACATGTGATCTGGAGAAGGGGATTAGTGAGGGAAGGCTAGGTCCAAGCTTCATTCTGAAGACACAGACTCCTGACCATTCCACTCACTGGTATCATTTGAACATTGCGCTAGCAGAGAGACCCACTGAAATCACGTGGTGGGTGTTTGAAGCTCAGTGAGACAGTGTAGGCCGCAGCATCCTTTCACATACAAAACTTGCCCTTCTCTTCAGAAAACAGTCAGCTCAAGGAATAGCAACACAAAGCAAAGCTAACCAAAGCTGGCAACCACTCTCCGAATGCAAAGGGGTAGCAGCACAGAGGGAGGAATTAGCCCTTTGAGGAAAGCGTCTATCAACAAAACAAAAATCCTTCTGCTGCTTGTGAGGCACTCCTGCTATCAGTACAAGTATCACCTACTGTAAGTGAGAAATGCAAACAGGTATTTCTCCTACTGGGCTGAATGCCATCAGTTCATTCATTTTCCTAGCGCTTTAAGATTACATCATTTGAGAACTTTGACACTATGTTATTACAAAGAAATGGAAGTTTGAAATGGGAATTCAGTTTGTGAGTGGGGGTGTTTATGTATTAAGAGGCTAGTTACGCCTATCTTCTTAGAAGCTTGCACTTAGGAAAACTGTATTCTGTGGTACAGTAGGTTAAAGTACCACCGGACCAAACCCTGAATTCCTTATTCAGTTTCCTCTTGGTCCTCCTCCAACAAAACTCTTGTTATCTTCAATGAGAGTTTGCATGAGTAACTACTGGGTAAAAACTGACTAAAGACTTCAGGGTTTGGCTCAGTAGTAATAATTTGTACCATTAATCTTTCACCTCTAGAGACTTGGGCTTCTAATATAAAAGTCACAATGAATCGGATATCAACTGGATTCCTAAAATAACAGTACCATCATCTGTCCACAAGGCTCTGGGCTATTCTGGGGCAGAGCTCTCTCAGTCTCTCCTATTGAACTTGTTCCACTTTGTATAAATAATTAAATATTGATTGGAACAGGAACTTGTGTTTCCCACATCCCAGGTGAGCGTCTTAAACAGTAGGCTATATAGTCACTCTCACTCTTTCATTGGCCCAATAAATATGTAATGGTTAGTGCACCCTCTTGGGAGATGGGAGACATGGGTTCAAATCCCTGCTCCAAATCAGATAGTGGGGAGATTTAAACCTGGGTATCCCACATCCTGGGTGAGTGTTCCAACCATGAGGCCAAAACATTAAAAGTGGGGTACTACCATCACCACACTTTTTTGCAAAACACCAGAAGTGGGTTTGCAGCTGTGAATCCCAAGTAGAGCTAGGCCTCCCCGGACCCAAACTTAGATGCCTGAAACCCTGTCCTCAGCATTTCCTGTTGGCTAATTTAGGCAGCTCCCTGTTCAGATTGCTGGCTTCTGTGGATTACATTTTTAGGCACCTAACTCTCCCCATGGATTGTGTAGGGAGCCTAACTTGAAGCTATGGATTCCATTGTGTGGTAGGATGCTTAAAGTTAGGCACTGGAAAAAATGATCCCTTTATCCCCTCTGTCGACCTAGCCTTTAGTACTATTTGGGCAGTAAATAAATAAGTAATAAAAATACAGTATAAAACATCAGACTCTGGAGCACCAAGAATGACAAAAGTATACTTATGTAATTTACCATTATGATCCAGTTTTTAAGACTTAGTAAACACCAAAATCCTCTGCAAAAAATAACTTTATGTAGCTGCTCTTTGAAACTTTTGGAAACACTTTACTAGGGAGAGCAATTACAAACTGAAGGTCACATCACAAAATCCTGGCCCTTTAACTAAACTAATTGACTTAGTGTTTTGACAACACATTTACTTTTTCTCCCTTTTTATTACATTTTCTATTTTAGTACTGTAACATTGACCTAACATCTAAAAAACCAAGTTCCCTTTTTTCCCCCCTCACCAGATATTTGTTAGTCTTTCTCTACCAGGTTAATTACTGGCTGGAACAGCGGCATGGCCAAGAATGCTTACTGCTTTGGGCACCTACTAATTGGGTTGTTATTAGAGAGAGAAATGGAGAAAATTATTGCTTTTATAAG
Organism: Caretta caretta; assembly: GCF_965140235.1. NCBI lineage: Eukaryota > Metazoa > Chordata > Testudines > Cheloniidae > Caretta > Caretta caretta. Next base: position 238,671,364 of record NC_134207.1, on the reverse strand, counting down.
CCAAAGAGTGTAAAGGAAAAGAAAAGGATATAAATATAGAACAGTTATGCTAGGGAAATTATGGATCTTAAAGCTCTATTTTTCTAAAAGATCCCTTGGGACTTCTTGCATGTATTGAAAATAAAATAGACCAGAAATGTAATAGATTTTATTTTATTTTTTATACCATTTGGGAAAAAAAATGTCCTAAGCCAAAAATCAGAAAGATTTATGATTTCTGCCCCAATCTTGCAACTGCCCCCACATGGCCAGACCCCATGCACAGCCATTTGCAGGAACAGGGCCTAAGTTTGTGTTGAAAATTAAACTTTATGTACGGACACACACACTTTACAGATGGTGTTTCAAATTTATTATTTCTATACACAGGCTCCTGTGGATGTTTTGATTTAGTTAAGGAACAGCTGTGGGAAAGCCTTCATGCAGTTTACCTTATTATTGCTATACCAACATGATGCTGTAGTCTTAGGCCCCAGATCCAATCTTGAAACTTCTTGTATCTAGGCAGGCTGCCGTATCTGCGTCCAGGGGCAGCGAGTTTTAACGGCAAGTGGTGCCTGTACTCCACCAATATGAGAGCACAGGGGCCTGGCTCCACCAAAGTTGGGGACACAGTGTCTCCCCCAGCCCCGCATGCCTCCCCCAGAGCATCCCCCCGGCCATGTCTGATGCCCCCGGGTGATTTAAAAGGGCCCAGGACCCCACTGCCACCACGGGCAGCGCAGTGGGGCTAAGGCAGCTTCCTGCCTGCCCGTTCCGTTTCCGGAAGCAGCCGGCATGTCCCTGCAGCCCCTCGGGGAGGGGGTGTCTCCGAGCGCTGCCACTGCCCCGAGCGCCGACTCTGCAAACTGCGCCCAATGGGAGCTGCGGTGGCAATGCCTGCGAGCCGCGGCACGCGGAGACACTTCTGGCCCCCTGGCATGGGAACTGCTGCAAGAGGGGGGTCTGGGTCATTTTTGGGAGCCACCTGAGGTAAGCGCTGCACCCCAATCCCCTGCCCAAGCCCAGAGCGCACATCCCTCACCCAAACTCCCTCCCGGAGCCTGTCCCCCTCACCCAAACTCCCTCCCAGAGCCCACCCCCTGCACCCCCTCCCAGACCGCAATCCCATGACCCAGCCCAGAGCCCACACACAAACTCCCTCCCAGAGCCCGCATCCCGTACCCCACCTGCACCCCAACTCCATGACCCAGCCCAGAGTCCACACCCCGCACCCAAACTCCCTCCCAGAGCCTCAGGCAGGTGTGGGGGTGCAGGGCAGGACTTGGACCCACTCTGGGCACCACCAAAAATTATACAAACCTGCCGCCCCTGTCTGCATGGGGTCCCATTGACTACAACAGGCTCAGAGAGTGCAGCAGTCTACAACAATTTGTTGCAAGTGAGGATCAGGGGCTTTGATTGTAAGTTCTTTGGAGCAGGATCTATCTTTTTGTTATGTTTGTGTACAGCACCGAGCACAGTAAGAGCCCCAGGCCGCACGCCAGTACAAACAATAACAGCATGAAATACTCCATGAGAAGAATGTTCGAGTCTGCTACGTTTGTAGTAGCAATCTTCTCACTATGTGGTAGCTGTGCAAATATAGTGATGGTGAGATACAAATTGGTGCATTGTGTAAAACTGCCATAAAATTGTGGATAGGTCAACATATAATGAGAACCAAACTAAAACTTTATCCAGCAGTGGAAAGGCCCTGAACTCTCAAGGTTCAGAAGAGTTCAGTTAGCTGCATCCATACCACTTTGCACACTGATTCCCAGCCACTCCCAAAAGCTAAGTGGAGTTGACTCAGGTGCTGTCTGGAGGGAGGACGTAGGTGTTGCAGAAAGTGGTGCTGGCAATTCAATAATTGGCACTTTTCCCTTTAAGTCTGTATTGAACCAGTATTGCAGTGTAGTGCTCTGAAGCACTATGCTTCTGGAGACGCTGTCCTATGACTGAGGCACAGGGTTGGGACTAAGAAGATCTGGGTTCAGTACCTTGGGCAAGTTACTTACAGCCAGATTTTCAGAAGTGGCCGCTGCCTTGAGTTTTGTGCATCCAGCCTTACTGAGTATCCACAGCTCCCATAGTAATAACGTAAAGTGCATGGAATCTGGGAGAGCTGAAGGGTACTCAGCACCTCTGAACCTCATGCCCAAGGCACCCTAGAAACAACTTACCTATGTTGATTATGTCCCATCTTTCTGGGACTCACTATCCCCTCCTGCAAAGCGGTATTATCCTCACAACACTCCAGTGGTGAGGTTATATTAATTAATGCACACAAGGTGCTGAGCTCCTATGTCAATGGGTAGCATAGAACATGGAGAAATAATAAAAATAAATAATTGATCAAAGTGGCTGTCTTCAGCCACCTCAGGCTGGATGCTCTTGTGGAGTACTGTATTCACCAGAGATGAAATTCACATATACAAACACACTATACACCCCATACACAGGAGTTTGTGGCCACTGGATCTGTGTAATCATAGGCACAGTGACAATGCCACTGGCCCTCCCCACACTTCCCAAACCTTCTTCTCCTCCCCTGGATGACCTATCTGGGAGCCCAACATGGCTGTCTGCAGGGGGTGCCTGCTCATCCATCTGCCTCAACCTGTGTGCAGCAGACCTGAGCAGTTTTGCTGTCTTGAGGGCCGTCCAGGGCCCCTTCTATGAGGTGTGAATTTTAGCTCGAGTAAATGATTTCTAGAGGAATTACATAGAGTGAGAGTGAAAATACTGCACTCTGCATGATAGAAACTTCACAGGAACCCCTGGAGTCTTTAAATTAACGCATTGCACTAAACTGCTTTTTGCTGCATCTTTCTCCCAGCTCTCCCATTCACCACTCTGGAAAAAGAAAATGCAGGACAGCTTTCCACAGGTTTACACAAGGAAGATTCTACTCTAATTAACAGTAATCTTGTACAGATTGCATTCTCCTTCAAGATTCAAAGCCTAGCAGGAGGCTGGGGCTGGGCAGAAAAGGAGATTATTAGAACTTTAATTGCATGAGTCTTTGACCCTTCCTAAATTCTTTACAATTTTCTCACAGCTGTAACCCAACTATCTGTATTTTAAAACCATGCCAGGAACATGAACTTTTTGTTTACATTTCAATCTCTTTCAAAGAACAGCCTCTTCAAAAAATGATGGGAAACACCAAGAGGCGAAAATGAAAAATTCTTCCCAGGTAATTTTTCTTCCTTATACAAGTTAAACCTTTCCCAAAGGCATAGACAATGCTAGAGACATCGTCTTACAGAATAACAGAGTGATGGCCAGAATCTCCTTCCACTCACATTATCACAGAGCTGGAAAAAAGAAAAGGCATCAAAATTGCTGTTAAGTTTGGGAAAAAAATCTTGGCCTATTGTGAAAGGCAAGCGAGAATGGCAGCTACCGCAGCCCAAGAATAATGCTCCTATATTTTACAGAACATAAGAAGGAAAGCTCTTTCTTTGCCATAGGAAGAATTAACATTGGGGTCCCGTGCTATTCGGGCCGGCAGTCAAGCTCAACTAGTGCCAATGTATCTACATTTTAAAATCAGGGGTTGTTCAAACCTATAACTTACCATATATTTTCAATGCCCAAAGAAAGATTCAAGGGTCCAGATCCACAGCTGCTATAAACCAAAGTAGCTCCGTTCACTCCAGTTTACCCTCTCTGAGGATCTAGCTGCCAGTGTTTACAGGGACAATGCAGTTCAGACAGATTTGAGTTAAGATCATAGCAGACAATAGAAATCAAACATGGGAAAACACCTGTTTGATCTACTGAAGGAAAGCGTAACTGGGGAGCCTGAAATCCTCCAGCTTGCTATATGAAGTAAAGCGTTATTTTCTTCTGTTCCTTTTTCCTTTCCTCCACCCCAGTTTCATTTTTCACTGAGAACATGCACTATGTTCCAGCATTGTTCATCTTGCACTCCCCTCCTCCTTCCAATTAGCTCTTTTTCCCCTTGTTTGTTTTTTTGTTTGTTTGCTTGTTTCAAATTCAAACATACCTGCTTTCCTGCACCAGCAGCTGCTTGCACTATGGTGAAAGAACCAACATGGAAGACAGTTTGTTTGTAGAATAAGCCCCTCCCACAAAATGCAAAATGAGGCTGGAGGAGCAGAGATGAACATTCTATTTTCATACAGCTATATTAGGGTGACTAGATAGCAAGTGTGAAAAATCAGGACGGGGGTGGGGGGTAATTAGCACCTATATAAGACAAAGCCCCAAATATCGGGACTGTCCCTATTAAATCAGGACATCTGCTCACCCTAAGTTGTATAGACATAACCATCAGCTTCATAGCAGATAGTTTGGACTAGGGTTTGAAGAAGAGGCTATCTGGGATCTAGGGCTGCTTACAGCTATTTTCTTCTTGCTTATACTTTGCATTAAACTACAAAAGTGTAGACGTAATCTTGATGTTTCCTGTTTTCCACTTCTCATAACATGGCACAGTGTGACAGACAGGCCTTGTCTACTGGTTTAACTTGTACTGGTTTAACTTAAATTGGTAAATTTACAGACACAAGCTAAACCAACACTTGCCAAGTTTAGATCAACTTAAGAGTGTCCACATAAAAAGTTGTACTAGTTTAACTAAATCACTTTGGAATTACACTATTAGCTAAAATGATGCAGTTTTTATGTAGACCAGCCCTTACAGAGAGCAATATTTCTTATATGTTTAAACATTTATTCTCTAAATTCTCCTCTAACAGTGTGGAGCTGATGTGTGGATTCAGTCACACTCTCCCACTGAGCTACTGTACCTCTCAGCTCACATTCTTGTTGACCAGTTTGAAATTTTCTCTTACAGCAGAAATTTGTCAGAGGCTAAACCCAAAAATGCAGCAGAATACAAGACATCGTCCCCTCTCACATTCAGGTAATGTCCTGAATTAGCAGAGATAGAGATACAGATTCCTTTCTGATTGCCATGGAACCTGCATCAAGCATACCAATTACTACACCCTTTACTTTTTGTTTGTTGTTTTAGTTCATAAGGGCTGTAAACAACCCTAGCCTCATATTCATGGTAAGAAAAGATTCCTTTGCAGACCATTTACCCTGCAATGATACTATAACACTATCCAGATAAGCTGATATATGTGTAAACACTAACAGCTGGATTTGTTAAGACTAATCAATAAAAAGGATCCCAAGGAGTGAAAATGAACACAACTGGATTTGCTATAGAACTATGTTAGGATCCTATCTAAATGCTTTTAATGCCTCCAGATTAATTAGTGGTAATTTAATCTGATCCTCACCTTCCTAGTGATCAAGCTTCTGTTAATTATCTCTGCAATTCAAAAAAATAAAGAAATAAAATGGAATCCTTTCACACTGTTTTCCAGACACTGGCAGGTAAAATCTAAGTCTCAATTATCATGTGAAAAAAACACTTCTGCCGTATGCAGCTCCAGAGCAATCTAGCACACTCGGGCTAATAAATGCATTTGGTTAAGGACACGGGGGTGGGAGGGAAGTCCACATGTGTAAATTTACTATGTCATTCCTGGTATAGCTAGCCTTTTATTAATGAAGTCTATGTGGACCAGCAAATGTTAATTGCAGTAGATTGCTACGGGGTATGTCAAAAAAGTCAGAATTCTACATCAAGGTAATAATGGCATGGCTGGTAGAGCTCACAGTTCTTTTATGTTTTTAGGTTTTAGATCAATGGCAGTGAAACCTTTAAAGTTCAGATCCCTAAAGGCCAGTGAGATCACTAGGGTGCTAGCTTTAATGGGAAGTCTATTACTGACTTTCTCAATTCCACTTCCAATTCTGCCCACTCACCCTCCTCCACCTCCCTCCTACCAGCACTGTGTGTCATTGGCCCCAGTGTCCAACAAACAGAGCCTTGTTTTGTAAATATAAATGTAATTCTAAGATGAAACATCAGGTATCTCTCTCAGACCCTGCCATGCTGCAGGTGGAACTATACTAGTTGCATACATATTTAAATACCAGCTGACAACAAAAGCCACACCTGACAATGAAGAGTATGGCACAGTTTGAGAGGAAGCCTGGCCCTGTATTTAGGGCACTAGCCTAGGACTTAGAAGAGCTGGGTTAGGGCCATCCCTACCCATATGCAAAGTACGCAGCTGCATAGGGCACCAAATTTCCTGGTGCCCTGCGCAGCTGCATGCTGCTCCAGCCCCTGCCCCGCCTCTTCCCCATGGTAACCGCCCCAGCTCTGCCCCCATTCCCCATAGGACTGCTGCATGGCCTGGCCTGCACTCACCGGCGGCAGGAAATGCAGTGACCTGGCCCCAGTTGTGCTGCTGGTGAGTGCTGGGGGGTGGTTTCCCCCTGTCTCCCAAGCCTGCCCCCCCCCCACACACACACACCCTGTGTGGGGGCTGTGTAGGGCCCCAGAATAGCTAGGGACAGCCCTGGCTGGGTTCAATTCCAGCCTCTAATACAGGCTTCTGGTATGATCAAGTCATTTACTGCCTCTATTGTTCAGGTATCCAAAGGGGACAGCAGTGCTAACTCACAGCAGTGTTAGAGGGTAAATACATTAAAAACTGTAAGGTGCTCTGTTGAGCCGTGTGAGTACTGAAGACAGATAGTTTCTCTATCTGGTGTGCAGGAGGAATTTTTTAACAGCCATATTGTAGACTACAAGAACTCCCCTGCTCAGGAGGCGGTAACTTGTGTGAGTATAAATATGTGTGATGTGGCCTTAGCTATCCAGGTTTTTATATCATGGCCCATCACGGCAGTATTGGAGCAACTAGAGTGGTTGGTGCACAGAGAGTACAAGAGCTACAATGCTACCACCACTTGAGTGAGATCTCTTTAAGCTCAAGTGGTAGAAGAACCATGATTCCAGTCCTGGCTCCTTAAGGGTGCATATGTGTGACTGTGTCCGCAGCACATGGATGTGTTACAGTAACATGGTTATACAGCATAGTTATATGACATAGTTTGTAGCCATGTTAGGTGTGAATCCCCAGTGGCCAGTGATGGGAAACTAGATAGGGAGGGCTCTGAGTTACTACAGAGAATTCTTTCCCAGGTATCTGGCTGGTGGGTTCTGCTGAAATGCTCAGGGTCTAACTGATTGCCATATTTGGGCTCAGAAAGGAATTTCCCCCCGTCTCAGATTGGCTGAGACCCTGGGCGAGGGGGAGGGAGGATTGCGTTCCTCTGCAGTATGGGGCACAGGTCACTTGCAAGCTTAAATGAACGTAAATGGTGGATTCTCTGTAACTTGAAGTCTTTAAATCATGATTTGAGGACTTCAGGAACTCAGCCAGAGGTTGTGGATCTATTAGAGGAGTGGGTGTGTGAGATTCTGGGGCCTGCAACGTGCAGAAGGTCAGACTAGATGACCGTGATGGTCTCTTCTGGCCTTAAAGCCTATGAATCTATGGATACAATCTGCGTTCAGCTGTCTGAAATACAGTTACAAGTCCTAGCATTGCTAGGGTCTCAGAGTTCACTCCTGCCCACGCCTAAATAGTCAAAGTTTGCTTCTTTCTCATCTGTTAAAGCTGCTATGAGCCAAGAGAAGAGGCAAAATAGCCTGCTAGCGACAACAGGCATAACAAAACACCACTTCCTTGCTCAGCTGATAGTAAGCAAGCAGGAGAGCTGTGAGCATAGTAAAACCGCAGCGGAAGCATTAGATCCTGAGAGAGACAGCAGAGAACAGGGCCAATCAGAGAGGGAGCCAGGAGGGCCATTTGGCCTGGGCCTCAAGTTCAAAGGGGGCCTCAAATTTAGACACTTGTTAATTTTTTGGCATTTGATAAGTTTCGCAACTTGTTTTTATGCACATCCCTATCGGACTAAAATGTGACACACTCTCTCAGCTTAGAGCTGCAAATTTAAGCAAATAAGAGATATGATTTGGTAAAAGACAATTTTTTTGTTAACTGATATAGATTTTGTCATATTAAAGAGTTTAAAATGTTCATAAATATTAATAAAAATATATTGGTTCTGATGGTACAAGATTAGACCATGATGAACGTGTCCTCTCAGATCAGCTGATTAGATAAACAAACCACTACTAGTGGCTGGTGCTGGATCAAGTGCATGTTGAAAGGTAGAAAATTGTTACATTTTAGTGTCTTTACTTTTTTACGTCTAGTTGACTAGGGAACTATTTATGTGTGAGAATTCCTCATTATTATCTTCATATGATAGTTAAAAGAGGTGACTGGTTGGTTGGTTGAGCCCTAGCTTGGTAGCTTGGCCATCATCACAGGCTTTCATAGTCTATATGCCCAGATTCAAGGTGAAAATTTGTGAGGACAATCTTGTACAGTGAGTTTTGTGAGGACATGTTTGAAATTTTTGGACATTATCCCTCTGTCTGTATCAGTATCTGTGTTTACTATATATATGTCATCCCTTTGTCTTCAGCTCAGCCTGTTATATTATACCTTGCGTGCTTGAGTTTTGATTCAGTGTTAAGGATAATAACCTGTCTGACTGTTTCATTTTGTGTTCTTAATTAGTATTCCTTCGTTTTAAGTCTTTTCAGCATTCGTGTACCATTCAGCATTTGTGTACATGTTTACAGTAGAAGATTTCAAGTGTAGATAAGCTACTTATTTACAGCAGAATATTTCAAGTGTGGATAGGCTACATATTGACCAGATAGATCATTATGAAGAGGAGACTTTAAAGTGGTGCAAGCAGGAGACGGCAAAAACAACTGAGTGAAGCAGCAGCTAAGAGCTCAAAGCCAATAACTTCATTTCTCTAACCACTGGAAAACACACCTTACCCAACAAACAAGCTACAGATAATGAAAACTCCACAACTTCAACAGGTGATATTTCAGTGCCAATACCCAAACATAAGGACATTAGTCAAGAAGGAGATGTGCCAACAGTAACAGATGCAGCAGAAGATCCTGTGTATGATCAAGAAACTCAACAGCAACAGGAAGATATAGATCTTATGCAGCAAGAGCAATTCATGAGTACTACAGGTTTGACTGTGACTGACATTGGAATTATTGACAAGAGCAATGCTGCCCAAATGCAATCTTTTCTTCAAATTAGTTGTTTTGAAATTCCAAGTAACATTCCACGAGATGCTGATAATCATGCTTTCCCTACTCGTCTGCTGACAAAAACTCTTCCAAATGGTGAGACCTGCACAAGAGACTGGTTATGTTGCAGTACGGAAAAACAATCTCTGTACTGTGCACCCTTTTGTGCACATTTTGGACAAAAGTGCTGCAAATGCATGAGTTCTCTCTGATCAATCAGGATGAGTATCAGGATGAGCACCAACAGAGGTTGGAGGAAGTTAGAAGACCAAATACCATCAAATGAGAGTTCAACATCACACAAAGAAAACTATGTTGCATGGAAATCAGCCAGTAGGGCAGCATCAGCTGAAAGTTCAGTTGAGAATTTACTTTTGACTGAACACTCTACAGAAACTAATAACTGGAAAAAACTTCTTGAGCGTATCCCGAATGTCATCCTTTTTCTTTCTGAGCGGGGATTGACTTTGTTTAGCTCCAGTCAATGTATTGGTGATTGTGCAAATGGAAACTTTCTAGGCATAGTTGAGCTCCTCAGCAAATATGACCCACTTTTATCAGAGCATGTTAAACATGTTCGAGAACCACAAGAGAGTCAAAAAGCTCATGCAAGTCCATTATCTCTCCACATGCATACAAAACGAGTTTATTGAGCTATGTGGATCATTCATACAAACAACAATTCTTGATGAGATTCGAAATGCCAAGTATTTTTCAATCATTGTTGATGCCACTCCAGATTGTTCTCACAAGGAACAGACTACTATGGTTATTTGATATGTTAAGATTGTAGACAGCTCAAAATTTTCTATTGAACAAAGGTTTATTTTGTTTGATAATTTCACGAGAAAAACTGGAAAAGAAATTGCTGCTCGAGTACTAGTAATTCTAGAAGGTTTTAAGTTAGATTTTCAAGTGTACATTGGACAAGCCTATGACAGTGGATCTAATATGGCTGGGAAGTACAACGGTATACAAGCAGTTCTGCTTGAGCATAATTCAAACTGTATTTTTTCCAGCTGTGGACACCACACACTAAACCTTGTAGGTGCTGATTGTGCTGAATCATGCAAGGAGACAATTACTTTGGAACTGTTCAGCAAATATACAATCTCTTCAGTAGCAGTCCACAAAGGTGAGAAATTCTGAAGCAATATCTTCCTGTTTCACTGGCTGGGATGTCCAAAACTAGATGGTCTGCACAGATTGATGGTGTTCAACCAGCTATGCAGCATTTGAATTCAGTGAGAAAGGTTTTAAATGAGCTTGAATCTCTCAGTCTCACTGCACAGGCTCGAACTGAACTTCAGTCTAATTCAGAAGCACATGTCCAAATTTGAATGCATTCTGATGTCATCTTTTTGGATGAAGCTACTTACAATGATCCACCAAACTAATCTGGTAATTGAAGCATGCAATGCTACACTTGATGTTGAGAGGAAACACTGAAAGTCTTATCAATGACATTCAACATGTTTGTGAACAATGGGATGCAATCCTGACTGAGTCCAAATTAGTAGCACAGAATATTGGCATTTCATCTGAGTTCTCCACCAATTGCAATTTACCTACTGAATCCGATGCTGAGCAGCATTATAGGGTCAATGTCTTCCTTGTCATCATTGACTCTATTCAGTGAGGTCTTACACGTCAATTTGAGTCACTGCGACTCATTTGTACCCTTTTTGGGTTTCTTTGGCAGTTCAACACACTGAGTAATGAAGATCTACTTTCTGCAGCTGAACAATTTCAGCAACAGTACAACAAAGAAATCTCAAAAGATCTCAATGACGAGGTCATCTTCCTCAAACGAATATATTCCACAAACTTTAAATTGGATTGCAAGCCAAAGGAATTGCTTCAAGAAACACTCAAATTTGGACTCTCTGGGGTGTTTCCTAATATCACAATTGCATTGCGTATTTTTGTCAGTTTGCCTGCACCAGTGGCTACAGGTACCTTCAACGTGTTGAAGCAGGTAAAGAACTATCACCGTTCAACTACGGGACAAGAGTGTTTGCATGGGGTTGCCATGCTTAATATCAATTGTGACATTGCACGAAAGCTCAATTTTTCCTCAATAATTAGTGCATTTGCACAGAAAAAGGCTAGAAAGGAATTTGTTAAATAAAAAAAATTTCAAATTATGTCTCACTGTTTTTTTGGTGCCTTATTTTGTTTTCATGTGTCGTCATTTTTTATTATGGCTAGGGCCTCAAAAGCTGGAAGTGGCGCAGGCCTCTCTGGACCTCTGAGAGGGCCTGGCAGAGAATGTAAACTGTGTCTTGTAAATCAGTGGGGCAAGTACAGCCAAAGCACCAAATCAAGTCAGATGGGTCTTAAAACATGTCCCATGCCCACTCTTGCCTTGTACCCGGAGGGTGAGAAGAAAGCTAATCAACACCAGATTTTTATTGCTGATTATCTGAAGTTAAAATATATTCCTACTCATCTATCCAGGCAGATATAGACACTGACAAGTATTATGGTTTGAATTTATTTGTAATTTTAAATTTGTTGAATGTATATAGAAATTATACTAGGCATGACCATCAGTTCCTGGCAAGCAGCCACTGTGGCTCTCAGGATATTAAAGGGAAGGTAGCCCTGTTTAAACAGAGTCCCTGTTGCTGGAGTATCTTTTCTAGCACCAGCAATGGCCCTCTATGTCATAGAGTGCATCTACATAGAGTGTATCTCCAGGCTGAGTAGAGGTACATGCACTAGTTTTGATCGAGGTAGCCCCTAGAACTAGCAGTGTAACCGCAGGGCATGGGTGGCAATCCAGACGAGCTGACTGAGTACAATCCTGTTCAGGACCTGAGGTGAGTATTTGGGCAGCTAGCCCATGTGCCCATGGCTCTGCTGCCGTTTTTACTGCACTAGCTCAATCAAAGCTAGTGCACAAACCTCTGCAGGAAATTACAGCTCCAGCTGCAGTGTAGACCCCTCCTCACTGATCCCGCTTCACTGACTTTTAGCCAAGTGGCTATTCCAGGCATCCTCTCCATTAAAGTAGGCAGTTTTCTCATTCCTCACATAAAATAAGTTGACATAGTTCGTCCTGGCTTAACATCGCACACCATGCTAAAGGCCGTACAACTTATTCATCCTAAGGTAAGCCTTTAAACGAAGCTGTAGCTCACGAAAGCTTATGCTCAAATAAATTGGTTAGTCTCTAAGGTGCCACAAGTCCTCCTTTTCTTTTTGCGGATACAGACTAACACGGCTGCTACTCTGAAACGGATACAAATAATAGTCCATGATTTACTTTGCTCTAAGCAGTCCAGGATTGGAGACTCTCCTCTTGGATTTTAGTCTGTGTTCGGTAGCTCACTGACTGCTGTTTTAATGCAGAATCTTTTCCAAACCAGCTGCAATAATTACCCCCACTGAGCATGAGGAATCCGAGTTATAAATTCTCTGGCAATCTTGCAAGAATATGTCTCCTAGAGGACTTTAGAGCATTTCTTTCAGAAGTTAACCTTATTAAATCATTCTTAAGCTGCCCCCAAATAAAGAATGAACCTTTTAGAATAAGCCTTGCTTTTAAATGCTCCACTTTCCTGTAAAAGTCAGCAGTTCTTTGGAGCCTGCAAGTCTCTCAAAGCTGGTTTGGTTAAACAATTGCTAATGTTCTCTCCTATAGAATTTGAAATGATGCAAGCATTTGACAGTAAAACTAGAACACAGGAGGAAAAATGCTGAGCCATCTCAGGCCTGTAAGTGAATCAAAGATTCACATCGGTAACTACAGGTTTCAGAGTAGCAGCCGTGTTAGTCTGTATTCGCAAAAAGAAAAGGAGGACTTGTGGACCTTAGAGGCTAACCAATTTATCTGAGCATAAGCTTTTGTGAGCTACAGCTCACTTCATCGGACATATTTTGTGATGTGGAATGCTGGAAAAATTTGTACGGTGGTGGTACTGAGAGCCATTGAACCAAACCGTAAACCCGTATATGATGGAAACCACTTCAAGCCAGGAACTGTGGCAGCACCCCTAATTCCAGCACCTCTGGTTGTGACTCGATTTATGCAAAGAACTGCATGTATTGCAACAGCAGATGCTACAACGAAGACTTTGTCAGCATTGAAGCTGCAATTTTCAGCAGTTTAGAACTCGGCTGCAAACGTTCACTTTGGGCTAAAATTGGTGCACACCAGCTCTAAGCAGTGCTTAAACTTGTCTGAAAAGGGTGAGGAGGGGTCTATCCTCACCCCCACATCTGCCTGTTCCCCTCCCTAACATTAATTCTCCCCCTGGCCCCCAAATCAATCCTGTCGCCCCAGTTCCCAATTCTGGCTCCATCTGTTCTACTCTCTGCTCCTGGGTCGCACCACTGATCCTCCTGCAGCTTCTGGGGTTCCTTATTCCCCTTTCCCAGGCCTGGAGGGGGGCTGCAGCAGGGTCCTCTCTCCCCTTCCCCCAGATTGTGTATTGCAGCCCTGATTGTCCGCTCTTCCTCAGGAGGCTGGTAAACGCGGAAAGCAGGCAGTCAGAGGGCGTTTTCCTCCAGGCCGTACTAACAATGTGCACTTCTCAGTGACAAGGCTCATTTTTTAGAAATCTGAATTCCCAGGGCTGAGAGCTGGTGCACTGTAAGTGCTGGTTTTAAGCTTGGGGTACTGGTAATGATTCATGGAGCCTTGCTAGGTTTCCAGATTAGATCCAGCCCAGCTCAGCAGTGACCAAAAACTATTGCCCATCTGATGATAGCAGTACAGTGGCACATGTGAAATGAATTGGTGACCTTGGGGCAGTTCCAAGAGGACAGGTATCCATGTGACAACCAATTCTTACCCTTGTTTGCAATCTCATCAAAAGGGGGTAAAGGAGCAGCCAAGAGAATGAGCTACCCTCTCACTCCCAGAGACAAGTCGCTCCAGGTCAGCATTGAGACACGTTGGCAGGAGAGAGGAGAAAAACTTGTACTATTGAAGCCTTGTTGTTTCTGTTCTGTGGGTAACAGAGAGTTTCTGTCTCTGAAGCTGTTGATCTAGGAGCTTTCACTAGAGGCAACATTTTCAAAGGTATTTAGGTGCCAAAAGATGCAGGTAGGCACCGAGTGGGATTTTCAAAAGCACCGAGGAACCGAACTCTGAAATCTAAAATTAATGGGACTTTGGCATTTAGGCACTTTTGAAAATCCCATTACACACCCAGCTGCATGCCTAAATTCCTTTGAAAATCTGGCCCTGCATGCTTAGGTACCACAGTGATGGAAATGGTGTGAGAATAGAATTTTGCCACCACAAAATGCTTTTAAAATGAGCTAGAAAAGAAATGGGCTGTCCCTGGGTGAATTTCTTTGAAACCGTTTGGTTATATGCAACTGAGCTGCTTACATTTTCACAATATCAACAAAGAAAGTTAACCAATTTCTGATTATTTTTTCATGCTCCTATAAGTGAAAAATCTTTTGCTTTTACAAATGGAATGATGAACTATGAACCCGTTATAAGGGCTGGCTGACTGACTTGGGTGAGGAGGGAAAATTCTTTATATTAAGCTATTTTCTTAGGTCCAATCCTACCATGAATTCCACATGGGCTGTTCTCCCCCTCAGCTTCAATGGGGCTCTGTACAGGTGCTGGGGTGCCTCCTTCCTCATATGACATTCTCAAAAAAAATAATCAGTTTCCCTTATACTTTCTACATCAAATCAAGCCCTTCAGTCATGTTCTGCAGATCCTGCTCAAAGCGATGGCACCAATTAGACCAGTGGTTCTTGAAACATAAAGCACTGTGGTTTGAGCACTCCCACAACAGCTTCTTTTCATAAGAGTTTTTACTATGGATCCATAATGTTTGAAGCCCACTGCCATTAACAGGCATTTACAGCATATGTGCTAACAACTCCAAATGAATAATTAAGAATAATGAGCAAAATCTGTAAGTCATAGTTTCTTTTTCTTTTAATACCATCATTAAAAGCAGGAAATTAAATCACACACCAAAAAAATGAATTAAAATGAGATTAAGGCTTTGTCCTAAACCCACAAAAGCCAGGAAGAGGGTCACGTCTGATACGCCATCTTTAACTTAGTATGTTACACCAAACAACTATTACAAGGGATTTATAAACGTTTACAGGTTTTGCACATTCTTTGTGCTGCAATACTTGGGCATAAAAGGGTGGATCCAGTGCTGAGCTGGAGGGATGGATTAAATCCTGCTGCTGCAAGGAGATGTAAACTGTACCTGCCTTTGCCAGCAAGCCAAGCTGCGGTTCACCCTTGGGCAAAGAGAGCTTTAATCTCTTTCAGGAGCTCTGGAGGATCTCAGCCAGCAGAGGCTGAAGCAGGAATGTGCTGTATCACCACATCCCCAGCTGTCCTGCCTACCTCACATCCCTGGCCAGTATCACCATCTTCAGGGGCTCTGCCAGCAATTTACAGGCCATTAAATGGAAGGGAGGACGTGAATCCCTGGCACTGCTGCAGTCTCCCTCCATGTAGAATTTCCACCAGTGTCTGAATCAATGTCAGCCTCTAGAGAGTCTAGCATGAGATCTCTGCATGTCTTCGTCCTTTGCTATTTTAATTGTAACTTTAAGCATGTCTGTACCATTTAATTAGAACTGATCATTTCTAAAACAAGCCACCAAATCCTATTCCTGTGGAAACAACTTGGAAATCACTTGCACGGATTTCACCCCAACTTCACTACAGGAAGATGCCTACTGTATCCAGCCAGCTTGGCAGTTTTCACATTGCTGTGTTTAGAAACAGCATGGAACTTTCAATCTATTTAATTATAAACAGTTTCACACTATCAAGTTCATGGCAGGCTTGTGAACACCTTGCTGTTGTAGGTAACACCTTTAGCTTGATTTTAGCTGGGTGAGTTTTAGGGCTTGTCTACATGGACACTTTACAGCGTTGCAACTTTCTCGCTCAGGGGTGTGAAAAAATACCCTCCCTGAGCGCAGCAAGTTGCAGCGCTGTAAAGCACCAGTGTAGACAGGTGCTACGCCCCTTGTGGAGGTGGATTATTTTAGAGCGCTGGACCTCTCCCAGCGCCTAGCCAAGAGATAAAGGTGTTACCCTGCATCAACACTGAGCACAAGGTGGAGTGCAGCTGGCACATGATAGCTATGTCTAACTTTGCTGCGAAAAGTGGTTGAGTTTAAGATGAACCCTGTATGGGACTGATCCTGCAGTTCTTACTCAGGCTTAATGAGCAATGGGAATTTTGCTTGGGTAAAGATTGCAGGTGCTGTGCAGAGGGGATCCACCCATGTAAGACAAATAAGCCCTGTCACTCTTTAAATAACTGCCTGACTGTCAGATTCAGAACACCAAGAGAAATGGCAGCTAAACATCAGTATCTGGAGTGATGCTGAGTTTTTCGGTCTAATCACCCAAGTCCCAGTCCTGCTGAGTCTTGCTCAAATGAGAAAAATCTGCTATGTAAATTCATTCTCATGGTAAGAGTTCATAGGTCCTGATCCTGCAAATGACAGTGCACAGGCAGAATGATGCATCCATGGGGAGCCCCACTATATCAACGGGATGCCGCAGCAGGTACACAATAGTCCCTCAAGTGCTGTCAGTTGTGGGATCAGGGCCATAGTCTGCTAGCCAATAACAGGGACATTTGAAAGGTTGGATGGTTTGGTGACAACAAAGCAGGAATCATGCTATTCCACTAGACAATGACATTTAACACCACCCCTGATTATAACAACACTGTGATACCTTTCATTGAAATAAATAAAAGATTAATAATTAAGTACATCACAGTTTGAGGAAGAAAGGGTATGAGCCCAATGCTTAAAAATGTATTACTGCTTTGTGTAAAATAGAGAAAACAATAGACAAATCAAGCTAGCTAGTTATCTAGGACTTGTGAACTCTTCCATGAAGGCTGGGAAAGGTTACTGCAACATGCCAAAAAGATCCCTTTGATGCCAAGGAGCCCAAAGGTCACCTAACCTGGACTGGAAAAAAAAGATATTTTTAAATTAAAAAACATACACAAAGCAAAATGCCTTCTGTGTGACTTGAGCAGTTTCTAAGAGACATCTTAGAGCCGTGAGGGAGCTGAGCAATCTTTAATAACTAGAATTCTTCAGAGAGCTGCTCTTTGCTCTGGTTGCCTGCTGCCTCCTGGGGAGAGAAAATACTGAGGAAATGAAGACTGTGACCTTGCACTGTTATGGAGGAATCTGCAAGGGCCCAATCCTGCCACCCTGACATATGTGAGTAACTCTTCCTCACACAAGTAGGCCTCTGGAGTTAAAGATTACTCACAGAAGGACTGCAGGACTGGAGCCCAATGTTTCAATGAGTCTGCAGTAGAGAAGTAATACCACAGGATGAGATTTCTGTACTGTACTTTATCACTTAAGATTCACCGAGCTGGAAGATCTAACAAGACAGAGTTTTCTTTCCTAAGTGCTAGAGATATAATTAATTTGCAGCATCTGTTTATTGCAGCAGGATTTCTTGAAAGCTTGCATTTCTGTCCATTACATTTAATCTAGGCCTGACCTGGCTGTCCTCCGGGTTATTCTGATGCAACAACTAACACTGCACCTTGACTAAGTTAAGTAGTGGAAGTTACTATGAAGAGCAAAGCTGGGGGAATAACAAAGGGTTTCACTGTGGCTGCTGTGAATAAAGGGGATGATTGTGCTGGAAGTTGTGAGGGATGCTTGGGGGCAGAGGGGGACTGTGGCTTGCTCCTTTGAAGGGAAGGTCCTAGCTTGTGCCAATGAGACATTGCTATTTCTGGACTGTCTCCTCATAGACTGAGGTTGCCACATCAGTGACAGCTAAAGGAGATTTTCTAAAATATACTCCCACTTGTACTAAGAATGAGGCTGAAAGCATTAATTCAAAACACAGTCTCCACTCTTTCTACCCACCACTCCTTTCCTGTCAAGCCGGTGCCTGCAAAGAACAAACTTTTGTATTTGGAAAACTGTGTCACACAAAGCAGCCTGTGCCCACTTTACCTTGAAACCTCCACAGGGCCCCAGTCCTGCGAGGTGCTGAGCATCATCAACTCTCATTGATGTGAATGGGAGCTGAGGGCCCAGGGCATCTCAAATGTTCAGGCCCTTAAAAATCTATCTAAATGGCTCGCCCACACCAAACCAGCCCCCGGGGTATTCTAAACGCAGCCATTTCCATTCATCTGGCTTTTTTAAACTCATCTTGAC
The DNA here is from genome assembly GCF_965140235.1 of Caretta caretta. Taxonomy (NCBI): domain Eukaryota; kingdom Metazoa; phylum Chordata; order Testudines; family Cheloniidae; genus Caretta; species Caretta caretta. The sequence continues at coordinate 238,653,174 of NC_134207.1, read as the reverse complement.
TAAGATAATTAAAGGGGAAAAACCATTCTCAAAATGAAAATATCAACAATAAGTGAGCCTTACTACTATTCTAATTTGTGCCCCTAGATCATTCCAGACCCTCCGATTAACACTAAGCTGCTGGGTGATTTCATTACATGAATAGCTGATTGCCCAGTAATGACAACCTTCCTTGGCCTGTTGGCTTTTTTTTTTTTTTTTAATGTCAGTTTCCCAAATGCCACAGATGTTGGGAGTTTTTTTCCCTCCCACTCAGCTGTGGTCTGTACATTTCTAATCAAAAAGTTTACTGGGAAATAAAAAATAATGTTTTTGTGTAATGATATTCCTAATGACGTGTAATGTTGTTCAGAATTAGTGGATGTGCCTGTAATTTCTCCTTTATTCCAGCATAGCTGTCTACGGCTGTCTGGGTGGCAGCAGTATGATGCCATTACCTGTATGGCTCCCAGAGGCACATGTGTTCAACTGGGAAACCTCTGATGATCACTGTTTATGTGAGAGGAGTTAATATCACAGCCTCATGATGCCAGCTGGTGGAATTGTAATTAGACAAAGCTATTAATTCATTCCCCAGGCCGCAATAACACATCCACTGGACACTTTCCAGACTGCTATGGGCTCAGGCTCAATACTGCAGGCCTCGCTCAGGTAAAACTCCATCAGTGCGCATTGGTGTGTGACTTCAGTGGAGGGCTGGCAGCGGACATTTTTCACTATGGTTGCATGCCCAATCTGCTCCTGAGAACAGCCAAGCTGGACCCATGCTCATGTCATGCATCATCTCCCAGCCCCGATGATTCAGGAGGTGCCCTCAAAGGAGCAGAATCCCTGAAATCTGTACTGGGGAAGGAGCGGCTGGGCCAGAGCCAAACTGGTGCAGCTGTTCGTGGCTTCAGCTCCTGGCCACTGCTGCTAGTGTAGTGGGGGTAGGGATGGAGCCTTATGAAAGCTAGATCTGCAGCTACAGTGATGTGGCTCCCAGCTGGTGGGGTAGGGAATGGCAAGGCCAGAGCTCCTGCAACAGATTTGGTACTCAAGGGGCCCACTTGTGCAGCTACCGCTTAACGCTGGCCCTGTGTGCATATGGTGTAAGTGGGAGGGGAATCAGGCCCTCTGCGTGCTCAGCTGGTGTGCGCCATAGAAGAGCAAAGAGCATATTCTCAAACAGGCTTACAAAGACAACAAAGTCTGGCTAACCATCCCAGAGCTTGTTCAAAAAGTGAACTCAGAAGGGTTACTTTAAAAACTCCCCAGCACTCGTTATTAAGGTTTTAAAGGAGGGGGGAATCAAGCCAACAGCCCTAGTTAATAATGTATTCAAGGCTGCATTTTAATGCCAGCTGACACAGCTACCACCTCCAGCAAGGTTAGTTTTCATCTTCAAATGCACTGTGCAATTTAGAGCCAAAACCCTGCAGTTTGGTTCCTGTTCAGTTTTTACTCAGGCAAAATTCCCATTGAGTCCAACTGAATACAAGTGAGGACCAAGTGAAACTGAGTAAGGAACTCAGGATTTGGGCTCTTGGCTGCAGTGGTAGTTATAGGAGCTCAGCAACCCTCAGGATTTGGCCCATTGCTGATTTCAGTGGATGTTTTCTCTCAACCAGGATGTAAGTGCCCAGCCCTTAGAGATCCTTCAAGGGGCTCCTCACTCCTGCCTACTGCAGGTCTCCCAGGGAACTGTGAGGGCAGAGCTCCTTGCAGCGAGTGCTCAGCATCCCACAGGATCAGGGCCAGGGTAAGCTCTGAGAAAGGACTTGGTGGTTTTATTTTAATGAACCAAGTAGATGGCACTTTTTTCCCAGCTCTGTCCCCACTCCCTGTCTGAGGCAGAGGCTGGTAGAGTAATTATTCCAGTGCAGATCAGAGCAGCAGCCGGGGAGCCAGGAGTTAGTCACTCTTTCTCTATTGAGACGCTCCCTATGGGAACAGAAACATTCAAGGCCTCTGCTTCCACTTATAAGGACCCAGCATTGATTTAGGCATTTATTTCAGAAACATGCACTGGCCTTCATCCCCCTGGCCTCCTCTCATGACACCTCTGTCAAACTGGGGCACCCTCCACCTCCTTGCAAGAGCTTGTCACCTCTCAGTACATGACCCTCATAAAATCTAACAGAGCCTCCAGCTCGCTGACAAAGTCCCCATTCCATGTTATTACTACAATAGAGGCTGATTGAAAACTTGACAAACCAATGGGTCTTATGCTGTGTCCCAAAGCTCACCAATATCTGCATGGGAAGGTTGTTCATAGGGTTATCCAGATGTTACAGTGATAAGCATGGTATAAGAACCTAGGTAGAATAGAACAGTTGCTGGTAGGAAGGGATTCCCAAAATCTGTTGGCAGTAGAGATCCTTGAACCACGAGGAGGAGGAGGAGGAGTGGAACCCACAGTCAAGCCTCAAAGCCATCCAGGGAAGGAGCCTTTCCCCCCTTTCATAACACTGGCTCCCTCCCCCTTCCTGCTCTCTACTGGTGGCAACAGTGTCCACAACATACCCGGTAACATTGCCACTGGCCAGAGGCTGCTGTGGTCTCTCTCCCTCCACAACTCTTGCTAGGAACTTGTACTGGTGAGGGGATGGTAGGAGCGATCAGCTAGAGGTGAAATGTGGATATGCACACCTGTCATGATGAATTGGAGATAAATTTTCATTTTGGGACAACATCTAAGGCACGTTAATTTTAAACTTCCCAGATCTGTCAGATTGTGTCTCTTTTAAGCTATTAAATCATAATAGTAATTTGTATTTCTCTGGCACTCTGGTGCAAAGAAGACAGCTCCTGTACACTCAGATAAAAACAAAACAGTTTGAACAATGGCTGAAGGCACGTTCAGTGCAAAGCAGAACTTCAGATTCAGGCCTAAACTAACATTTCATTTCACTGCCACAGTTCATTTCTATTGTCATCACTTTCATTCTCCTAATTAACTTGCATCTGTTTCATGTTTGAAGTTTACAACACTTGCCGACTTTGGCGGAAGTAGTTTACATCCAACATATGTTGATGTTTACTCCATAGTAGCTCTGAATTCTTTGACTTAACATTGTCTCATTAGATTATCCCACTAATGAAAAACTGCTTATACAGAGCTGAATCATTTAATAACACGAGAAACCAGACTCAGTCGGATATTGATAAGTAGATGTCCATAGTAAGGGCTACCATGGCCTGGTGTTCAAAGGTGCTGAGCACCTGCAGCTCCCACTGACATCACTGGGTGCCACAGAGGCACAGCACGTCTGAAAAGCAAACCAGAAATGCTCCACCACGTGCATCTCAGATAAGTGACTTCAATCAAATCTCTGGGTATCCTCAAGATCTGATCATACTGCAAAGGGTGCTTTGCACTGGGGGCCAATTACCTCTGCACTGAGACTAGCCGAACTTCAAAGGGAGCATGAATTGGCACCCAAGGAGAGTCTTCTCAATAGACTATACCTTCACAGAACAGTCTGTTTTGGCATTGGCTTAAATGAAAGTCAGACGCTTCACTGTCCTTACACCAAATTTACACTGGCATAATCCATTGGTTTCATTGCAGCGACTCACGGTTTTTACCAGTGTAAGTGAGAGGAGGCTACATGTCTAAGAAGTCATGTGGAATAACTATCACAGATCGTCCTTCTCAGATCTGAAATGTTTAGAGACAGGGTTGCCAACTTTCCCATTTTTCAAAACTGAACGCTACAGACCTGTGATGGGCTTGGTCACAGAGACTCCCTTGGGACTGTCACCTGATGTGCTGAAACTACCTCTCAGCCCATTTTCCCTGCCAGCTTGGGACTCCAGAACCCTGCCTTGTTGAGCCAGACACACTAATGTGCCGCAACACAGACCCAGGTCTGAACCACGCTTCCAAAGCTGCAGTCTTTAACCAAAAACCACACAGCAGGTTACCTATCTCCAGCACCTGGACACCCAGTTCCCAATGGGATCCAAACCCCAAATAAATCTATTTGACTCTGTATAAAGCTTATACAGGGTAAATTCATAAATTGTCTGCCCTCTGTAACACTGATAGAGAGATATGCACAGCTGTTTGCCCCCCTGGGTATTAATCACTTACTTTGGGTTAATTAATAAACAAAAGTGATTTTATTAAGTACAAAAAGTAGGATTTAAGTGGTTTCAAGTAATAACAGACAGAACAAAGTAAGTTACCGAGCAAAATAAAACAAAACACTCAAGTCTAAGCCGAACACATTTAAGAAACTGATTACAGGTAAATCTCGCCCTCAGAGATGTTCCAATAGCTTCTTTCACAGACTAGTCTCCGTCCTAGTCTGGGCCCAGTCCTTTCCCCGGTACAGTCATTGTTAGTTCCAGCTCAGGTGGTCACTAGGGGATTTCTCATGACTGGCAGCCCCCTTTGTTCTGTTCCACCCCCTTCTATAGCTTTGGCACAAGGCAGGAATCTTTTGTCTCTCTGGGTCCCCACCCCTCCTTCTAAACGGAAAAGCACCAGGTTGAAGATGGATTCCAGTATCAGGTGACATGATCACATGTCACTGTGAGACCTCATTCTCCATTCTTTCAGGGTTGGCCTACACATACCCAGGAAGAGGAGGAGGAGGGAGGTTTAGATTGGATATTAGGAAAAACTTTTTCACTAAGAGGGTGGTGAAACACTGGAATGCGTTACCTAGGGAGGTGGTAGAATCTCCTTCCTTAGAGGTTTTTAAGGTCAGGCTTGACAAAGCCCTGGCTGGGATGATTTAATTGGGAATTGGTCCTGCTTCGAGCAGGGGGTTGGACTAGATGACCTTCTGGGGTCCCTTCCAACCCTGATATTCTATGATTCTATGATTCTATGAAGGTTTGTGATAAACAGAGCCATTCACAACCAATTGTCCCAGTAAATGGGAGTCATCAAGATTCCAAGCCATCATTAATGGCCCACACTTTGCATAGTTACAATAGGACTTCATCATAATACTTCATATTTCTAGCTTCAGATACAAGTATGATACATTCGTACAAACAGGATGAACACACTCAGCAGATTATAAACTTTGTAATGATAACTTACAATAGACTTTTTGCATAAAGCATATTCCAGTTACATTATATTTACTCTCATTAGCATATTTCCATAAAACATATGGAGTGCAACATCACAAGACCCTCCGCCCCTTGTCGCTCACTACCCCTCCCCCAGGACTCATCTGTGGAGCCAGGCTGGGAGGAGCTGATGCGGAGCCTGCCTGCCTGCCCAATCAGAGCATGGCGGGGCAGAGGGGGGGTCGTTCCCCAGAGCCTGGGGCCAGAGAGAGCCAGGGCCCTGGGAGGCTGAGAAGGCAGACCAGGCCATCATGAACAGTGAGCCTGGCCACTGCTCCTGCTCCTCAAATGCCACATGCTGCCAGCATCCCTCCCTTGGGTGGTGCCAGTACCTACCTCTCCACTGAAGCCAGGAGCCAGTTCCTCAGATTAAGCTTCTCTCCATCAGTTGAGCTCCTCCAGCAGCAGCTGCTCCTCCCACCCTCCCGGCAGTTGAGGCCAATTGTGGTTACTGCGGTAACCAGACTTTTGGTCCAGCAATACTGTCTGGGCACTGAACAGGTCCCCTTTCAACCAGACTTACGAGTTGAAAACCAGACACCTGGCAATCCTATTTAGGGAGAAAGCTAGGTACATATGTGTACTTTTCACTCAAATCTTTAATGGGATGTTCCCTAAATTTAATAAACATTTACATTTTCCTATGCCACTATTGTTCTCCTCACTGGGAGCTGTAATTAACATCAGTGGTAGTTTGTGTGGTTTGCTTTGTAATCTTTTGTGCTGCCGTATTGAAATTGCTGTAAAATTTGTGTTTGAACTCTGTCCTTGTGCTGTGTGGACTGTTCTACCTTGTAGCAAGGGTTAAGCTATAGACTGCTGTCGACCTTTTTAATATATAAATAGTGGATTGTACAAAATGGATTTACTAGAATTTATCCCGTATGTTACATATTATATATTTTTCAACCAAAGAAAACAAAACCCAACCTAAGATTCACCTTAGGTCTCTACTGATGATCACCAAACACTTTAGTCAGCAGTTCTCATTGCTCCCAGGATTTTTCACTACATGACTGACGTTATGTCTACACTACCGCAGTTACAGCAGCAGAGGTGTGCCGCTGTAGCGCAATAGTGCTATACATAGTTGCTTCCTACATTGATGGAAGGGGTTTTCCAGTCAAGGTAGTTAATCCACCTCTTTGAAAAATGGTTGCGAGGTCAATGGAAGAATTCTTCCATCAGCCTAGCTGCATCTACAGTGCGGGTTAGGCCAATCTAACTGTCACACAAAGGCACAAAATTTTTCACAGCCTTGAATGATCTAGCTAGGCCAACCTAAGGTTTAGATGTTGACTAGGCCTGAGAGGCAAATCCTGAATTCCTTACTCAGGCAAACTCCCACTACAAAACTGAGGGCCAGACTATGCCCAGAGCCTGCTCTGAGGTGCAAGGTAGGTGAGTGAAAGGAACTTCCCCTTTTTCTCCCTGCTACATAGTAGCTGAGCTCAAGGGGTGTTTCTGCGAGTAGTATTTCTGTGTACAAAGAGTCTCCTGCTGCCAATTTAAAGACATCACAAGGGTCAGTCCTCCCTTTCCTGTGTGTGGAGAACTCTTATTACTCATGTACAGTGAGGACTGAATCACCTCCAGAGTACAGAAACTAAGGAAACCTCAAACTCCCACATCCTTAGTGGTCTAAATGAATGTCATCCTATTGATACCAATGGAGTGATGTCAGTTTACACCAAATGAGGATCTGGCCCATTTTCTTTAGGGGGCTTGCATGTCTACAAGGCAAAATCTCCTCCCTAACCTCTTCTAGAGAAAGTACCATTTTACATGCATGCTGTTCATCCATTCTTTCTGACAGCAAGATCTACTCAAAAATCATCTCTAGTCTGTGCTGCAGACTGCCCCAGCCAAGTAGACTACTAAATGCAATTATTTTTATACAAATCCACAGGCATCACTGTAGTCAACAGCTGTAAAGAGGCTTTAGCTCTGCCTTAAAATTAGCCTTTAAAGGGTCAAATTCATCCCTGGTATAAATTCATTGATGCCAGCGTCCTTACCACAGGGAAGAAGCTGGCCCAGAGTGACTGTGCTTTGGTAGTGCACTGCTTATAGTCTACATGTGGCTTGTGTTTGGGCTGTCTTTCAATGAAAAGAACATTGGAAAAAATCCACCTAGGCTTTTGCTGATCTCACCTGGATTCGTATTTATCCTGTTGGTTTGTGTATCGTACTCCCTCTTCTCCTTGAGGTTTTCTTCGGGGACCTCGAGAGGTCATCCGGTCCACTCCCCACACGGAGGCAGGATTAAGTACATCTAGAACACCCCTGACAGGTGGTTGTCTAACCTGCTTTTAAAAGCTTCTGAGGATGAGGATTCCACAGCCTCCCTTGGTATTTAGTTCCAATGCTTAACTATCCGTTTAGTTGGAAAAAAATTTCTAATATCTATCCTGCTGCAAACTAAGCCGATTACTTCTTGTCTGACCCTTGGCAGACATAAAGGACAATTGATCACTGTGCTCTTTGTAACACCTCTTTACATATGTTGTTATGTTTCCAGTCAGCCAGCCTTCTCTTCACTACTGTAAACATGCCTAGTTCTTTCAACTTTTCCTGATAGGTCAGGTTTTCTAAATCTCTTAGCATTTTTGTTGCAGCCTCTGGATTCTCTCCAATTTGTCCACATCTTTCTTAAAATATAGTGCCCAAAACTGGCCTCACCATGCTGAGGAGAGTGGAACAATTACCTTCTGTGTTTTACATATGGCATTCATGTTAACACACACCCCAGAATGACGTTTCCCTTTTTCGCCACAGCATCACACTGCTGACTTATATTCAATTTGTGATCCACTATAACCTCCAGAACCTCGTCTGCCTAGCCAGTCCCCCATTTTATGTGTAGAACTTTGATGACTGGACTCCTCACCAGTTTGGTAGTTCAATTAAATCTGGTACTTCTCAGGAGGGAAGAATTCACTAGGGTCAACTCTATTTGCTTTTGGCCGAGTGAATAATCAGAATATGCAGCACAGAGAGAGAATTTTGTATTATTTTCCTATTATCCAGTTCTCATTTTCTGGTATTCTCAATTTTCCTGATCTCCCTCCTTTACAGTTTGTCTACATGGGGGACTTGAATAGCTATTCTACCTGTCTATTTTAGGTACTTTTTTGGCCCCCATCATCACAGCATCTGAGTGCCTCACAAACCCCTTGGACATAGGGAAGTGCTACAATCCTCATTTTACAGATGGAGAATTGAGGCACAAAAAGACTAAGACACAGACCCTCAAAGGTATTTTGGTGCTTAACTCTCCTTGACATCAGTGGAAGTTAATACCTTTGAGGATTTGGGCCTAAATGACTTGCCCAGGGTCACACAGGAAGCCTGGGGCAGAGCAGGGATAGGAATCCAGGTCTCGCAAGTCCTAGGCTAGCACCCAGGGCTGACAAGAGGCAGAGGAAGGGAGGGCAATTGTATGGGGCCCCGAGCTCAGGGGTGGGGCCCAAAACCTCTATAACATCCATGTAAATAAAGTGAAATGGGAGGGGAGGGGAGTCCCAGCAAACATGATGTTCTGGGGACCAATATTTCTCTCAATAGGCCTGCTAGCACCCTATCCCCTGGATTGTCCTGCCTCTCCTATTGTGGTATAGCTTCCTGTGTGGACATTCTGTTGCAGAATAAATCCCATCATTCCAGAATAATTTTTGTGCACTTCCAAAGCAGAGCAATTATTCTGAAATAAAATCACCTTCTTTCTGAAACAGTGTGTCTGGAACTGAACTATCACAGAGCAGCCATCACAGAATAGCTTATTCCACAAAAGCTATTCCAGTCAATTTCTCCATATAGACAAGCCCTTACTTCCCTTGTGTACCGGCCCATAACAATTATCTAGAAGTTAAGGAAAAAGCATTAGGCTTTAAGATTTCGGGTTCCATTTCAACAAAAGCTTTGCTCTCCAGAGACAGTTAGGGGAGAGGATTAAACTTCCATCTGTTTTGCCTTGGGGGGCAGAGCAGGGAAATCCGAGAGAGGTTTCAAGAGATACTTGCATGATAATATTGCACGTTCATTAGGCAGTAAAGTCTCAGATAAGACAGTATCTACTTGGGAGTCATTCCAGTCACCAACTTAAATAGCTTTTAAAAAGAGCATTTTATACACAACAGACTGGAAAGACTCCTTCAAAGCCATTCCACTAGATTGCACGATTACTAATTATGTCTTTAGGGCATATGCCATCTATAGCTAAAAAATCCTTATAAAAACTGGTGGGAAAATGCCCTGCTCTTTCATTGAAAATGAAACGCAAACCACAATATCAGGGTTTCATATAATGCCAAGAGCAGTTAAATTATATTAAGGAATAATGGCTTTATTTCCTGTGGGCCCAAGGGTTCCTTCTGCTTCTGTGAGCTGTGTGGAGCAAAAACCAGCTGATCTAGAGAGGAATGCTGAAGAAGGAGTGCTCCCTCCCTCTTCCTGCCCCATGGAAGCCACCGCACACATGTGCCATAGCATTCGGGCTCTCCGGCGGGTGGAACCAGCCACTGTTCATGGTATTGTCCCCCTGTGATCCTATGAGGAATATCCCTATAAGCTAACGCTGAACCTATCGGCATTCACTTACTCAGGTTCCCCCAGTATGATGGGAACTCATTCTCTCCAAGGGGGATTTGAGGACTGGCAGCTGGTGTGAATGCCATGCAATCACGGCCCTTCCAGGCTGGGAGAGATGGGCTGTCTGGTACCAGTGTGGAAGCATAAGTCTCAACAAGGATGTCTCAATAGCCATTCAAGTTAGAGGCCAACCCCATTATAACCCACAAAGGGGGCAGTTTGGCCCTATTGTTTTATTCTTTGTTATTATTTTTGGTTATACAGTCACATCCATCAATACCACCAAGATGTTTTGTCTGTGATGTGCTTGTGCTCCGGGTAACAGTCCAATGGATTCAGTTTTCAAATTATGTGTAATTTTAAGGCCATTCAAAGACATATCTTGAAGACAAGTCAAACACCTAGCCTATGGGCCAGATACAGCCTTATTTACACAATCAATGTGGCAAGTTCAAATTCTACTAGGAACTATTTTTCATAGTGAAAAGATACATTGTTTAAGGCCCCAAAAACCAATTTTTAAAAGATTTTTTTTAAACAAAGTGAAATTTAAAACAAATGAGCTACGCTAACAACAATAAGCAACACCAGAGTGTGCAATTCATAGGCTGGAAGTGTGCTGTCTTGCAGATGAGAAGTAGCGTCCTGACCATGTGTGGCCATTAAAATATCCTATGGAACTTTTCACCCCAAATGAGACATTAACTTTAGAATCTTGCCCACCTTCCATCCCCAGAATTACATCCTGCCTACCTACATTCTCCCTGCAATTTCGGATGGAGAAGTTATTCTTAACTCTCTCTCTTTAAAATGGTCATGTAGTGTTAGAGGAGCGGAACAGTTGCCACATTTCTCTGGTAGGTGACTTGATACTTTCAGAGTAACCGGGAAGCAGTAGGAGTAGAAAGGTTATATTACCTCTGTATTTGGCACTGGTGCAACCATTGCTGGAATACTGTGTCCACTTCTGGTGACCACAACTGAAGAAGGTTGTTAAAATATTGGAGAGGTTTCAAAGAAGTCATGAGAACAATTAAAGGATTGGAAACATATCTTACAGTGAAAGACTTAAGGAGATCAGTCTATTTAGCTTACCAAGAGAAGATTAAGGTGTGATTTATCACAGTGTATAAGTACCTACATAGGGAACAGATATTTGATAATAGAGGTCTTGTCAATCTAGCAAACAATGTTATAACAAAGATCCAATGACTGAAAGTTGAAGCCAGACAAATTCAGACAAGAAATAAAGTGCAAATTATTAACAATGAGGGTAATTAACCATTGGAAAAATTTACCAAGAACTGTAGTGGGGTCTTCTTCACTGAAAATTTTAAAATCAAGATTAGATTTTTTTTCCCTATGCTCTTGTTCAAACACAGCTATTGGACTTGAAGCAAGAATTAATTCAGGGAAGTCCTATGGCCTGTGTTACACAGGAGGTCAAACGAGATGATCACAATTGTCCCTTACAATCTATGAATCTCTGTACACAGTCAGTCTAGTGCTTTGGGATTAAAGGTGCTATAAAAATGCAACTGATTGTTAATACACACTTGTCAAGGTTCCTTCCCCACTCTGAACTCTAGGGTACAGATGTGGGGACCTGCATGAAAGACCCCCTAAGCTTATTCTTACCAGCTTAGGTTATAAACTTCCCCAAGGTACAAACTTTTCCTGGTCCTTGAACAATATGCTGCCACCACCAAGCGTTTTAAACAAAGAACAGGGAAAGAGCCCATTTGGAGACGTCTTCCCCAAAAAATATCCCCCCAAGCCCTATACCCCCTTTCCTGGAGAAGGCTTGATAATAATCCTCACCAACTGGTACAGCTGAACACAAACCCAAACCCTTGGATTTTAAGAACAGTGAAAAATCAATCAGGTTCTTAAAAGAAGAATTTTAATTTAAAGAAAAGGTAAAAGAATCACCTCTGTAAAATCAGGATGGTAAATACCTTACAGGGTAATCAGATTCAAAACATAGAGAATCCCTCTAGGCAAAACCTTAAGTTACTAAAAGACTCAAAAACAGGAATATACATTCCCTCCAGCATAGCTTATTTTACAAGCCATTAAACAAAAGAAAATCTAACGCATTTTGTAGCTAGATTACTTACTAACTTTACAGGAGTTGTAAGGCTTGCATTTCTGATCTGCTCCCGGCAAAAGCATCACACAGACAGAGAAACCCTTTGTTCCCCCCGCCCACTCCAGATTTGAAAGTATCTTGTCCCCTCATTGGTCATTTTGGGTCAGGTGCCAGCGAGGTTACCTTAGCTTCTTAACCCTTTACAGGTGAAAGGATTTGGCCTCTGCCAGGAGGGATTTGATAGCACTGTATACAGAAAGGTGGTCACCCTTCCCTTTATATTTATGACAACTCTCTAAGTGGGAACCATACTAAAGGCGTCCCTTTCCATTTTCTGTTGCATCCAATCTCCATTTTTGTGCAAGGTGTCAGGGGTATGAGGAAAAACATTTCACTTTTAGTACTGAGAAACAAATCCTGCCCCTTCCTCCTTGGTCACTGCGGATTTATCTACACAGCCCCTGGCAGCAAGCTTCCCAGCCAGAGGTGACAGACTTGGCCTTGCAGGGCTCATGCTAGCACTCTAAAAACAGCTGTGTGGACTGTGCTTTGAAGTTGGGAATTGGGCATCAGAGCCCAAGCCGCAACTTCAGAGCACTGTCTACACAGCTACTGTCAGAGCACAAGTGCAAGTCCAAGTCTGTAGTGCTGGGCTAGGAGGCTTGCTGCCACCAGCTGTGTAGACATACCCTGGGAGACCCAGGTGCACCAGAATCAGAGGGGACAGGATTTGGAAAGCCCACTTAGGAAGTCTGCAGGGTCCACAGTTACCCTATATACTATGAAGCCTCACTCTGCAAGGACTTCCATCACTTTGGTTTGGAATGAAGTGGGGTGGCCTAGCGGAGGAAGTAGTGTGGGACCAGTGGATCCACAAACATACAAATCCAACAACCACTGCACCCTGTGTAGTGGGGATACAGTTTTTGCATGGGGCTACTGCAGTCTCTGGCCTTCTCTCATGGCCACAGGGTGGGGGAGAACATGCTGAACTCCTCTCCACAAAGCCCAGCCACTTGACTGGTTCAGGGATGAAGTTGTGCATGGCCCTGAGTCATTTGGTTCCATTTCCTGCCACTAGCAGCTGATGACTCATTGTATTTATTCCCAAGGATTTTTTTAAATCTTTGTGTTTGGGGGAGAGTGGACATAGACACACTCAGCAATAATTATTGCTATGTCTCTCCTGTTTCCTCCTTTTGCCAATTACTTACTTTTCCCACATTGCTGCAGGACAGCATTTTCATTTTCATAATTGTGCCTTTGCATTTTTTGCTCTTATTGTCCCCTCCAAAATAGCCATTACCTTTTCTTTGCTTTAGCTGAGAAGAAACGGAAGCAGGACTGAGGGGCCCTTGCTGCTGTAGCGTGGCCTCTGGGAAATGTTTATTCAACTTCTCTCAAGAGATGGGCTAGTCTGATTTGGGAAACTTTGGCTGCTTCCAAACATGGACGTGCCCATCCCCCATGACAAGCACAGTATCGCCCTGACTCAGCCTGCTCCCCTCAAAGAGAAGAAACATCTCCTCCAGCCTCAGTCATGGAAGGAACAGTATTAGGGGTGGTGCTTCTGAGAATGAGGTTTGGGAAATTGACACCCTTAGAATCTGACCTACATGCAAATACATGAAACATTCTGAAGGCTACTATACATCTGGCTCCTCTCATCCTTCTTCCTATGGAAAATACACTCACAGCTGTGTTTCTTTTTATACACTCGCAGCTGTGTGTGAATCTATTGCTCATGATTAGAGCTGGCCTCATAGTCCTAGAGATAGAAAATCCTCTCTTTAACTAAAGAGCAGGTTCAACCTTAGCAGAAGCAGTGCAAACTTCCCCACATTGCTCCACAACTGTGCCTTCACTAGAAATGAGAGTGCAGTTCAGCCTTCTTCCTCATTTGATACTTTGACCTGTCTGCTAAGACTGACAGCTAGGATGTCATTTGCAGTGGTGGTAATTTTTGTGATCAGAACACTTGCCTACTGGAAACTGATCCAAGATATACAGCAGATACACACATACATAACCTACTCTACAAGCTAAGGATAGCTTTGGACCTAGATGTGAAAGGTTCTCTCTTCAATTATCAAATCCACTGAGACTTGCAGTCCCCTTGTGTTATTTTTTAAATATATTTTTGGAAAAACGCCATGGTGACAGGTGTCTTAGATATGCAATATAGACATGAGTCACATGGAAACACACCATTCACTGAAAGGACATTATACATGCAGCATGTTAGCCAAACTCAGCAGAGTCTTCCTACCAAATTCTAGTCTATCCCTGGGTCTGACGAGTAACTGGAGGAATCTATCTGTCTTAGGCACTTATATGGCACCCAGTACTGTAATATCTAAGTGCCTCAGTCTTTCCTGTGTTTAACCTCAGAACACTCCGGTGAGAGAGGGAAGTGCTTTTATCCTCCTTTTACAAACAGGGAACTGAGGTACAGAGAGGCCCAAGATCACACAGGAAGTGTGTGTGTGTAACCTTGTTATCTGAATGGCAGTGGAATGTATGTGGTGCCTATAGATAAGATAAACATTTCTGTACAGCCCTGGAATGGTCTCAGGCAGTCAGAGCACAGGAATTCTCTACAACACCTGGCCCAGCTGCAGAGTGGTTTTTATGAAAGGCACAGCAAGCAAATCCCTACATTGTAACTGAGTGCTGGTGTCCGTAAACGTTCAGTATGGAGATCCTTGAACTCTGACTTGCTGTTCAAACCTCACCAATCATATGTTCACAACAAACATGGCTGGGTTACATAAAAACATAAGAATGGCCCTACTGGGTCAGACCATCTAGCCCAGTATCCTGTCTTCTGACAGGGACCAATGCCAGGTGCTTCACAGGGAATGAACAGAACAGGCAATCATCAGGTGATCCATCCTGTCACCCACTCCCAGCTTCTGGCAAACAGAGGCCAAGGACACCATCCCTGCCCATCCTGGCTAATAGCCATTGATGGACCTATCCTCCATGAATTTAGATAGTTCTTTTTTGAACCCTGTTATAGTCTTGGCCTTCATAACATTCTCCAGCAAAGAGTTCCACAGGTTGACTGTGAGTTGTCTAATTCGGTTATGGGGTGATTGGCCTATGATCAGCTGTCACTTCACCTCTCTGTGGCTCTATGTCCTCTCCCACCCTTTCCCTGCATTGTCCATTTAGACTGTAAGCTCTTTGAAGTGGAGACTGTCTCTTCAAATGCATATGTACAGCTCCTAGCAAAATAGGGCCCAAATCTGAGTTGGGGTCTGTAGACACTATTGTAATGAAAGTAATAATAAATTAATAATAATAGAAGAGATATCAATTTGGTTGTGTTTTTGGACCAAGTGCTGTACTTTTCCTAACGCTCTCACCATAATCCTCCTCTTACTAACTCTTTCCCATCACACCTATATAGTCTGACATCAAAACAGTGTCTTAATCCATTGTGTGGCTACCGTACATTTAGATGTGGAAGGTGAATTATCTGAGAATTATTTCACTTATGATGTTGTATGTATTGCTGTACTTTATTTTGTACAGCACCCTGACACTTAGGATACTACTATGATCATTTTTATGCGTAACCACTTTATAATCAGATGTAGATCAATCAATTATTTAGTTAGTTATTTAATTATTTCAGTTGCTTTCTTTAAAAAATAAGATTTAATGGGCACTGAGCTCCTTTTTGGGTCTGAGCCTGCCATCTCTACTAAGGCAAAACTCCCACTGACTTCCTGTGGCAGAACAGCACTATCGTGTCCTGATGAATAATGCTCCAATTTATTGTCCAATTACTGCTATTCAGTTGTGTCAGCTTTGAGGAAGTTAATGAAAAAGAAAGAACTTAATTCAGTTATTGTTGAAAATTCTATGCTGTCTCCAGGTCGAACCCTGCAAACCTTACTCCTGGGAGCACATCCCTTAAAATCAGTGATTCCTTCAGAAGGGAAATCAATGGGATAATATGTGTACAGACTGGGACCTGTGGCTGGACCCATTTACCTTTCCTGCCCAAATGGACAGGAATCATGCATCTTTGCTTCTGCTCACTGTGTTCCATTTCTCTATTTTGGGCGAGGGGTTCTGTTAAATGAAACTGGGATAAAGCTTGCTACAAACCCCAGAGTGTAATTATGAAGGGCTCAAGTTAAGGTATTTGAAGCCTAGATCCACACTTGCCCAAATATCAGGTGGCTCAGCTATCTCATTTGCTGATGAATAGTTCCCTCGGTATTTCATTACCCATCCAATTCTATTTAAAATTCTCATATTAGTCATGCCGATCAAATATTAATTGGTAGATGAGGAGTCTTCTGTATCTGAACTGATCCATTATCTTGAAAACACATTACAATTGTTCAGTAAGCATGGGCTAATTTCCGTTATGTCATGTTCACTGTCATTTAAAAATAGAAAATGCTGTTGAATATTTAAAACACGCATTGAAAAATCACTGGGTCATTAGAGCGTGCCTGTGAAGACACTGATTGGGGGACTCACTGATTTCTAATGCAGACCATGTGTGAGGAGGAGGTTTTCTGGGGATGTGCTAGTTCCTAAGAATTTTAGGTCTATACAGGGATTCAGACTGAAGGCTGAGCTGAATTTTATTCTGATAACTATTCACATAAAACTCCACCTAAACCTCCCTATGTAAATAGAAAATAGACACCTACATTATACCAGCAAAGACTGGATTACATTGGTTGCTGGAAGTGCATCATTATGTTCCAGTTATAAACTACTGTTTGGTGCCTGCTACAAAATGCCTCCCAAGTACAAGAGTCCCTGAAACTAGCAAATATCACTAGCAGCATTTGTGTTTCACTCTTCATTGTCAGGTGCAGTGAGGAAGAGATTGGAAGAGTTCTCCTCCCAGCAACTGAGCCTCACCTGAAGCAGCTAAGAAGACCGGGTCTTCATTGCTCCAGCAGGAGGAAAGGTGCATCGCTTGGTATAAGATGTAATGTGGTTTGATGGAAAGGAATAGATTATAAACTTAAATTCAGCTTTTGAATAAGTAAATGGCAGCAGGCTTTCCTCAAAGTAAGCTGGTGCCCCAGCAATGTTTCAAGAACGTAACTATTAATAAAACATAAGCATTAGTATGGAGTTGATAAAGTAAGGGAGATAACAATTCCTAAAATCCTGCAATTCATACATCCTCCAACCAAAAGTTATTACCACACCACCCTTAACTCTGCCTTCCCCAAGACATAGCAACCTAGAAAGCATGTCAGTTACAAGAAGAAAGTTTTTTTTTAAACTTAAAACACCCTTTCCTCCTATTGCAATAATTACTAATTTAACAAAAATTAACATTGAAAAAAGTGAGAACCTAAGGCTATGTCTACACTATAGCTTATGTCGGCATAACTTATGTCACTTAGGAGGGTGAATAAATCACCCCCCTGAGCAACATAGCTTACAGAGATACAAGCACCGACACGAGAGCTTCTCCCGCCACCATACCTTCTGCTGCTTGCGGGGGCTGGAGTAGTTAAGCCGACAGGAGAGCTCTCTCCCGTTAGCTTAGACCAGCTACATTAGAGAGCTTACAGCGATGCAGCTGCATCCGTGCGGTAACTCTATAGTATAGCCATGCCCTAAATCGCCAAAAGGAAAAAGATGGATGAAGAGAAACAAGACACAGAAAAAAGAATCACAAAATTGAAATCAATCTCCACCCGGGTCGCCTTAATTCTGGCATTTCCTAACTTTTGAGCACTTAACTGTGCAATTTTACTAATTTTTAACATAGTTTTCTGTGTGTGATATAATAAAAGGCTGTAGGTAATTAAAGCTTTCTTCAAAGGGGAGCAGTGCAGAGGAATCCTGCTCAGCCGAGAGATTGCTATAATATTTTCTTCCCTTCAATCATTTCCACTTTAACCTATTCACACTCATTCCTTCAGGACCCTCCTTCTGCAGAAAGCATGCTCATTTCGTCTGGGGGAAAGGCAGGTGGTAATGCACTATATCAGGACTGTGAATCAGTCACTTTTAAAGCTATAGCCTTGGATTTGGGCTCAGTGACAGGGGAGGCTATAGGGAGAGGTCTAGGTGTACTTTTCCTGGACAAATTGTTTTAATTTTTGGATGTTAAATAGATTTGGCCAGGGAAAACCCTAAAACTGGTCCTGTGAATATAGTCAACCTTCCTTTTACCTGCAGAAGTTTTCACTCCTAGCTAACATCAGTGGCTGTCGGTTTCACAGAATTGACACACAAACATTGTCTAACGCTCTTGCCCCAATACTGCAAACACTCTAGCATGTTTTTAACTTGACGCACACACAAATAGTCCCTCAGGGCCCTGATCCAGTAAAGCTAGTAAGCTGGTGCTTAATATTAAGTGCAAGCATAGTTCCATTGACTTCAATTACAGAACTTTACTCTTGGGACCATGTGTGAGAGTAAAGTTACGCACATGCCTAAACAGCTGTGGGGTCAGGGTCAGGGTGGGTTAAGCCACAGAAACAGCATATAACACTCTGCTTGTGAAATCGACTTCAGTTAATAAAAATCCTAGGGACCCTGCTGAAGCTAATTCATTGTTGATAGCCATGAAAAATGAGTTAATAAATCTTCTGCCACTGATGAAAGAGGAGGACTTCACAGCCAGCACTAAACAAATTGAGCATTTCAAAGCAACCTTTTCAATACAAGTCCCTATTTGCATACAAACCACCCCACCACCCATTGTTAAACAAGATGGCTGAGCCTACTTCCCTTTATTGTTTATCCCTTGCTGCTGTCACAACCAAGTTCCATGAAGAGATTTACTGCACAAATATTTTCCTTCCAAGTGACAGGAAGGGAATTTACTTCTGCAATCTGCAGGCTGTTAAGGTGAAACAATCCGCAAAACTAACACTAAGACAAGAGACTAACAAACACTATGAACACATTAGTTATCCAAACTGTGATTACACCGCTACTAATGGTGGCTGGGGGAATCCCTACTCTTTGTCAATGATACAAGCTGGATGTGCCTTAATGAAGCAGCTTTTAAAATTCTTTTGCTTTAGTTTTAAACATGGAAGCATAGTTTTGAAAAAGACAGGCATCCATTCCCCATTCTGTTTATTTGAAAACCATAACAGAAAACTGTTTGATCTAATGTGATTCAGGCTATTATTAAAGACCATATCATTTAAAATACTGTTTGGAGTCATTATTTTTGAAATGTAATTGACGGACAACTGGAAAGAATTATTCAATCTTACTACCTTATATCAGATTGCATGAACTCCTGTTGTCTTTACAGCAGAAAATAGTAACCCAATGAAAGACAAAATTATTTTAACTTTGCTGGGTTTTGTGGTTTTATAAATCCCAACCTTAAATTCATACCTCATTTTATTCAAATAAAAGGCACAATCAAGATTGTTTACTCCTTTCTTACCTGTAGGCAGGAAAGAGTGAGCTATAAACTATTAATTGTTTCTCTTTCCCTTTGAACTTAGTGGAGAGGGCTGCCTAAAAATTGATGGCATGATATGACCCAGTGTAATCTGAGTTGGACATTGTAAACTGTGGTGTAAGTGTCATACGGAAAAAAGAAAAAGGGTTGAAGGGGTTTTTTGTTTTGTTTTTTAGATGGCAATTTGGAACCAGTGTTGATAAAGGCCTAAATTTGCAAAAGCAACTAGTGATTTTGAGTGCCCAATCTGGAATGCCATTAAGGGGCGTAGATTTCTGAGGATGGGCGTTCAGCATTTTCTGAAAATCATGCCCCTTTATGATATCACAAATTGGGCACCGAAAATAATAGCTTTTGAAAATTCAGCCAAAGTGTAGTTGAAGAACAAATCATCTTCTCAAGGTTGGCTGGACAATGCAACCATTGCAATGCTTCATTAATTTGTAGGCAGTGTGGCTCCCACTCTTGCTTCCTTTATTTGAGGTTTGTTTTACTTTAGGATTCGCCCACAGGGATTATAAAGGCTGCAGACAAAGGTCAGAGGTGAAACAAAGAAAAGAACATTGTTTATTTTGAGAGAGCCTGAATTCATATTACTGGAGACATCAGACTGAAAATAACCTTACTCTGGTCCCCCATTTTGTCAACTTTGGTTTTTTATGGAAATATAATAAAGCAATTGATCCAAAATACCAGTTCACTAGCTAAATCCTAAACCCAAGGTGAGAATAGCATCACTTCTACAGTGGGAGCAGACACGAACAAAAACCACATACATCCATGGGAATTGGGAAATCATCTTTAAAAATGTAATAATGATAGGCCTGCTTACTTAGACACATTTTGTGCTTCTCTTTCCCCGTCTTTTATTACTAAGGTTTTGTTGTTGGGTTTTTGATTGTTTTTTAACAACAGATCTTTGTTACTCAGGAGATTATCTTTTTTTCCTCCCTTAGGCTAGAGGGCCAAATTTTGCCTTTATTTAAATGTTGTGGAACACTGAATTGGACTTTGATCTTCCTATCTTACATATATAACTTGGCAATACATTTAACTTACATGTTCCCTATTATCTTAACAGCTACAGCAACTGCAAAGGAAGATGAAGATGCATCTGTAACCAAGTAAACAAAGAATTGCACGCACCTTCCCCTTGTCTGTGTTTGTGCACATGCAGTATGGGACACCATCTATTTCTGTAAAGTTTCTCTGGATTTGTACAGGAGCATATCATGCAATAACAAAAACTTGATTTCCAAAGCCCTGGGTCATGACAAAGAAAGAGAGGCCCTCCTGGAATGGCACCAGGGCCCAGAGTCTGACCTCAGTTACACTCGCTTTAATCTGGGGTAAATCTATTGACTTTGGTGGCTTTACTCCAACTGTACACTGGAGTAAGTAGGAGCAGAATCAGACCCCCAGAGACACACCCAGAGCTGGCTACCCAGCCTCAGCACTTTGCTACTAGAAGTGGCTGGTTCCTTTCAAGCTCTCTGCTCAGCCTGTAATCACCCAATATTGAAACCAGATTTACAGGCTCTTTGGAAGAGAGGTCTGTGATTTCCAAACCAGACACATTTGGTATTTCTGAAAAAGGTCAAACCCCCTCTGGAGTGAAGGGTTTTTAATAGAATCAGTTCAGCAGGAGCTAAGAAGACATACAAACCCGACTGCTCAGGAGGCAGAGACTGGCAGAGGCGTGCGAAAAGCTACAACCATTATTCCTTTGAGGAAGAAATCAGGGAGAGAGGGAAGTACAGGGGAAGCTCATTTACATCTCGGACATTTGATTTCATTTATTCCACTTTGAGGGACGTTGCAGTTAGAATAAAGGGGGGGAGGGTGCAGTTAATGCACTCCAGAGCTTAAAGTGGTCTCAGAGAAAAAGGTAGGGTTTATCACTGCACTGTAATGAAAATTTAACCTTCATAGCAAAATGTTAAAAGCCCAAGCTGCTTAAAGATATCTCCTTATCAGCACCCATCCTCAGTCAGAGGGGCTCCCATTTTTTGGCCCGGAAACATTTCCCTCCCTGCTTAGATGATAAGCTATGTTCTGTGTTTGCATAGGACCGAGCATGACTGGACTCCTAGGCATTTTGGTACTACAAATAAGGCTGTTAGAAAACTTATTTCATTCATATTTTGGAGGTGTGCAGGTACTACAAGAAGCAGCACAGCAGAAATGCCTATTAGTTATAAATAACACCTGCCTCAGTTAGCAAACACTGAATACAGGCCTATTGTGTTGTCAGGTGATGATGATGGGAGGCTCAATTCTCTTCACCCATTTTAAGTCTCAGACTCTCTCTGCAGAGGCAGTTTTTGTAAATTCATTACCACCAGCACAGCTCCAGCAGGGTAGCAAAGGTGGGAGTACTAGTATGGACTAGCCCAGTGCCTCTCAACCTTTCCAGACTACTGTATCCCTTTCAAAAATCTGATTTGCCTTGTGAACCCCCAAGTTTCCCCTCACTTAAAAACTTACAAAATCAGCCATAAAAATCCAAGTGTCACAGCACACTATTACTGAACAATTGCTGACTTTCTCATTTTTACCATATCATTATAAATCAATTGGAATATAAATATTGTACTTACATTTCAATGTATAGTAGATAGAGCAGTATAAACAAGTCATTGTCTATATGAAATTTTAGTTTGTACTGACTTTGCTAGTGCTTTTTATGTGGCCTGTTGTAAAAGTAGGCAAATATCTAGATGAATTGATGTAGCCCCTGGAAAACATCTGAGTACCCCCCAGGGGTACATATACCCCTGGTTGAGAACCACTGAACTAAGCCACCCAGAATTAGAAGCATGATGTGGGCACAATTCTGGAAGCCATCTGTCCTAGGAGGCCTAGCATTATTATCCCTGGCACAGCTTCCCCTGCAGGAGAGAGAAGGCTTTATGATTGTGCTGTTTCACTGGTGCCACTTAAAAATCTCATTCAACATTCTGAAATCTTTTATTCCAGATCTCACATGTTTAACCCAAGCAGTTTACACATGGAGTAAAGGAGACAAGGAAAAAGAAGGAATCAAGTCCTATATATCATCTAACACATGAAGATAGGCTCTGCTTGTTCCTGGTTTCTTCAGATCTTTGACTGCAAAGTTTTCGGTGAAAACACCTTGTGAAAATATCAGACCAGGCCAGTCACTAGTGTAGCACTGCTAATTTGCATAAGAGAGCAGAGCTAATTTGATTTCACAGTATGGGTTTGCCTAACCAGAGCTAAGGTATGTGGCAGAAAAGAAACAAAGGAAAGAGTAAAGAGACCTGTGTTTCACTGTGAATGGATTTGGAGGTGAGGAGGAGGGCTAGGTGTATGGTGTAGCCTTGACACTTATGAACTGTGACAGTGACCAAACCCAAGTTCAGTTACATGAACAGGACAGCATCCTAGAACAGCTTGGGATGCAGGTGCACGGCCCTGTCTCAGCTGCTAACCAGAGAACTGCTTGCACACTGTAGTGGGCAGGAGTCAGAAGATAGATCTACAATGCAGCTGAGAGCATGCTTCCCAGCTGGGCTAGACAGACAAGCATGAGTTCAAACAGCAGCATAGCTGTGGGGCAGCTGTACTTAGGCATGAAGCCCAAGCTAACTACATACTCAGACTGCTAGTCTAAGCTCCCACTTGTGCTACACCCTCCTGCACTGCTATTTTCAGAGCAATCAGAGCTAGCCTGTGTCTGTCTGCCTGAGCCAGGAAGCATGCTCGTAGCTTGTACAGCTACCCACAGTGAGCCTGCGGTTGCAAACTGCTCCAAATGAGGCAGGGCAAAGCAAGCACTCCTGTTCCCCTCACAGCTTCAAAAGCAGCATCTCCACTGCAAGGGGGAACAGTAGAGTATCCCAGCCTCATTTGCCTGGTGTAAGTAGGTCCTTAGGTATTCAAAGCAGCAGCAAATGATTCAGATCACAAGATGCTTAAAA
Organism: Caretta caretta; assembly: GCF_965140235.1. Taxonomy (NCBI): domain Eukaryota; kingdom Metazoa; phylum Chordata; order Testudines; family Cheloniidae; genus Caretta; species Caretta caretta. Next base: position 238,630,046 of record NC_134207.1, on the reverse strand, counting down.
TGACTATGCAACTTGCTGAGAAAGAAAGGGAATGCTTCCCCAGAGGGTTGGGAGGAAACCCTGGCAAGGTTTAAATACTAGTCCCTGAACCCGATTTAATCCCACATCTGTCACTGTGATTAGATTTATGCTTAGACTGAACTAGGCACCACTTCCATGCCTTATTTCAATTCAATAGTGGTTCCCCTATACATAAAAATATACTATTGCTAGGAATGACTGGTGTATTTGCGTAAACAGTGACCAACCCTAGACAAGCATTTAATACAAATTAAATCACAGAACAGAGGGGCAAGCAATAGAAGACCCAAGAACATTTTTAAATATCAGCTGGAAGGGAAGATAAAGTCAGATCCTTACCTCAGCTACACCTATACAGTCATATGGACTCCAGTGGCAAAAACGGTGTAACTAAAGGGCAAGACAGACTGGGTATGACTACACTACAGTTAAAAACCCATGGCTGGCCCATGCGAGCAGACTTGGGCTGGAGCTGGAGAACTGTACCAGGTGAGAGGGTCCCACAGCTTGCCCCAACAGCTATACTCCCCGTAAAACAGATCTCCTAAGGACTCTGCTGTGAAGGTAGCATAGACTGGAGGACTACACACACAGGTAAGAACTCTGGGCATTCTGATTCTACATTCAGCTATGCCACTGACTCACTGTTTTGACCTTGGGCAAGTCATTTCATATGTACTTCAGTTTCCCAATCTGTACAAAGGGGATAATACTTACCTACTTCAAAAGGGGGTTATGAGGATTAGTCAATCTTTAATAGTGATTTGATCATGTAAAGTGCTAGGTAAGCACTACACTGTAGCCAGCTTTTTCAGGTAGTTCTTCAGTTCATATTGCTCATTACTCAGACATCCCATTTATGAGAACACTATTCTGGGTTTTGTTTTCCCCAAGATCATGGCACCTGCTTTTCCAGAAAGTCCACTTTAATTACAGCGAAAAACAGAACAATAAATATGGCCTCAATTGCTCCAGGGTCTTTAACTAACCCTGAATCTATTAAATAAGGCCAACTAATGGTTTTGAAGGAGGAACGATAACCAAGTGCACAAATTAGAATGGGAAGAAAGCAGTCTAGGCAGAAATACCACAGAAGGAGCTGGGGCTTATCATAAACTGGATAATGAAAAAAATGTGTTCAACACACAAAAGATGAGGCAGATGTTATATTCAGATGTTTTAATAGGAGCATCACATTTAGAAAGGTCAATGTGGCTTTTCTACTCCATTCTTCTTGCCAATGAACTGAAGTCCTGTATGACACAGGGTAACACTAAATTAATTAAATTTAAGTTTGTGAGGAGAAAGTGTTTTTTTGTTTTGTTTTTTTAAAGTCATTTTATGAAAGTTAAGAACTGTAAGGAAAGTTTGAGAGGACGGGCCATACTGAGCCAAGACTCAAAAGATTTACTTGCCCCCTGTGTAGGTAGATGAATACAAAATATATTTATGTAAATTAAATACAATAAATAAAGAGGAGGAGGGACAGTTAGTCAAGAACAGAACAAAGTAATCAGCCTTAGCTGCAACAGGGAAAATTAAGGTTATGAGGGGGAAAACCCCCCAAAGAAAAAAATTAATCTTTTCAAACAGTTCAGCAATGGAATAACCTGACAAGGGAAAAATGTGGACTCACCACTACATGACATTCAGAGATATTCCTGAAAGAGGATGTCAGCACTAACAGTCACTTCTGCCACTCTGCAGGAAGATGGACTTTACAGGAGAACAGATTTCAAGACTTCCTGCAATTCTATTCTGAATGTTAATGTCATCTCATAATAGCTTTTTTAAAAAGAAAACTATTGTCTTCTACAAAAAAGTCACAAGGAAGTTTCAGACAAAATATATATATTTAAAGATTCTTTACAATAAGTCAGGAAACATAGAAGCTTTTATACAGTTTATTATTTAGATCAATTCTCAGCTCCCTACAGCTCAGAAATCCCTGGTGACAGTGTGTACAACTTCTAATTTTTGCTTTCATAACTTTAAAGCAAACAATACATTGAGTGTATTTTACTCTGTGCAAATACGACAACTTTTGGAATCCTTCAGAGGAAATATCCAAGATTCTGTTTGCAGAGATCCTCTCTCAAAAGATGATTAATGAAAGTTTGCTTAAGATAAAGTGCTCCTGTCCAGCAGAACCCAAAGGCCTTTGAGAGTTTTCCTAGTAAGTTTAGCTCAGATTTTAAAAAAAAAAGTTGGTCATACAAATTCCAGCTTTCCATGCCCGCTGTACATTCCCCAGTGGACTAATGAAAGAATTTTATCATTGCTGAGGTCTGTCTGTCTCATTTTATCACAGCTCATGCAGCAGTTCTCGTGACCAGTTACTGGCACCATGCATTCCAAGTCTAACTTTGCCACCTGTCCTTTCTTCGAATGATGTCCATGAAAACTGTAGTGCAAACGGGAGAGCATTTGCTGTCGTTGATCTTGCAGTCTTTTGTTTTCACTCCTGAGCATCCGCAAAGCTAGCATGATAAGCAGCACTAAGATCAGCCCACCAGCTATGGGAACAGCAATTACAGCTGCTCTGAACCACAATTCTTTTGAAGAGGTCAACTCCTGAACCTTTGTGATGAGATTTCTGCTGTTGTCATGCTGATATCTGCTCCCCTGTCCTGCAAAAAGTTAAACAAAGATGTCAACTTTATTTCAGTCTCAGCTAAACAATTGTTTCAAATTTAACAATTCCTTAAACCACACATGAAAAGCTGCTGCTGGTAATCATTTAACATCACACTGGAAAGTATCTACAAATAGTACTTCTACAAATTGATCTGAACCATTTCTAAAACAAGTTAAGATAATATATTTTTATTACATTGGCAGTTGATCTAATATGAATGCGTACCACTGTACAATTGCCTCTTAGAAATGTTGAGAAGCAGGCATGACAGGCAGACATCTAATGCTAATGCAGACATAAAAGCTACTCAGCTTTTAGAGATACATCTCTGCATCCCGCCACATGCTTCTCCCTCTGGTATCTCTAATTACATTAACAACAAAGTCAATAGCAGACATACAAGGTCTTGGCTGTCACAAGCCTATAGATCAGAGAAGACATTTAGTTGAAACTGCTTTCTCTACCTGAGGTCTCACCCTTGGGAGGAGAGAGAACATCATGCAGTCCTCTATAATTGCACATATCTTCATGACAGCATTCCAATGTGGGCATGGTGGTGCCAGAGTGGTTTTGTGCCTGTTTAGCTTGGCAGATGTCAGCTGTGTTTGCAATAGAGTCCAAGCAGCCATGAGTAAGTGGGGAATTCGTGTTCTGAGGGTCAAGCAGTCTGGAGAAGCAGGCATTAAGCTCAGATTTGCACATATAGCCAGTTGCAACACAGTGCGCAGCATCACAGTAGCATCTAATTTCACCTAAAAAAAAGTCAAGTATTTTATTCCTAGTTAGTACAGAAACTCACTTGCTACCTCACAAATTAACAGTGGGCGATTACAAAATGAACGAACTCAAGGGTACAAACTTCTGGTCACTGTAGATTGTAAACCCTGCAGAGCAGGGCTTGTCTGTTTTTGGTTTTTGTATGGTATCTACCACCCTGGGACCCTAATCCCAGTGGTGCCTTTGGGCACTAGCCCAATACCAATATTTACTACTACGATATACTTAATTAAAGCGGAGTATATATTAAAGCAGGAATAACTGAAATGTCACACTTCAAACTTCTCATTAAAACTAGGGTTTTTTGGGTCATACTGCTAGATAAGACATACATAACCACATCCGCATAATAGCTAGGTATTTTTACTACTTACTAAACATGAGCATTCGACAGGTGATCAAATCCATCCTTATTTAAGAGGCACGATCTCCTCACCCCCACCCCACCCCCCAAAGCTAGTTTGAAATAGCATTGCTATAGTGTTTTAAAATTTAAATCATTACTGTTGATGGTTGATCATTCTAAGGTTTTTTGATTTTGGCACATTTAATTGGAACTGCAGAACTGTTTGCTCTCTCTCAGGGCTATGCCAAGGTTTAAGAGCTTTAGCTAACACCTTATAAAGCTATCAGCTAGAACCATTAGAATCTAGAAATGGCAAGTCAGGAAGATTTTTACTATATGAAATTGGGCATCTATTGTGCTCTCTTCAGAAAAGGAACTTTTTCTATGAGGAGCTTTTCATGCAACAGGGCTTTTTAAAGTCAGTTTTATAAAACAGGGACTGTGCAGTTTACAATTAGTGGTTTGTTTGCCAAAGTCAATTTTTCAACCCAAATGGAAAATCATAAGAAGGGGTGCGCTTCTGCAAGGCTGAAATCGCCTCCCCCAAACCCCTAGTTTTTGCAGGCAATCCAACATGTGGTCAAAAAAGGGGAAACGTTTAGACTGAAAATCTTCTTCTACTGGTTATATAAAAACAATCTCTCATGAAACCTCAAAAATTTCTGAAGGGAAGCAATAAAAGTTCGTAATAAAATGCTTCATTTTGTGCTCTCCAAACCACGGTCATGATTATATACATCTTGTACTGTCAGGAAAATGTATTCTTTCTAGGCAAGTCATAACTCAACCTATTTCAATATGCCAACAGTTCAGAGAATTAGAGGACAGCAGACTCTGGAGCCATCGTTACAAGTGGGGATTTACTTAGACTTTCAATTCAGTTAGTTGGAGTACTTCCTACCACAGAGGCAGTGAGTGAGCCTTTAAAAGTCAGTTGAATTATCAGACTTCTGCACAGGTTTATTTTCAGAGTATGTTTTCTAATGCAAGAACTGCCTTTTAAATATCCCCTTCCCCCTTCGTATGGCCAGGAGAGGACTCAGTCAAATTAACTTCCAGGCTTCAGCCCATCTAGGCTCAGCTCTCCTGGTAATGCTGCTGCAGAGGCTCTGGACCCTGAAGTCTCTGCTGCCCTTTAATAACTCTGCTTAATAGAAGCCAAATGACAGAGCACCTCTCTCCCCAGTCTGCATTAGCTCCCTTGGGCCTTTAGGCTAAGGAGCCCAACTTTCCTTAGTTTCATAAAAGTCTCCCTTCCAATAAATTTGTGAACAGCTTTTCTCTGCTTTCTTATGTACAATCACTGAGCTTGCTACTTTTTCCCCTGCAAAAAGGGTCTATGACAGCTACTATTCCGTTAGAGCACATTAATAAAAAAATGCAAACAAAGAACAAAGTTGACTGTCCTTCACTGCTCTAAGCTCAGCATGGGGAGGAAAATGAAACAATAAGCATACTTCTATTTTAACTGTTTATATGACCCTGTTTAAAATTCTACATTTTACTGACCTAAGACAGTCTTATAAACAAAATCTGACAAGCTAGTCATCGGGTTATTACAACTCCATTTTAATTAAAGCCACATTTTTGTTAGAACAGAATGGACTTTGTATTACTGTATTAAAACTGTATTTCTGTCAATTCATAAAGTTTCTTCCTGTGCTATGCAAAAAGGCCAGAAAGGGTATTTGGTATTTTGAAACAGAACAATGCCCTTCTGTTCTCTCCTCTTCCTTGTTACTGTATATAGCTATTAAAGAAAAATGTCTGCTTTTAGTCAAGATGGCTACAGGAGAGACTGCAGGCTTCTCTTAAAGCTTTTGAAGTCAGCAGCAGCCAGAAGTCTATGATCCCCTAATTATATCATTATCAGGCACATAGTTTCAGTATCTGTGACTTCACATCACTCAGTCACTCCCTGTTCTGCCTGCCTTTGATGGGGCCAGGCAGCTTCCCTCTGCATGCTGCAAGGGCTGTTATTTAGGGTTAATTACACCTTTACTTCCAAAATAAATAAATATGGTAGCACATCATCACTGAGCTAGTTTATCCTTTAACCTCCTCTGTGAATCTTGGCAATTATAGGGAGCCAAAAAGGTGACCTTTCCTCCTTAAAAAAAGGACCCACTAAGCAGTCACTGAAGTCTATGGAGACAGTGTTAATTTAATTTAAGTGTGTTTAAACTACATACCTATTTACCGGAATGTAGCATTTGCAACAAGACGTTAAACACATCTCTAATCCACTACTAGTTTTAAAAGGATTAGAAAAAGAGGGTGGGGGGCCGGAATCAATTCCCTCTGATGTACTTTCCTTGGGTTTGTGTTTTTTTTAATAAACACTTGGGGGAGGCGAGACTATCCGCCCTACAGTAAAACCACGCCAGGGCTCCAAAAGGGGCAGTGTGTCTCTAAGATGGGCCGGCTCCATGGCTGGAAGCGTTCAGAAGTTCATTGAAGGCAGACTAACAAAAACATTTTGACAACCGCTTGCCCTTAAGGTCTGACTTACATCAATGAACGGGGGAAAGCCTCTGGCAGCGGGCGGGGGGAACCAAGTACCGCTCCTTCCAAGAGGCGAGCTTGTCCTAGCCTGCGAGGCTCAGCAAGGAGGAATATTACACGCCAACAAAGGCTTGGCAATGGGCTTCAAAGCCAGCTCGGAGCCCTCTGCATGGAGCTCCCAGCGCAGCCTGGGAGAGGAAACCCACGTTCAAGGGAGCCTCCAAGGAGGGAGTGCGGGGCTGAGGGAGGCTGCGCCCTCTGGCACTGGGGGCTCAGAGCTACCCCCGCAGCACCACACGCTGCCCCCCCCCCAGGGCACGCCCGCACCTTCCAGCCCCCGCAACTCAACCAGCCCCTTCTAGTCTCACTCCTCCCTGCAGCCCGGGGCTATTGCCACCCCAACAGCCGCCACCGCACCCCCGTGACGCCGCGCACAGCTCTAACGACTCCCCGCGCCCCCGGGTCCCCCAGTCGCTCGCTCCCGGCACCGCCACGGAGCTGCCCCCGCTCACCCCAGCGCCGCCCCCGGCCCCCTCACCTCTGGTCAGCAGGATGGCCATGGCGCACAGCTCCAGTTGCAGCCAGATGAAGCTGTAGCTAGAATGGCGATCCATTTAACCGCCCCGCCCGGACCCGCCCCGCCCGGCCGCTCGAGGTGCCCTCCAGGGCTCGCTTAAGCTCGCAGCGCCGCACTCGAGGGCCCGGCGCGGGCAGCGCAGGGACTCCAGCTGCCCGCGGCTGTCTGCGCCCCGCGCCCCGCCAGCGCAGCCCAGCTGATCACACGCTGCGGCGGCCGCTCTCCAGCCACAGCTGCCGCCGCATGCGGGTGCAGGGCGAGCCCGCAGCTCTGCCCGGCCAGGGCGCCCCCGCCTCCGGCAAGCGAGACACGCGCAGCGCCGCGGGCTGAGCTCGCCGCTCCCGCAGCCACCGACTCGGGCTCTGACCCAGGCAAGCAGCGAGCGAGCCCAACGCTGTAAATAGCGCGGCGCCGGCCGAGCCTGCCCCGCCGCCCGCCCCTCGCCCCGCCCCCCCCCCGCCCCCAGCGCCGCTCTCGTAGGTTCCGCTCCCCTGCCACTCACAGCAGCCGGGCCGGGCTGCGCCTGGGACTGGCTGGCAGCCTGCGGCCGCCCCGCCCCCGGCTTGCGAATGGCCCGGGCGGGGATCCGCGATTCATGCCCAGGGCAGCGAGGGGCGGGGCGGAGGCAGAGCGCCCGGGTGTCCCCGCAGGACAGCGCCGTCTCCGCGGAACGCAGCGCGCCCCCCTCGCCCGCGTTCACAGCCGCCTCGCAGCCAGCCTGGGCCCCCCCCACACACACACACCCACCCCGGAGTGTTTCTAATCCAACACTTCCCCCCCGCCCGCCCCGCCTTGGTGCTCAGGGCCCCGATCCGCCAGCGCGTAAGACCCAAACTGTCGGGGGACACTTGCCCAAACCCAGCCCTGCCTCGCCCGAGGGGGAATGGGCCGTGAGGACCGAGCCGTTCACGGGGCGGGCGGGAGATCATTTCAGGGAGCGCCAGTACGGGCTGGCCCGGAGAGCCACAAGCGATCGGCAGAGCCAGGGCTGCGCAGAACAGACACGGCAAACCAGCCCCCCGGGGTTGGACGGGAGCGTATCGTTTTCATCTGTTCTGTATTTATTTTTTCGTGATCAATACAGCCCCGGCAGACAGACGGTTGGCTGCAAGGAGCCGGACTGCTTGTTGGGCTAGATGGAGTGGGAGTAGCCGGCAAAAGACACTTAGCGAAAATTAGCAAATCCAAAAGCACCAGGCGCCAGTGAGACGACACAGACAGAGACTGACACTCAATTATCCTCCAAACAATCCCAGGCAAACACACAGGCTCGGCCTGATCAATATCAGCCCCGAAGTGATCTCCTTAGTGAGATGCTAATTCATTTATTAGTACATTGTCTGAACTCCGCAAAGCCGCACCCACCAAAGCAGCTTTGCTCTCCGGGATTCCCACCCACCCCTGGAAAACTTTGAAATGTTATAGAATCAAACCCTATACTGTAGATACATCTACTGGGAGACTTTAACTGTATGTATTGATTTACACACTTCATACTGTAACGACTTTATGCACTTACAATACTTCCGTCACAGTGATTTAGGCGCCACATTTCATGTTTAGGTGCCATGTGCCAACGTGGGACGATGGATCTTTTGAGTAGAACACAGTACACTCGGGAGAAATCACCCAGCTCATCTGCATGCGTGATTAAGGGGTGTACAGGAGCTAAGACAGGGGGGGATGGTTCACGAGCACAGAAAAGAGAACCTTGAACAGAAAAATTGTGAAAATTGAAAAAGTGAATTAATAGACATTGCCCTACATTTCATTCCACTAGTTCCAAGAAGAGGGAGCTCCCAGGACTGTACCATAGGTAATGCAGATGATTATAAGTATTACAGTATATTTATGATTCACTACCATTAGTTGCATCTCTCTAGGATGTTCCTTTTAGAACTCAAACATTTGTTCATTTTAAATTCCAGTGTTTCCAACAAGATGGTCTAAAGATGAAGGAGGGGAGTTTTCAGGCGAAATCAAGGACAGATAAGGGGAGGGATGCTTAGCATGTTTCATGTAAAGAGGATACGGGTAGTCAGGCCTGGCAGGGTGGAGCGGGTACAGAGCTGGGACTCATGAAACCTTTCCATTCATGGCTTTGCCACTGACCTGCTGCTTGAGTTGGGCAAGTCACTTCACCTCCCTGTACCTCTTAAGGCAAGTGGGGCTCCTCTATAGTGACAGAAGGAGAAGGAAAACTCCAGTTTCAAATCAAAACCGCCAAGTCTGGCCAGCAGTGTTTGTAAAAGGTTGTGCCAGTCACACTTGCTGTTCAGACACTACCATGGACTACCCTCTTTGCTTTATAAACAGAAAGCCATATTCAATGAATAATTAACAAATCTGTTTGCTTAATGGCAAACAAAATTTAATGCAAAATTAAAACCAAATGGCTTAATCTCCAGTTTCTGTGTTGAAGGCCCACGCTAACCAGGCTGCAGAGGAGAATTCAGCACTGAAATAATTTTAACTCACCTTTTAACAAATTCCTTTCCTCCTTTGGCACTTTCTCTAGAATGCAGACATTATGTGACAACCAACGTGGATACCAGAAATGTCATTGCATCAAGCTTTTTAAAAGGCTAGTGAGAAACCTATGTTTGTCCTTCATGTCCCTCACAGCTAAGAAACAAATCTTATTTCTATTAAATCAGAATTTTGCTACTGCCAGGTATTAGGAAGAAACATTCCCCAGAGACTGGTTATTTCATAATTGTCCACTGAGATTTCTTGCACCTTTCTCTGAAGTGTCTAGTGCCGGCCATTGTCAGACAGGATGCTGGTCTAGGTGGACTACTATTCTGATCTGATGGGCAGCATTGCTGTAGCCATGTTGGTCCCAGGATATTAGAGAGACAAGGAGGTGAAGTAACACCTTCTTGGACCAGCTTCTGTTGGTGATAGAGACAAGCTTCCAAGCTTACAGAGAGCTCAGGTCCTGAAGAAAAGCTCTTTGAAAGCTCAAAAGCTGGTCTCTCTCACCAACAGAAGTTGGTCCAATAAAATATTACCTCACCCACCTTGTCTCTCTGATCTGGTATGACAGTTGCCACGTTTCATGTGATTTCAATGGGAGCAGCAGCAGGCCCTGGCTAGTGCATTCAACAAATATAGCTGCAATTAACTCGCTTTCCCTTTTTGCCAGCTACATTTTTACACAGATGCTGGAAAAGGAGGTTATAATAAGAAATTACCTTCAACCATGAGGTCATACCTTTTCTGTAAAGAAATACTATAGCACACATTGAGTTTGGATAGTTTTCCTTCACATATTGTTCTGAAGGCTGCCTCGCTGTTGAAATATATTTACTAACTTTATTTTCTATTGTCATTACATTTTATAACCCCTGATTTCTACAGGATTTGCACACTGACTGTTTTGTTCCCCGTTTATTGGCTCTAAATATTTGGTTTTACAGCTCATGCAAGTATGCCGGATGATACATGTATAATAAGCTAATGGCAAAATTTACTTCTGACCTCTAAATTTGAAATGATCTGTAAGACCTTAAAAATGTTTTAAATTCAGGATATAATACCATGTGCAAGAGAGTCAGTCCTCCCCTGAAAGAGAAGGAGGAAATATGAAATATCAGAGTGAGCTCACTCAAATTTACTTTAGCAATAGGGGACAAACTGAATCTAAAACTAATTATAATGGTTTTATTGAAACTCTCTTGTGATTTACATAGGTGTAATGTGTTGTACCACAACCTTTACAGTTTTGCGGCACATATTTGAGATGTACCACAAAGTTATTTTCTAATGTTTGTTTCTGTTTAGAAATTACAACTCACCAAGGTCCACGATGCCACATCACCCACTGATGGATTTACAACTGAAGCAATGTGCTGCTGGTGCCTTTTATTTGTACACATAGGAAAATCTCAATTTGCCAAAGTAATTTATAATCTTCTAGCTCAGCATTTCCTCTATGTTCGCAGAGCTGATGACAAGTGTATTTAGCAGGCGTCACTGTCGTGTGTGGCACGTATGCTCTGGAGTTGGTTTGTGTTTATTAAGTCGCATTGTTGCACTAAAGTAATATGAGAGACTATTTCTGAATATTACAAATGTTCTGTCATACTGAACAGGCATAGACTCTAATATCTTGTCTAGAGGGCAATGTGTTTGAAATCAATTTTAAGAGGCAAAATTTCCTCAAGAGCTGTCATGTTTGAGTTGTGATCTAAAACACGTCACCTTCTGTTTTCAAGCCATACAGATGTTTGAAGTGCCACAGCTGGGAGGGACTTGCAGGGTGCAAGTACTACTCCCCAATCTTGGCTCCCTAGAAACCTGTGGAGTTCATTCTCCAGGGGATCCCCTCTGGCTTGAGCCGTGGAGAGATGTGGGCAGGTGACAGGAGGCATGGCGTTTGACTTACTCATGACTACCACGTTTCCTCCTCCACTCTGATTACTCGCACAAGCATTCTGCATAGGAAGCTGTGCAGGGTTTGCGTGGGGTCCCATGACGGACCATACTCAAACAAAATAATTCAGCTTTTGCAACACTAGTTTGCTTCTGTTTTAGAGGCAAAAGCAAACAGGGACAGACTTGGCCCATAAAAGGGACAGGAGACAGGCCCAGCGCAAACCAACAATAATGATATGTTCTGCAACAAGAAGGAATGTGAGATAATAACTACAAGGAACCAGCAAGCAATGCACCCAAGGCCTGAGGCAGCATGAGGAGGTGTCTGTAACAATCATGACAGAGCAGCCTGGAGCCTTAACTTGTAATGACTATGTAGCCCACATATCAAAAGGCTCTCCCACCAACACACACAACTACAAACACAATGAAGCCCTTTGAAATGAATACTGAATAAAAGAATAACATGGTTTCAAAATAAACCTCCAGTGCACCTCAAGGTAAAATATACTAGAAATCTGACCTGATAAGCGTCTCTGCCTGTCAAAGGAATACATTCCATCTGGACCAACTCAGGAGGATATGCAGAGACATTGCAATTGTAAATACAGGGATACCAATCAAAGTAACAGGCCCGTTCAGAAAGGCGTCACAAATCTTATGAACTGTGTTTGGGTTTTTTATATTGTTTTGTAGGCTGATAACTTCAGCCCCAAGTTTCAGCCAGGGGTGTTTAAAAACAGCCATCATATAAAGCAATGATTAGTTCAAAATAAGCCCCTAGAAGTTTTGAATAACTTAAAATTTTGAAGCCCCTTGACAGACCCAAAGATCCTCCTTGTACACACAGTAGCCCAGCCCAGGCCCTGCTTTCCCTTACCTTTGTCCTCAGATTCAGAAGAAGGCCCAGTATCTTCCATCAGGAGCATCTGGACAGCTCAGTCTAAGGTGGGATCTCACTTTCATCTTGGGGGGGGGCTCCCAAGTGACCACATCCCATACTCTTGTGTTGTGCAAACAGCCTGCCCTCTCTCTTTAATTTTAGCAATCTCATAGCTTTCAAATCTAGTGCCATCTGGCATTTACATCCCAGAGAGCACTGCCCTGTTATGAAATTCCGTCCCACAATTTGTACAGGTATTATTCCAATCCTTTTCGGTAGCTTTGCTTCCTGCAAGACCTGACTATTGGAAGATGACAGAGGTGATAAGGAAAGCTGGAACCACCTGACCAAAGAGAAAAGCAAAGCAAATGAATAAAGAAAAAGAACGGGCATTGTATTTTTTTTTTACTTGACAGTGTTTCCAGATTACATCTCTGATTCCAGGAGAAACTGCCCTTCCTTCCTTTTCTACATTTGGAACTGAAAGACCTCAAGAAAGTTCAGCTTCTTCAATATCCTCCCTTCTGCCTTTCATTATAAAACAGCTGCAGTGCTATTACCTATTTCTGCTGCTCCCTAGCAAGTATTTGCCACTAGAACCTATAAGCAGCCTTGAAACCTGACTAAATAAAGCTACAATGAAATTTCAGTCTGCACGTGCCCTTGTTTATTTTGGGTTTAAATGAGCATCTCCTGAAAAGTGCTTCCCAGTTGGAAATTACTCCCTCATCCAGCAGCATTTGACATTACAATACCCTCCTGGTCATTTTTTAAACTTACCGAGTATTGGCAATTTTCCACTGTTAGCCCAAATAATTGGGCTTAACCCTTCGGTCTAACTTTATGAAATAGAGATTGTGTCTACACAGTATTGTGTATTTTTTTGAGATGAAAAATAAAGCATATTCAAAGTGACAAAATAAATTGATAGTTGCAGTTTACTATAAACCTGCTAACATTCATCATCTGTCTTTTCATTATTATTGCAGCACTGCCTCAGAGTAAGTTGCATTCCTACCTATCCAAATACAATATTTCCTTATTTATCTGCCTGAGCCACAGCTGCATTTGCCCGTATTGCAACATAAGACATTCATTTAATCAACAGAGAATGATTACTATTGTATTTGGCTGATTAAAATTAGCAGCAGAAAGCAAACAGTAAACAAACTGTACCCTTTCCTTTCTCTGCCGTGAAATGATTTTTTGGGCTGGAAATCTCATCTATGCTGGATACTGAAAGTAAAGAAAACCGCTTGAGAAATGCTTAAAGAATCACCGGTGCAGCATTTATTGGATTACTACCTCTGATAACTGCTTTGGGCAATTTTTTGCTGTTGTAACATATTACACAGAACCAGGAGGCCACTACATGCAACTTCTGTCACAACAGGAAAAGACAGCCTGGCCCAGCTGCCAAAGCAGAGATGCTCACTTATTCTCCAAAATCCTCCTTTCCCATTGAAGAACCTCTAGTCCATGCTCTTGTCATGTCTCACCTAAACTATTGCAACTTTCTACTTTCTGCCACCTCCAGTCAGTCCATACAACACTGCAACCAAAGTCACTTCCCTTCTTTTCTGATCCTGTTACCACCACTCCCCTTCCCATCCCTGCTAACTCCTTACAGTTGCCCACTCCTATATCTCCAGCCCTTGTTTCCTAGCACACCGCCCTCCCACAAATGCCATCTGCTCTTAACTTCTCCCACCTCACCAAATCCTTTGTCTCCCCCTAATGGCAATTCTATGCTATCACAATGCTTGGAACATTTCTGTGCACTCTACTCCAGGCCTAGGCTAAAAATCTCACTTTCGTCCACTTATAAATATAAGTAAAATTACCATAGACAATTGTAACAATGCATTTATAGTTAAATAAAAGAATCAAAACACCTTCAAACCCTGGAACCAACAAGAAGGCTGCACAAAATAAACAATCCAGCTCACATGTCTTGATGTCATGTTTTCCCTTTCTTTTCTCCTGCATATGGTCTAAGGCCTGACCCTGCAAAGCCCTACTCATATGATGTCAGTGGGGCTAATCACATGAGCAAGGATATGGTTATTATCCTCTTATTATTCCAACGAGGTGCAAGGAGTGGCAGAGTAGGGCAGTTCTGGCTCCAGGCCAACCCTACGACTCAAGCAGTGCATAGTGGCCAATGATAATTGTGCCCTAGCTATTTTTTTAAGGGTGACTGAGTTTCATGTGGTACACACTAGAGAATTTGTGTCTGATCCTGCAAGATGCTGAGGACCCACTTTCCAGCGCACCCCCTGTCCTGCTCCGTACCTCACAGGATCAGGCCCTTCATGTCCTCTATATTTGCCATCCAGATGGCATCAATCACCTCTCCTCATTTCCATTCCACTCAAACTGACGTCATGAGTTATCCTAATAGGAGGTTGCAGAGACTCTTTAAAGCTTCCAGAAAATGAATAATTTGCCTGACGTGCTCATCGATGTACGTTTTCCATTTCAAACTAAAAACGCAACTCGCACCACTCATGCCTCCTTCCTGTCAACAGCTCTGCTTGTGTCCTCCTGGAGGAATCACTGCTGGGAGCTGGGCCAGGAAGCTGGCTAGAGGGAAGCCTGACTGAGGCTGGAAAAAGAGCAGCAGCCTGAGAGATTCCCCCAGGGGGAAATGTAAAACACTGGAGAGCGGCAACAATTATTGCAATTGGAGGTAATGAGGCTGAGGCGCCAGCTCCTGGTCTACTTAGCATCACGCAGTACAGAGTGAGAGACACACACACAGGAGACTCCTAGCCCAGCCCCAATTCTCCCTACTGCAACCCAGCCCTACTCACCGTGTTCCCTGCCTGCAGCCTACATCCAACTCTTCCCATTACAGTGCCCGCAGCTGAGCCCCAGATCCTGATTACAGGCTTCCGGGCTGCAGCTCCCCATTCAGCTGCAGCATGGCCACGCACAGGGCAGGGTTCCCGGCCCTGTGTTAATTCATTGGCATTGATTTTGCTCTGGGTTGTGATCACCAAAGAATCCAAACTGAAAGGGAATGGGGAGCCAATTTAGACCCCGTTCTTTATAGGGCTGCAGAATCCTTTCTAGCTCTCTTTAGGTAGTTGTATGTCTCCCGTCACTATAGTATGAGAGCACCTCCCAGTCTGTACTGTATGAATCCTCCCAGGCCCCCCCCCCGTGAGGTAGGTATTATGATCAGCTCCATTTTACAGATGGAGAACTGAGGCACAGAGTGTCTAGCCCAAGGTCACACTGCAAGCCTCTGGCAGAGAAGAGAATGGAACCCCAGTCTCCAAGGGCCCAGGCTAATCCCCTGACCAGTGCACCATGCTTCCTCTCTGCACCTTTGGGGTCACAGAACCTACCCCTTCTGCCTGCCTCCCCCAACCTTGTTCCCCCACTATTTATCTGGGGCTTGGGGAAGGTTGTCAGTTGATATATGTCAGGAGCAGAGGCCTAGGAAAATGGATTTTGCTGGCCTGGGAATTTATTTTGTGACACCAAATGCATCAGTATCTGCATATTACCTTAGCAATGAAACTGCCGTTCAGGTAATAGTGCTGAGATCACAGCTGATCTTACTCCAATCTCAAGAGAAGAGGTATTTGTTTTTCCACTCTCAATGATTCTTTATCATGCACAGAGAAGCCCTCAAAGTTTTGATTTAACAGAGGAATTTTTCTGATTGTTTTTTTACATTAAATATTGGGGGGGAGGGGTGTGGTTCTGCCCTCCCACCAATTTTATGCCAACTCACCTTCTTTGATATCAGTGCAGTTACTCCTCATTAATTCCAACAGGAGACGTTTCTAGGTCTCGACTTTTCTTTTGTGCAGGACCCTTAGTAGGAGTGTAGAACTAGGGGGAAATGGAATCACCTGAAAGGCTGCTGTCATTTAATTCTCATTTGAGAGGAGAAGGGTAATTAATCAGACTATAAATTTGTTTTGTTAAATCCCACTTAACTCAAACTCCTGACAAACAGCTGGGAGAACAGCTGTCTATGAAAGTTTATCACTGTCCTGGTCTACACATGAAAATTCACACCCCTGAGAGACTTAGTTAAGCCAACCTAAGGCCCAGTGTAGGCACTACTAAGCTGATAGAAGAATTCTAGCTTTCGCCCTTTGAGGAAGTAGATTTACTATAGCGACAGAAAAACCCTTACGTCACTGGAGCAAGTGTCTACACTATAGCACTATGGTGGCCTAGCTGCAGCCCCATAGCAATACTTGTAGCCATAGGGCTGGTCTACACTGAAAACTCGTATTGTCATAGCTATATCTCTCAGGGTGTGAAAAATCTACACCCCGAGAGATGTAGTTATGCTCACCTAGCTCCCCACATAGAGAGCACTAGATCAACAGAAGAATTCTTCCATCAACCCAGCTACTGCTTCTTGGGATGGTGGATTAAATACAGCAATGGAAGAAAGTAATGTCTATGCAGAAGTGTTACAGCGATGCATCTGCAGCTATGGCACTGTATCGTTTTAAGTGTGGACATAGCCTTAGCCTTAATCTCTACTTCAACAGAAAAAGCTACAGCTCAGATATCAGCCTGTTGTGATGACACAGTCTTCTTCTAGCTCTCAAAGATTCCTCCAGCAAGTAGAGGGAATTTAAGACTTGACATTACTGATATATCTAAAGTAAAGAATAAGCAGATTTTGTAACATTATGAGGTTCTCCTGTCGAAGGATCAATAAAAGACCCAAAGAAAAACTCCTTCGTAGTTGACCGTTAAGACTCTGTTTGTGTTTCCATTAGAAGTTCCTAATTTATAACCACAACTAATAAACTTTGCCGCATAAGCTCTTGTGTATTGAAAACGGTATTAAAATTACAAGCTATCATTTTAAATTCTCTGGTGTTTCGTGGTTCTGCTTGCAGGCTGAGGGGCTCTGTAGGGAAGTATGCAAGCTGGGTCTTCAGCGGTCAGTCTGCAAAAAGCAAGCCTAGCACAAAGTGAGTTGAGTTGAATCTCTCTGCCCTAAGTAGCTGCCTGCTTTGTCTCACTCTTTTTTTTTTTTTTTTTTTTTTTGTTATTGTATACTATGGTTCTGGATTCAAAGAAATAAAGTAGTATTACATTGCAAACTTTCAGAAAGAGTATTTTATGTTTTTACGTGGCTTTTCTGTTTGTAGTCCATGAACATAACAGGTCTTAGTTCACAAGGTTTTAGTTTATTGGTGTAACACTGAATCTGATTTAAATACTGTAGCTATGGCTGGGAGATGGGCCTGTGCTGTCAAATTTAGATCCCTAGATTTCCAACCCACCAAAAGTTTGGGCATGGTTGGATCCAGGGTTTTGGCTGAGACAATATGTAATTATTTTTTAAGTTATAAAAATGCGAAACATATTAGCTGTTCTGCGGTCTCCTTTAATTGAGAACTAGTTTTGATTAAAAATATGAATTTTTTTGCCACTTTATTGTCG